>NW_023270433.1:27747120-28270209 GCF_011800145.1 Mirounga leonina | reverse complement strand
CCCCCCCCAAAAAAAGAACATTTAGTGATAAAAAGCACATATAAAGTTGTTTATAGTGTATTTCTATAAAACCATCTGTGGTGGGCTGAATGTAAGTTAGAATTATCAGGGGGACCCCTGGGTGGCTCAGTTGGTTGAGCGTCTCTGCCTTCAGCTCAGGTCATGATCCCAGGGACCTGGGATCGAGCCCCACATCAGGCTCCCTGTTCAGCAGAGAGTCTGTTTCTTCCTTTCTCTCTCCCTCTGCCTCTCCCCCTGCTCGTGCTCTCTCTCAAATAAATAAAAATCTTTTTAAAAAGTTAGAGTTATCAGGGATAAACAAAATATACTCTAAGGGAGGACTTTTAGATTATGCTCACTGTCCTTCTGAAAGGTAGTGCAAGATTTATTCATCAAAAGGGCTAAAAGAAACTTGGCTTTAGGATTCACAAAAGATCTTAGAAACAACCAGGAATTCCCGGATAGAAACAGCTGTTTCCCCAAGATACCAAAGATACAATTTTTACCATAAGATGAGACCTGAACTTCTCTAGATTACTACAGTGAGGCAGATTTCATTGTTAGAATACTCTTCCTCATTTTAACTTGAAATCTGTCTCCCTTTTACCATTTCTCCATCCTTCCTCTGAGGAAGTTTCCTGACCCCTAATTAAGTTTACCACATGCATCCTAAGCCCAGCTCTGTACATTCCTGGGGTATTTTTATGAGGATATACATTTCTGTTGTTTTTGTTCATAGAAGCAAAACCAAATAAAATTATGGTATGCTTTTAGGGGAAAAAAAGTGTCTACTCATCACAACTAAGGTCAATAGTGAACAGATGCAGAATTGTTCCCAATTTGGCTTCCCCAAGTTCACTGAAATTGTTGTCAATTTAAACTACACAGAAAGAAACACAAAAACCTTATAAATTTGCCCCAGTCAGATGATGGATACCTCTCCCTTTTGCTATTCTTATAAAATAAATCTCTTAGTGCAAACAGGACTTCACTAAATTCTAGTGCATTTGTAAACAAATGCAGGCAGGGGGAGATTTGAAGTATACTATACATCTGGATATTTTGCTCAGAAGGAATTTATTTCTCATGAAATCATGGATTCCCAATTTTCTAATGGACTATTACCATGACTAAAAAGTGCATGGCTTTCTCAACACAAATTACAGATTTTGTTCATTGTATAAATGCATTTCAAAATATACTATTTATTTATACTGAATATAATTGGCTTGGTCACTGAATATAAAATTTCTCATTCTTCATATTATAATTAAGTAGACAAAGAACTTACAGAAGTTGTAAAATCTTTAAAATGCTTTGATCTTTAAGGAGAGAAGGAATTTTTAAAACAAAGGTAATTTTGTTCTGCCTGAAAAGACAAGATTTATTGTCTGTTTATACTTTTCAGTGTGAAATGGTAATAAAATAGAAGACAGAATGTGATGTCATTTTGACAGAATATAATAATGAGAAATTGCTCAATGAAATAAAGATATCATATTAGGCTAGAAGCTTTTCCTGGCTTTCCAGTTATATATATACATATATGTATAGGCCTCATAACACATGGTATATTTTTATATGCATATTTATATTTCACACACTAGATTTCAAGTAGCCAAATATTAATTTAGATTGCTCTGAATCTATCCATACAAACACAGAAATAAAATCTGCTAATTACAGATAAGAAATCTAAGGTTCTGAGAGGTAAAACATTTTGTACAAAGACACAGCAGGTAGATCTAAACTAGACTTTGAATTCAGATTCTTTTGCACCTAATGCCAGAGAAGTTTCTACTTTCAATTATATTTATTAAATTATTGTTGGATTTTATAAAATTTGAATGGAAAATTGTTTGGCATTCATGAAATTTAGACTATTACTATTCATGATGATGATATAATGTTAAAAAATATGGGACCTTTGGTGAAAGTAAAGTTTTACATAATCTGTCAAAGAAACCAAGATATTTGTCTTGACTGAGAATGAAATGTTGGTGAGAATTCATTTGCCTATTATGGAAAACACACACTAGGGTGGTCCCCATGATTTTTACACCCTAGTATCCATGATTTTGTATAATTTCCTTCCCTTGAGTTTGGGTAGGACATGTAACTTCAAGTTATTCAACAGGGAGATTGTCGTTGGTGGGCCCTTCAAAACAGGATGTAGAGATCAGAGACTCAAATCAGCAGAGATAAACACTTGTTTTCTTTGTTGCTGGCTTAGAATATACAAATTGCAATGCATCAGACAACTGCAAAGAAATGGATTCTGCCTGTAATCTCAGGATGCCTGGAAGTAGATTCTTCCCTACTCAAGCCTCCAGATGAGTATGTAGCCTGGTTTCAGCCTTGTGATACCTGTAGCAGAGAACCCACATAAGTCTGTACCAAACTACTAACCTACAGAAATTGTGAGATAATAAATCGGTGTCATTTCAAGCTCATAAGTTTGTGGTAATTTTTTACATAGTCACAGATAACTAATGAACCTAGTAAATAAATAAAATGAAGAAGGCAAGATTGAGAAAGAAAAGGAAATTTTTAAAATAATTTTAAAGATTTCAAATTATAAAAGTTTTATATATTTATAAAATGTATAGATGAATATGCTAAGTTAAAAAATTAAAGCTTCATTTTGTGACTATCATTGTTGATTCCCCAAATCCTCTACTGTATATGAAAGTCAGAGGGAAAAAGGAAAGAAAAAGGACAGTCTCACTTCTGATTTCCAGGTCACATAACAAGTGAAGAAAGTGAGACAGCAGCATCTTTACTGAACCTCAGTGAAGTAAAACCACCATTAGTTACATTTATAAATTGTACAGGTCTACACTTTAGATGTGCAGCAGAGATGACTTGATTTTGCTTTAGAATGACTGGAGACTCAAACAAAAGACTCAAAAGAGTAGGAGCTAGAATAATGTGATGAGAATTCCCTTACATGACTGGAGGATGATGCTAAGTATCAGATGGGTGCCTCAGTTCTTCTAAATACAGGCTTTTTCATCTTGTCTCTCTACATGTTATAGTATGGACTTCTTCAGGATCTGAAGGCTGGTTCCAATTGTAAATATCAATAGAGTATACGTTTGAGAGCATGCAAGAATACACAATCATGCCAGGGAGAAGCTGTATGCTGTTTTCTTTTTAAAATGTAGCCTTGTAAATCATGTAACCTAACATCCACCACACTCCATTGTGTGGAAGAATCACAAGCCTACCCAATTCACAGGGAAAGGAAAATAGACTCAATCTATTGATGGAGGGCTGGCATTGTTTCAGAAGAGCAGAAGGGACCAGAAATACTTCTATAGCCATTTTTGAAAAATACAATCTCTCACCTGTGTATTACCTATTCCCTCTAATTTATATTTGAATCTAGGATTTATTTGACAAATAAGAAGGGGCTATAGTCACTTATATCTTACATAATTAAAATGTTAATTTTACTGTTCTGCATATTTTCAACTTAGAAAAGAATCTGTGAAAATATGTGTATCTTTAAACCAGGTACCTTCAAATCCTTATGAATTACAGGGACTCCCTTGTCTGCTGTTTCCTTTATAAATCTGTTTTTGTTTCCCAGAAATTTCTGCTCCTAAGCTACAATTATCTTTACCTCTCAAGAATTGGTATACCTTACTTTAAAAGCTGTTTCCCAAAGGATAATTTGCATGTTTAAAACCTGAAACCTAATGAAAGATTTTTTTTTAAGAAAGTTCTCCATACCTTTACTTGAATTATCCTTTCAAGCCTGGCCTAACCCAACTTCTTTACGTTTGCAAAGGCATCTAAGTAGTGTTCCCTAAACATAAGTCACACTTGTCTCCTTAATCTGTCCTTGCTCTAATCTCCCTTTATGAAAAATCTTTTACTTAATCTCTACTATTGAGAATACTATTCACTATATTTTTGTTCCCATGTTAGACTTTCCCACATAGTATTCATTTTTCCCATGTGCAGAACAGAGATGAGTTTTTACTTGTATCTCCAGAGTTTATTACAGTATAATATAGTATATTATAACAATTTAAAATTCTAGGTAGTCATCTGCTTAATTATCTGGCTATAAGGTCACATAGCCTGACTCTCCCTAAAACTCTGGGATTTGCTTCTGCAACAGATTTACTGAGGGTTTAGAACTTTTTTCTCAGATTTGGTGGGATTCAAAATAACTCCATTTCAACTGTCCACGTGCAGATGTGCACATGCACACACACACCATTAGAAGTAGTTATAATACACAGATCTTTTGTGTAGTCCTTTCAACATTTGAAACAATTAACAGCAATAAATATTGTCTAATTGAAACCTGTGAAATACAAGCAGAATCTGTGTAGTCACTGAATTTCAGTGTCTTAACATCCCATACATGTACAGTCACACAAAATCATTTCTTCTGACAAAATCTTACTGGGAAAATAACCAGGTTTTGGACTACCTACATCCATGCTTTCATTCAGGCATCTAGGTTGACAGATTCTGCCATCTTCAATGCACAGATTTCAAGATCAACCTTGGAGTGCACACCGATGTTGGCCAGAAAGAAGAAGACCATGGGAGAATGAAAAGGAATTTTATTGTTTCAGGACTGTAATTGATGCATATTACTACTGTTTAGATTCCATTCACTATAACTCAATCACATGAAAATTTCTAAGTACAGAAGATGCAGAACATGGGTAACCATCCAATAATAACACTCTGCAGAGATTTCTGGTTGACAGTCAGTTCTACCACAATGACCAGTCAGGTATTCCTGGTGATAGTTGGAGCCAAGTGAGGTCCAAATTCTGTTCAATTATTTTATTTGAAGAACTACTACTATATATTAAGTCAAAGTGTTTTATGCATTCTATATATTTAAATGCATGTGACAATGTGGAAATGACGAAAAAGCAAAGATAACTCCCTACTATGGTTTTCCATATAACATCTAGTTCCATAACACTCTAAATTGACTTTTAAGACTGGTTAAATAACCCCACTAAATTCATTTACATACTATTGGTTTATACAGATTAATATATTCTATATTGCAAAATAAACTGACACCTCAAAAATTATATTTTTAATATACATTTTTGACCACAAATTAGAGACTTTACCACAAATTAAATACCCACAAGGTATATTCTCTAAGGTAGGTTTAGCCTTAGTAGTAAGCCAATGATTTCATTATTTTAAATGAAAAATGTTTCAAATGTTAAAAAAATATATCTACAAAAAAAATCACACTTTTTGTACTTTTCAAACTTGCACACCAAAATAGATGGTTTTGTGGCCACCTATATGCATGGCTGTATGTTCAAGAACAATTTATTTAGATAACCATGTAAGAACACATCAACGTACTTGTTGCTATATTGAGTATCTGTGTTCCTCCCAAATTTATATGTTGAAATCCTAATCCCCAAATTGGTGGTATTAGAGGATGGAGCTTTTGGGAGGTAATTAAGTCACGAAGGCAGAAACCTCATAAATGAGAAAGTGGCCTTATTAAAGAGTCTGAGAGACCTCTCTCACCAACTTCCACCATGGGAGGATACAAAAAGAAATCAGCAATCTGCAATCTGGAAGAAAGTCCTCCCTAGAACCTGACCATGCCGGCACCCTGATCTTAGACTTCCTACCTCCTGAATGGTAAGGAATAAATTTCTGCTGTGTAAAAGCCACCCAGTCTCTGGTATTATAGAGCTGTTATAGCAGCCCTAATGGCCCTAAGACACTACTATTAATACATTAATACTAGTCACTCATTTTATCTATAAAATAAACAATTATGTTAATAAACAATGCTAAACTTTTAATATGATAAACTAACCCTGCATAATGTAAGGTGTTTTGTTAATAAATTATTTCAGTGTGTACTTCTTTATTGAAACAATGTAAGAAAAAAATGGTAGAAAAACCTCACCCACTATGTAATAAGAATCTCAGACTGCCTTATGAATCTGATTTATGAGCACGAACTAAACATGGTTACCTTGAGAGCAGGGTAAAAAACAAATTGAAATGCCAGATAATCTAAATTCAAGAGACTTTTAGGTCCTACTTTCCTATAAACCATCGCTTGTTTCCTTCAAAATCTAACACTAGATAGACACTGTTAGGTATTTTTCCTAAGTGAAATATATACACTAATAAGATGGGGAGATCTAAAGTTTTAAAAATATTTTAGCCTATACTATTCCTATGGGAAAAAAAAAGTACACTACATACCAAGAGTACAGCTTTTCCCTTTCTCTTACAGGCTTGTTAATCTCTAATAACAACCTGGACTAAGTCTTATACCATCAGTTTTCCTAGTTCTCAGGCCTTCATACCCCGACTGGTAACTCTATCATTGGATCTCCTTGTTCTCCAGCTTGCTAACATCAGATTTTGGGACTTTTTGGCCTCCATTATCATGTGAGTCAATTCCTTATGATAATTCTACACATATAACAGGACATATTGCTCCTATTGGTTCTGCTTTTCTGAGGGAATCCAGACTACTACATCACCATAATAGAAATATTTACTAGAGTCTCTTCTAGTTATGACTTCATTTTTTTTTATATTTATCTTTTTAGTATATATAAAGAATTTTGGTGTATGAATATTTTTGTACCATTTCAAAGTGGTCTGAGTCACACTGAAATTTTCAAATCTTTTTAAATCACTATTAATCTTTAGGATAAAATTTCCATATTGAAATCATATTATATATGCAATATTATGTCATGCTTTAACTGTGCTTCATATAAAGGATTATTCTGTTTCTCTAGAAACATGTTATGTTCTAAGTACAGAGGGCTATTTCTTACTTCATTTAGTATAAGAATTCAGATTTAGTTAAATATTCTTTTTTTGCTGCTCATTTAGAATGTTGCCAATAATTTATCACTTATATGTGAGGCACTGTGCTACTTTCTTCATATTCATGCTCATATTTAATTCTCACAATTCTTTCTTCTTTACAGATGAGAAAATGGAAGCACACAGAGGTTAAGAAACCTATACAAGATAAATAGAAAATAAATGGCCAACTAAAGTTTGAATCCAGGCTATCTCCCTATACATACCATATTCTGTCTTTTTCTCTGATTAAATAATTATTTTTAATTTGTTGGTACAAGGTAACAAATTTCCTTTCAGAAAAGTAGTATTGTTTGTGTTCACTACGCTCAATGCAATACCACTCCCTGTCCTTTTCAGCATTACTTATGTTACTTTTTATATTTGGTAATTTAAAAATCAAATAAAATTTCTCTCCATTTCATTTTAACATCTTAAATTATTAGGGTAAACATTAAATTATTAATATAGACTGATTCTGATACACAAGAATGGCAATTTGACATGGTTCAAGTTATTATAAATGAGGTTGAAATATTTTTTCCATTTTTAATATTTTTAAATCCCCTCTGAATTTTCTACTGAAGTTTTCTTTTCTGACATTGCCAAAGTAGTGTTCTTATCAATTTATATGAGCTTTGCACATAAGAACATTATTAACTTTTTGACCTAATAATTTGATGAACAAGGGTACTAAAACATAACCAGATAATGTTCAATATCTCAATATAAAAGATTAATGTTGTAGGGTGATTCTGATATTGTCTAAAGACAATAAACCATTTGATATTTAAATGATATTAAGATAAACAGATAACTCTGGTGCAAAACTGAAACAACTGAAATTGTAACTTCATTTACCATATCCATTCACATCCAGAAGTAATATCAAGCTTCTGTGGGATGGAGAAAGGAGGAGGAGGAGGGAAGAAATGGAGGATAGTACCTGGTTTCCAAGTAGTATTCAGGATAGATATTACATATTTTAATCTTTAATCTCATAAAGCACAGAACCTAAAATTAAGAATTAAATATCTGTAAATGTATACTTACATATACATAAGAATTTATGTTTGAGAAATTATGTAATTATTTATGCAAAACTGAAGTATCAACTTTTCTCCTTCTCATTCTTAATAATTTCCACAGAGGTCTTTCTTGACTTCATCTTTAAAATACACTCATTGTATACATTTATTTTTGGTAGAAATTAAAAGCTTTTAATTGCTATAATTTTCTTGACTCTTACAAAAGGCAGTGAATGAAATGACTGATGTCAACTACAGATATAAGGAAAAGATTTATTATTACTAAAACAATTACTGAAATACTTAAGTATATGCTTTGCATATTTCATAAATTTAATGCTTATAATGACATTATAATTTTATTAGCTTTAACTTTTGTATAAACTAAAAAAAATCTTAAAACTTGTGAAAGGACAAATAGGTACTGTGTGGGGGCTTTGTAAAGCATTAGCTTGACTAGACTGAACTCATTTCCCAAAATACCTTTTCTTATGTTTTCATCTATGGGAGGTTTCTATGGAAGGCAGAAGTGAAGCAGCAGTCATTTAGTAGCTCACACATTGTCACATACCTGTGGGCTTATCCTGTTGGCAGGAGGTAGTTGCAGAGCCTTCCTCTGGATTCTCCTTCTCTTCTCTGACTCCAGGGCTAGGTCTATGGGTTTGCTCCATAAGGAAGGTCCTTCCTATAAGACACCCATACCATCAAGGTCAGAGGCAACAAGAACTGATATAGTTTCTATTCATAGTCATGGATGCTAGCTTGTGTTTGGATGTCCAGATTCTTCTGGTTCTGCTTTTCTGATAGAACCCTGACTAATACAGATACAAAATGATCAGAGTAGATGTCAATCCCTGTACCACAATGGTGCTTACTTGGTGAACATCAGCTCAGGGTTTGGCTAATGTTTGAACCTGGCGTTTTTTAATACAACTATTCTGTCTCTTTCCACTGCCAACATACTGACTGGATATGTTAAAGTGTTTTGAGAAATTGTGAGGTATTATACAAATGTAGGTTTTTATTGCTATTATTATCAACATTATTATTAAATTTTGCCTGGTGAATAGGCAATGCACGCTTTCAAATGCAAACTTTATTAGTAGTATACTTATACTAATATTAAATATTAGAATTTGGTTACAAATGATACATGTTCCCATTTTATTGGACTTTGAAAAATCCTCTCAAAGGCATTAGGTTCTGTTTAATTACTGAGCTAAGAAACAGCTAAAGAAGTCAAGAAGTCAAATAATCTTTTAATTGAACCCACTGGTTTAACATAGAATCCCAATGTACTTAGCACCTGTTACTGTTTTTTTTTTCTTTTTAAAGATTTTATTTATTTATTTGAGAGAGAGAATGAGAGAGAGAGAGCACATGAGAGGGGGGAGGGTCAGAGGGAGAAGCAGACCCCCTGCTGCGCAAGGAGCCCGATATGGGACTCGATCCCGGGACTCCAGGATCATGACCTGAGCCAAAGGCAGTCGCTTAACCAACTGAGCCACCCAGGCGCCCAGCACCTGTTACTGTTGACATCTGTTATACAGCTACCAGCTACCAGTTATTGCCCTCATTTCTGCCATAACTGAACACAATGAATATATAGAGATACACAGTTGACCCTTGAACAACATGGTTTGAACTGTATGGGTCCACTTACACATAGATTTTTTTTTTCAATAAAGTACAGTACTCTAAATATTTTTTCTTTATGAATTTCTCAAAATTTTTCTCTAGCTTACTTTATTGTAAGAACACAGTATATAATACATATACAAAATATATGTTGATCGACTGTTATTAGTAAGCTGCTGAACAATAGGCTATTAGCAGTTCAGTTCTGGGGGGATGGTCAAAAGTTACAGAGTTTTGACTGAGTGGGCGGTCAGTACCCCTAACCCCTGCATTGTTCAATGGTCAACTGTACATTACATGTATAACAAATAAAGACATATATTGTAGAAAATGAAAGCCAGGTTTCTTGCTGATGGAAGATGTTAGAAATAAAGAGAGAATGATATAATAAATACTGAAATGTTGGATTTGATTTGGAGTTACCAGGTATTTGGAGTTATTAGTTATTTGGAATTTGGTATGATTTCACAGGGTTTTTTGTTTTGTTTTGTTTTAAGATTTTATTTATTTATTTGACAGAGGGAAAGACAGCAAGAGAGGAAACTCAAGCAGGGGGAGTGGGAGAGGGAGAAGCAGGCTTCCCGCTGAGCAGGGAGCCCAAGGCGGGGCTCAATCCCAGGACCCCAGGATCATGACCTGAGCTGAAGGCAGACCCTAACAACTGAGCCACCCAGGTGCCCGATTTCACAGGTTTTAAAAATATGTGTGTATATCGGGGCACCTGGGTGGCTCAGTTGGTTAAGCGACTGCCTTCGGCTCAGGTCATGATCCTGGAGTCCCAGGATCGAGTCCCACATCGGGCTCCCTGCTCAGCGGGGAGTCTGCTTCTCCCTCTGACCCTCCCCTGTCTCATGCTCTCTCTATCTCATTCTCTCTCTCAAATAAATTAATAAAAAAAAAATCTTAAAAAAAAAAGTTTTAAAAAAATATGTGTGTATATAAAAGAAATACAGAAGTGTGAAACATTTCCTCTCTCTATCCAATGAGAAGACCTAGAGCAGGGACACCCAGGTAGCACCTAGTAAAACTAGTGAACTAGTGCACAGATCTTAGTTTCTAAATACCAGCCCCAGTAAAAAAAGACCAGGGACCCTTGGAGAAGTTGTTGATCCCAAGGCAAAGATAAAGAAAAATACAACATAAACCAGGAATATCTTAACATTCCAGGAGATAAAGAACTGATAAAGGAAGACTACATGACAATGATGACTGCACATCAAAGGGACACAGAAGCCAATGTGAAAGAGCTCCCAGTGGCCAAAGCTAACACAATTTGAGAAACAATGATAGTTTTGCATCATAACCCAGAGATTAAAACAAATATGCATGAGTCCATAGCAATATAAAGAAAAGATATCTCTTAATTATAGAAGAAAAATGTAACTAAGTGAGAAAGATTAGAACCCCACAGTAATAATTGTTGTAGGGTAGGCCAAAATTAGTAGGCAAAATTATAAAGAGAACTTTATATAACCTCAAATTATTTTCCCTCAGGTATTGCTTAATTACCTGAGGGAAAATTGTAACTATTCAGTGGAGAAACCAGGTAGACACCATCTTAACCAAAGGATCAAGGTTAATAACAGCATTATAAGCCAGAATGACATGTAACTGCCGATGTGATCCATTCATATCATCAGGGCCCATCTCTTCTATTTTTTCCCCAAATTCAAAACTTAAACAAAGTCATGAGAAAACATCAGACAGGGCGCCTGGGTGGCTCAGTCATTAAGCATCTGCCTTCGGCTCAGGTCATGATCCCAGGGTCCTGGGATTGAGTCCTGCTCAGCCAAGAGCCTGCTTCTCCCTCTCCCTCTGCCTGCCACTCCCCCTGCTTGTGCTCTCTCTGTCAAATAAATAAATGAAATCTTAAAAAAAAAAAAGAAAAACATCAGACAGACATCAGACCCAAATTGAATGACATTCTACAAAATACTTTCAAAAGTGTCAAACGCTCTTCAGAAATGTCAATGTTATGAGAGACAATTAAAGACAGAGAAACTGTCACAAACCAGAGGCAACTAAGAAGACAGGACAACAAAATGCAATGCAGGCTTCTGGATTAGATTCTGGAAGACAAAAAAAAAAAGAAAAAGAGGAAAGATAGTGAAATCAAAATAAATTTTGTATTTTGGTTAACAGTATTTTACCAATGTTAAGAGTATTTGTCCCAATTATCTTAATTTTGAGAACAGTACCATGACTACACATGATGTTAACTTTGAAGCTGGGTAAGGAGTATCAAGAGCTTGATTTTACGTTAGGGTAGAATTGATATGAGGTTAAGAAAACACCCCAAATTGTCACTGATATTTGGTAAAATAAGGTGAATTTTGAAGCTGTTTTCAATCTTGATTAGAAATCAGAAAAACAAAATTGCTTCTAAAAATTATGTGGAATCTGATACTCACAAACACTGTGCTGTACTTAGTCATGCAGCTATCAATGAGGATATAAATATTTCAGTGAGGAAGGAGTTAACACTATTAAAATATTTTTTTTCAAATATTAAAGGAGTTTTAAGCTATTAACATCATTAGATAAGTTACATATGGTCTTCAGAACCATTTATTTATGAATATTACACAAAAACTGTGTGCTAAAATACAACCATGCATCTAATGTTATGCTTTCATTTATTTTATTTTATTTTATTTTATTTATTTATTTGAAAGAGAGAGGAGGAACAGAGGGAGAGGGACAATAGACTCCGTACTGAGCACCAACCCCAACATGGGGCTTCATCTCAGGACTCTGAGATCATGACCTGAGCTGAAACCAAGAGTCAGACACTTAACCGACTGAGCTGCCCAGGTGCCCTGTTATGCTTTCATTTATGATCTGCCTTTTTCTACAAAGGATTTAAAGTAGATATGCCCTAATATATCTATTAAGAATAATGGGCCAGAAAAATTATTTTTCCTAATTTTCCCATAGATCTGAGGAAACTTCTTAGATGAGGGAAAGACAAAATTGAATTATCTATAGAAATATTTACTTAATAACTGACAAATAAGCTAAGTGGGTCATAAACTAATGATTGTAAAGAATATCACAGGAAACCATTTAGTAGATATAAGTAGCCATTTAAATTTTGCAAAAGAATGAATTTATCATTTTAGATCATATGGTTTTGGATCCAATGATAATGATATATTAATACCATATTAAAGCTGAAATGACCATAGCCAGACCAATCCTTTTACTCTTTAAGTGAAGAAACTAAAAACCAATTATGGGTTCTCTATCAGAATACTGAACTTCACTTTTTCACAACGGGTTTGACACCAGAACATAGGTATCATGAAAACCACCACTAAACCTAAATCAAAATGGGAAAGGAAAAGACTGATATCAACATTGTCATCATTGGACACGTAGATTCTGGCAAGTCTATCACTACTGGTCATCTGATCTACAAATGTAGTGGGATCGACAAAAGAACTATCGAAAAATTTGAGAAGGAGGCTGATGAGATAGGAAAGGGCTCCCTTAGGTATGCCTGGGTCTTGAATAAACTGAAAGCTAAACATGAACATAGTATCACCTATGATTTCTTCCTGTGGAAATTTGAGACCATCAAGTATTATGTGACCATCACTGATGTCCCAGGACACAGAGACTTTATCAAAAACATGATTACAGGCACATCTCAGGCTCAGGCTGACTGTGCTGCCCTGATTGTTGCTGCTGGTGTTGGTGAATTTTTTTTTTTTTTAAGATTTTATTTATTTATTTGACAGAGAGAGAGAAACAGTGACAGAGGGAACACAAGCAGAGGAAGTGGGAGAGGGAGAAGCAGGTTTCCTGCTGAGCAGGGAGCCTGATGTGGGGCTCGATTTCAGGACCCTGGGATCATGACCTGAGCTGAAAGCAGATGCTTAACGACTGAGCCACCCAGGCACCCCGGTGTTGGTGAATTTAAAGCAGGTATCTCCAAGAATGGTCAGACCCATGAGCATGCCCTTCTGGCTTACACACTCGGTGTGGAACAACTAATTGTTGATGTTAACAAAATGGATTCCACTGAGTTGTCCTACAGCCAGAAGAGATACAAGGAAATCATTAAGGAAGTCAGTACCTACATTAAGAAAATTGGCTATAACCCTGACACAGTAGCATTTGTGCCAATTTCTGGTAGGAATGGTGACAACACACTAGAACCAAATGCTAACATGCCTTGGTTCAAGGGATGGAAAATCACCCATAAAGATGACAATACCAGTAGAACCATGCTGCTTGAAACTTTGGATTGCATTCTGCCACCAACTCATCCAACTGACAAGCCATTGCTTCTGCCCTCTCAGGACATCTACAAAATTGGTGGCCTGTGTACTGTCCCTGTGGGCCAAGTGGAGACAAGTGTTCTTAAACCCAGCATGGTGATCACGTTTGCTCCAATGTTACAACTGAAATAAAGTCTGTTGAAATGCACCATGAAGTTCTGAGTGAGGCCCTTCCTGGGGACAATGTGGTCTTCAATGTCAAGAACGTATCTGTCAAAGATATTCATCATGGTAATATGACTGGTAATATGACAGCAAAAATGACCCACTGATGGCCAAATCAGTGCTGGATATGCTCCTGTACTGTACTGTCACAGCTCATACTGTTTGCAAGTTTGCTGAGCTCATGGAGGGGATTGATTTTATCATCTGCAAAAAAGCTGGAACGGCCCCTAGTTCTTGAAATCTGGTGATGCTGCCATCATTGATATGGTTCCTGGCAAGCCTATGTGTGTTGAGAGCTTCTCAGACTATCTTCCTCCAGGCCATTTTGCTGTTAGTGACATGAGACAGACCGTTGCTGTGTGTGTCACCAAAGCAGTGGATAAGAAGGCAGCTGGAGCTGGCAAGATCACCAAGTCTGCCCAGAAAGCTGAGAAGCCTAAATGAATATATACTCCAATACTTGCCACCGAGTCTTAATCAGTGGTGGAAGAACAGTGTCAGAACTGTTTTTGTCAATTGGCCATTTAAGTTTAATAGTAGAAGACTGACTAATGATAGCAATGCATCATAAAAAATTTAGAAGGAAAGGAGAATATTCTGTGGACCATTTGGGTTTTTTTGTACATACGTGGCAATTTTAAGTTATTAGTTTCTATAATCATTACTTTCTTGTGTAGCTTCAAGTTTTTATTTAAATTCCAGTTAGTTAACATATATTGTAATATTAGTTTCAGAAATAGAATTTAGTGATTCATCACTTTCATATAACACCCAGTGATCATCACAAGTACCCTTAATACCCATCACCCATTTAACCCATCCACCTCCCCTCCAGCAATCCTCAGTTTGTTCTCTATAGTTAAGAGTCTGTTTTATGGTTTGCCTCTCTTTTTTTTTCTTATGTTCATCTGTTTCATTTCTTAAATTCCACATACGAGTGAAATCATTTTGGTCAAATTGTTTCCAAAAATACTGATTTTAGTACTTTTTAATGGAAATAACATGACCAAAAATCTGCCACAGAATTTTGAGGCCCACTAAAACAAGTTTAATGAGAAAAAGAGAATACTGAACTTCATATTTGTCTTCAGCTAATGATTAATTTTTTATCACTTATGGAAAAAAAAAAATCTCACTCTGTGTGAAAACAATCAAAAATAAGCTAATATATGTCCCAATCATAATTTTATGAACATATCTGTCACTCTTCCTTCTGTATTTTCTCTGTTCCTCCAAACAAGACTCCATGCTATCCCCCAAAATACATGTGTTATATTTTATAAGGCTGCTTGCTCTGTTTCCTCTACCCAGGACAATATTTCTTTCATCTTTTCTTTATGTATGCCTTCCCATTCCTTCTTTAAGAACCACTTCAAGTAACACCTATTCTAAAAAAATTCCCCAGCAAAAATTTTCCTTTCTGTACTCTCCATAACACTCTTTTTCTCCTAACTACATTCATTAATCCATCTATCCATTTTTTCAACAAATATATATTGAATCCTTACCATGTGTTACTTCTAAGGACAGGATATACATTGGAAAACAAGCAGATATGGTTCCCAGGTTGAAAACACAGTAATAGCAGAACATGTAAATATAAATGTTGAGTGTGTGGGTTTTTTCTAGATATATAAATTGATAGATAGATGGATGGATAGATGATGGATCGATATAACTTTATAGACACATAACTAGGATATATAATTTTTTACCTAGGGTCTTTGAGTTATTATATTTCCTATACTGGAATCATTATTATCATTCTATGAACATCATATGAAACAATAAAGCAGATTTTTTTTTTTTTTAATTTGAGAGAGAGAGAATGAGAGACAGAGAGCATGAGAGGGAGGAGGGTCAGAGGGAGAAGCAGACTCCCTGCCGAGCAGGGAGCCCGATGCGGGACTCGATCCCGGGACTCCAGGATCATGACCTGAGCCGAAGGCAGTCGCTTAACCAACTGAGCCACCCAGGCGCCCTAAAGCAGATTTTTTAAATCAAACCTCTATGCCATCCTAGGAGTTAAAACACATCTTACCACAGAAGTAATAAATAAGAAATTAAAGATAACTTGTAAGTGATGTTTACAATTATCACAGAACAAAATACAAAAAGGTAAATGTTTCTAACTGGTTTTCCTGGAATGAGACAATCATGTTTTCTGCACATTTGGAAGTTTGCTAATAAGTTGATGTACAGAATCACACTGGTATGATATATGCACAAAGTGCCCATTTTTATCTTGAATATTCATACAATAATTTTCAAGATAAATGAAATAGTAAAGTTAAAGGGAACTTTAGAGGTAATCATATCTAGTTTCTTAACTAACATGTTGAAAAACAATGTATTAACCGCTAAAAAAAAATGTGCTATCCCCAAAGGAAAATGTAATTAACTATTAGAGATGATTAATTAAAAATATGAGACAATTATGGTGCAAGGCCTTCTATGTATGTCCTTTCTTTGAACCCACAACAGCAATACTGAAACCAAAATAACAACAAAGAAAGAGACTGTCTCAGCTCATGTCTCTATCTCCAGTGCTCACAATAATGTCATGAATAATGTACATAACACTCCAATTGGTGTTTGCTGAACTGACTTGAATTTTACAAGGACTAATGCAACCAAGATAACCTTGCCATTAAGCATTAGAGCTGGAATTCTAATTCCAGTTCTTTTTTTTTTTTTTAAGATTTTATTTGAGAGAGAGCAAAAGAGAGAGCACAAGCAGGGGTCGGGGTGGGGAGGGACAGAGGAAGAGGGAGAAGCAAACTCCCCACTGAGCAGGGAGCCCAATGCAGGACTCGATCCCAGGACCCTGAGATGATGACCTGAGCCAAAGGCAGACGCTTAACTGACTGAGCGACCCAGGTGCCCCTCTAACTTCAGTTCTGATTAAGTTGAAGATATTTCCTGTGTGAATTTATTTATTGGACTAATTTGCCACTGGAATTTTTAGGGAATTAGTCAAAATTCTCAAAGACAAATGGGGGGGGTGTGGGGATGGATTAGCCTGGTGATGGGTATTAAAGACGGCACGTATGGAATGGAGCACTGGGTATTATACGCAATGAGTCATGGAACACTACATCAAAAACTAATGAAGTAATGTATGGTGGTGAACATAACAAAATAAAAAAAATACTTAAAAAAAATGCCATGATGGTAGAGTTGGTAACAAAAATAATCTACATTCTAAGTTAATATATAATATTTTCAAATTTAATATTCCTTGAAAACTATAATCCAGTACACATTATTAAACTTTAATTGTAGATGTCATCTATTCCTTCTGGAATATTAAAGGATGTTATAGTGAAAATAGCAACACCTCTGTTAGAAGGAATTAGGGAGACTAAGTTTGAAATCCACTAATACCATCACTCTAGACAAATCACTTGCCTTTCTGAGCTTCTATTTCTTTATCCATAAAATAAGGGTAAATAGTATACAAAAAGCACTTTTTACAAAACTGAGACATAGCAAGTGCACTCAGATGTGTGTCAATGCCTAAATAAAATATTTAAGCTTCTGTAAAATCTTGGAAACAGTCAGACCTGTATTTACAAATGCCTACAATAACATTTCTCAAAATGTCGTCTGTAGACTCCTATGATTCTCTAAGACAAGGGAGTTCATGAAATTAAAACTATTTTCATAATAACACTAGGGTATGGTTTGCCTTCTCTACTCTTTTTCTCTCATACATGTACAAAAGAGACTTCCAAAGGTTACATGAAATGTGATATTATCACTATGGAAACTAATGGAATGTTTATTTGTATATTATTGTATTTTAAATATTTATCAGATTTAACTTCTAATATGGTAAATATTGATAGATATAACCCACACATACAAAAACTCATGTGTTCCTCAATAATTTGTAAGTATCCTGAGATCAAAAATTTGAGAAATGGTGGCCTAGAGATATAATGAGTTCCACAGTATTTTATTTATTTATTTATTTATTTATTTATTTATTTATTTATTATTTTTTTATTTTATTTTTTTATTTTTTTAAAGATTTTATTTATTTATTTGAGACAGAGAGAATGAGAGACAGAGAGCATGAGAGGGAGGAGGGTCAGAGGGAAAAGCAGACTCCCTGCCGAGCAGGGAGCCCAATGCGGGACTCGATCCCGGGACTCCAGGATCATGACCTGAGCCGAAGGCAGTCGCTTAACCAACTGAGCCACCCAGGCGCCCTCCACAGTATTTTAGACCATAATGTTCTCAGAAAAAGAAAATGCTAGATGATTTTAATCTTCCTACCCTTAAAGTTTGAAAACAAACATTTAGAGGGGTGCCTTGGTGGATCAGTCATTTAAGCATCTGACTCTTGGTTTCGGCTCAGGTCATGATCTCAGAGTGGTAAGATCCAGCCACCACAGGCTCCATGCTCAGCACAGAGTTGGCTTGAGATTCTCTCCCTCTTGCTCCCCCTACACCTCTGCCCCTCTCCTGACTCATGCTCTCTCTCTCTCAAATAAATAAAATCTTAAAAAAAAAGGAAAAAGAAAACATTTTGATAAAACAAAGACGGACTATCTGAAAAGCTTCCAGGAAAGCATTATCATATTGAACTAGCACAGCCTAAATCTCGTCCTCAGTCTTACTTTTATAGAAATTGACTGTTTTCAGTTGATCCAGAGCTGAACAGTGTTTGTCAGACAAATGTACCTATGCAGAAATGTTGATAAAACAAAATAAATCAAAATGTTAATTTATATAAACTGTGATGGCCACCCCTGTGAATGAATTGTGCCATTTATCTGAGGGGTTCCTTTTTCTACTTTCAGGAACCTGAAGGATGATCTTAGCCATACCACTCATCCAAAATCCACAGGGTTAGAGCAAAGGATCTGATATATATTATGTTACACTCAAACCATGGTAAAACTTTTGGAAATATCACTGACCCAGGGCAAAATATAACCTAATAATTGTCATGTTATTTAAATTAAACTTATCTCTCCCCATATAAAAGTTGACACTACATAATATAAACAAGCCAACAAAAAAACACATTTTATTGAAAGAATATCAAATAATTTACAGCATCGATGGAAAGCCTGGAGAAACAGTACTGGCATAACTGTAAAATCCAAAAGGAAAGGTATGGTGCCAAAAATACAGTCAGTACCATGAACACAACCTGCATGGTTAAGATACTATTGCCACAGAAGAATGGATACTGCCTCTGGTAATGTTATCTTTCTTCTCCAACATGAATAAGCCCTAAGATACCCCTGTTCTTTTGGGTCCTTCACTCCAAATTAAAAATTCCAAACGTGAGCTTCAGATTGATCAATTTATATGTCCTTGCCCCATTTGGGTATTTGGCTCTACTGATTTAATCTGTTCTCAATCAGCATAATACAACCTTTCCTCAAACAACAGGAAATGGAATCATCCACATTCCCAAAGACCTCACCCAAAATCTCATTAGTTAACTACATTAACCAGTTTCAAGCCAAGATCTCCAGGTAAAATAAACAGTTCAGACATCCTTCTGCTTCTATATCCCATAACAGATAGACACACACATACACACACACACACACGTTTCACCACCACAAAAGTCCCCTATTTAAGAAAGAAGCAAAAGAATAGGAAACTAGACACAAAATCAGTTAAAATAAATATATGTGTGATTCCCCAAAGAATAAAGCTAGTATTCATTTCTACAACTAGCTATGTGGTTGTAATTAGTATTTTAAATTTCTTTTTTTATCCAACTCTTTGGTCTTTTTTTTTTGAAATATAAAAAGCTGTTCATATTTAATGTATACAGCTTGCTGAGTTTGGAGGTAAGTATACATCCATGAAACCATCACCACAATCTATGCCATAAACACATCCATCACCTCCAAAAGTCGCTTTCTTTGTTAGCATTCCAAGCTTCCTTTCCCTTCAACCAACATTGGTTTTAAAGTTTTTGACCAAATAGTAATGCTTGAATTTCCTATTGTTGATATAACTTTGTTGCTTAAAACAACATATATGAAAATTATTTTATAGTTTTGAAACACGTCTTACTGTAATAAAATCAAGGTGTTGGCAGGGCTGCATTTCTTCTGTAGGCTTTAGGGGAAAATCTATTTCTGTTTTTCTGTCTTCTAGAGGACTCTTGATTCCTTGGCTTCTGTTCCCTTTCTCCAACCTTAAAGCCAGGTGTATAACATCTTCAAAACTCTCTTACTCTCCTGCCTCCCTCTTAAAGGACACCTGGGTTTATCTTGGGACCATGTGGGCATTCCTTACCTTACCACCACCTGCAATGTACTTTTTGGAGGTAACATAATTACAGAGTCTGAGAATTAGGATGTGACATCTTTCAGGGACCATTATTCTACCTACCGTATGATTAAACTAAATCTTCATCCTATGTACAGACCTAAGAATTTTTTTGGCCCTGTATTTTAAAGTAGTTGTAAAAGTTTCTGTTAACATTTACCCCAGTTTTGGTAGTTCTAGAAGAAAACCATGGAATGATTTTCTTAGTTCCATCTATACTCCTCCCTTGGCCCACTATAAAGCCCAGTCACACAGTTTGATATACAGAGGGAACACCTCCAATCTATTAGAAACTTTTTTTGTATCCTTTGGTAGAATTATTTCTCCTGTTAAGTTAAATCAATAGACACCAGAAAGCATGGGTTAGAAACTTATGTATAAGTGATTGGGTATGATGGTAATAGAAGTCATCCAAATAGTCTAACCTCATGGCTCCAAGACCTGAGTACTTTGGCTAAGGAAGAAATAAACCATATATGAACAGATGAATAAGAGCATATATCTTAATACTGATATTACTCTAATCACCTTATTCTTGCAAACTGCTGTAAGGCATAGCTAAGGTGTAGGATAAGCAAGGCTTTGCAGTGGGTCTATTCATGTTGTTCATTCTTTACATATACCCGTCTCTGCCAAAATAGTTTTTTTTTTTTTTTTCAAATCAAGACATTGATCAAGCCAAGGGATGGCAAATAAAACAGGTTGTCACAGACTGCTGTTTTCCATTGACTATACCTTCACTTTTTCATCCTTAATAATAGAATCCAAATTTTATCTAGAGCAGCAAAAGACTAGCTAAAAGACTTTCTTTGTCCCTCATCCAGGTGAAAGCACAGGGCTAAGTTCTGATCTGGGATACACAAATAAAAGTACTGTGAAAGATTTCCAAAACATGATTTAGATGATATTTGGGTCTTTTTATACTGTAGCTTTCCCTCCTTCCTGTCCCTTGGCATGCAAAATTGATGCCTAGAGCTCTAGTAACAGTTCTTTGCCATGAGCTGAACGTGAAAGTGGAAGGAATGTTAATAAGACAGTGAGGCAGAAAATAGAAGGAAAACAGTTCACTCATGAAAATGAAGCTCCCATAACAGTCATGGACTACACAGCTCATGGTGTTTTCTATTAAAGAAATAAAATTCTAAATTTTTTAAATTGCTGGTCTTTCATTTTTCCTGTTATATGTAGCAATGTCTGATATTAACTTACTCAGAGATCACTGATATTTATACAACTAGATGTCCTTATCCATCTAACATTAAGAACCGCCTTCAGAGTGGACATTTAATGAATATGTATATAAAACACATATTTTACAACTTTTGTGAGGCCCAGCCATTTACTTCTTTTTGAAACATCTCTATCACTAGTTCTCCAACTTTGTTCCTCCCAAATCTCTGATCATCAGCCCAAAAAACTGCTCACTGCCCATGAATCCCTGAAGATTCTTATTTCTAGCCATTTCATCGTCCAGGCAGAGGCAATGGTATTTCCTGATTAAAGTTTTTTTCACAATAAAAGAACTTTCCTGTATATGTTTAGGACACTTCTGAATGAGGTTCTAATGGCATATCAGTGAACTTTGGACTGTTAAAATCAATAAAGTCATTTATAAATCAGGCTCCTATTTTCCAACTCATTCACTTATTTATAAGTCATCCACGTGAATCTTTAAGTGTGAGTTAAGGACAGAGGAGAAGTAAAACCAAAGTGTTGGGGATAATAAGTTTTTACCTGCAACTAAGTTAAGCTTTCAGAACATCCTTGGATCTAGTGTCATAAAAAGCACATTCACTTGACAAAAAGTGCTGCAGGGCACAACTGCCTTAAGGCTAAACAGACAGATATCATCTAGCTAATAATGGACAGCTTGGTAGGAGGCATGTTCACTTGTCCCATGGTCAGATGTTTAAACTTCATAAGGGCTTAGTAGCAGATAAAAGGTCTTTTTTTTTTTTAAGATTTTATTCATTTATTTGACAGAAAGAGAGAGAGAGAGAGAGAGAGAAAGCAAGCACAAGCAAGGTGAGCAGCAGAGGGAGAGGGAGAAGCAGGCTCTCTGCTGAGCAGGGAGCCCAATGTGGGACTCAATCCCAGGACCCTGGGATCATGACCTGAGCTGAAGGTAAACACTTAACCGACTGAGCCACCCAGGTCCCCCTAAAAGGCCTTTTTTAAAAGGAGAATCACTACTTATTAGAGAGGCAATAACTTTAATGGAACGAAGGAACGAACGAATGAACTAGGGCCTTTATTGTGATTCTATTAGGTTTTGCCATAATCTAAATAAAGCACCCCCTTTTGCTACAAGAATTGTAAGTAAGCATCAGTAGATCTGCTGAGTCATAAAGCTGAATGTCAAATTGCTCGAACTGAAACCTGTTAGGTAAAGGATTTAAATGGAAAAGCCTTTCAGTAACAACTAAATGAATTGGAGTAGCATACTCCAAAGTAATTTGAATTGCATCAATTTTTTTTTCATTTTTGTTTTATAGAGGTATAATAGACAATATTATATTAGTTTTGTGTATATAACACAATTTGATATTTGCATATACTGTAAAATGATCCAAGCAGTAAGTCTAGTTAACATCCCTCACCATAGTCACAATTTTTTTTTCTGTGATGAGAACTTTTAAGATTTACTCCTAACAACTTTCAAATATGCAATACAGTATTTATTAACTATAGCTGTCATGCTATAGATCACATGCCCATTACACCTAAATTTTTATTAAACTCACTAGGTGCCGTAAGTCATCCTTAGTGAGACTGGTTCTATGATGCATTTATCTGTACCTTTGAAAGGGATACCCTAGTATACTGCAAATCACTGGATTTGTAGAAAGTTTAGCAAGGAAGAAAATCTGTATTTTTATTGACTTTGTTACACATTCTTGGATAAGAACTTTCTTTAATAAAGAGAACTTCTATTTCCTGTTTTCAAGATTTTTTAAAAACTAGATGGTGGCTTAAGATTTGGAAGTACCCTACTGAGCTGCTGTCCCTGCCAGGTGAAAGCAGAGAACTTTTTATGTTTGCTGTCTACTGCTTTAGATGGGGGAAAAATGTTATCTCTGGATCAATAACAGCATACCAGATGCCAGGAGCTGTATTGATTTGCTTTAGTAAGGGAAGAACATTTGGGATAGTAGTTGCAATTGGAAAACCACCTAATTAAGTTCATGATAAAGCTTTGTAATTCTTAAGGACAAATTTATCTTTTGTTTCAGCCAAATTGAAGAGTTAAATAGTAATGTAACAGGGATTATCACTTCTGAAATTTGCTAGTTTTATGATGTGTGATTCCCAAAGCAACACAGTGTTGCTTCTGACTCAATACTGACACACAGAATTATTCCAGGAACTTCCATTTGGTCTTTCTTATAGTCATGAATTTCCATGAGAAAAACAAGTATGAGGATGTTGTTAGTTGAGAAGATGTATCCTTACTATTTACTCATAAATGGAAGACATTTTAATGGACAGATTCCATTGGGCCTAATGTATGACTGACTAGTTTAAAAATTATATTCCTTTACCTATCATAAGCCTCTTCCACATTTTCTGGTGTGTTTCAGTGACAAACTTATACCAAAAGAACCATTATTATCTCAGAACAAGTTTATTAGTCAGAGTTCAATTAAAACAACACACACACACATCACTACAAGGATTATAAGATATGGGCTTTAATATGGAATTTAAAATATATATTAATAAGAGACTAAGCGGGGATGTGCTGGTTGCAATCTCCCATAGCAACTGTCCAAAATTCCCCCAAATAAGCTCTATATTTTCCTTTATGCTGTACACTGTTACTTGGATAAAGAGGTGCAGATCACTTTAGGGCATGATAAGAGGGAGAGTCATAGCATCTATGATTTGATTACAATATGCTTCCTTAGGTGAACCAAGTCTCCCTTTATTTACAAATACCTCGAATTGATAACTACTGAAAGTTTGTAACTTGCTATTTTGTTGGTTAAGTAATCAGATTCACTGTAACTGAAAATATTTTGTTGGCCTTTTTTGATTATGAACTCCAAGTAGCACCTTATCTGTTTATCTCCTTTATTCCTAAGGACACCATGAACAATTGTAATGAAGAAAGATCTTTTAGGGTTAGATTGTTTTGTTTACCATGTTTATCCTTGTGTGTATTGAAGTAAACCCATATCCATTTGGCCTCTGAACAAGTAGAAACTAAGTGCCTCCATTTCCTATCTGGCACCCTGCTATCCTTTCACCCTCATTTGAAATCAGAGGTCCCTTTTCAACTATAGAATTTTACATCAGAAAGCAAGACTACAGAACAGAGACATTAAGCATTTTTCAAAAATGCTGTTCTCTCACTAACTGAGCTGCAAAGAGTTAATATAGCAGGCCTGAGACTGCCTTCCTTCGAAAGACCTACATGTAAGGATGTGGAACTTGGTTAGATTCCAGGGACTTGGATTTTAGAAGGGTTTTCACAATTCCTAGAACTGATAAAAATGGTTCACTATGCCTAGATGGTTTGTATAAACAATATGGTTTATGCTGAACACCTGCTTTACTTCTGAAGTCTGAAATGTTGGGACTTGCTAAGAAGAGGGTGCCCATGTGATCAGGTCCCAATAAAAACATTGAGCAATGAATCTCTTATGAGCTTCCCTGATAGACAACATCTCTCAAATGCTGTCATAACTCCTTGCTAGAGGAATTAAACATGCCCTATGGGCCTCCACCAGGAGAAAATTCTTGGACACTTGAGGTTGGTTTCCTCTGGACTTTCCTCCCATGCACATTTTCCCTGTGCTGATTTTGTTTTGTATCCCTTCTCTCTAATCATAGCCATGAGTACAACTACATCATGAATCCTGTGAGTCCTCATAGTGAATCATTGAATCTGGGAATGATCTTGGGCACTCCCTACACACCAATATATTTTTCAGACTTTGGTAGAGGAATTGTTTATGGAGTTCTCTAGGATGAGACAGGCAATAGGTGAGTTACATATTTAAAGTCCACACATTATTTCTATTTCCCTAATTCACTGGAGTCACTTCCCAATATAAAATAAATTCTGGTACCGCAACTTTATTTGCAACTTCATCCAATATTCAACCAGTAAGTGCACAAAAATTACAACGCCCCACTGCTTGAGTTAGCAAAACTAATTCAGAAATTCTGATAAATGTACTTCCATTAATAAATTCAGTTTGATTCAAAATGTTATTCTTCTCTTCTTAGTCAAGCATCATCAAAATCTATCCCTACACATATTCTCAGTATATTTTACATACATAAATTGGAAAAATCTTCTAGCTACTTTCATGTATTCTTTTATATTTTAGAATTGCTCCTCCGTTCCCAACATGTCTGAATTTAATTCTAGATACAGTTGCAAAGATAAAGAAGAGCAAATATAATGCCACAACAAGAGGAGAATTTGCCTTATCTCCCTGTTATTCTCTACGTTCAGGACATAACAATTTATTTAATAGAGAGAAAAATCAGTCTCATCTGCAAGGGGAAAGGGCACTTTAGTTAGTAAGAACTTTCAGTGACATTTTTTCCTATTTTTTAATTTCAGTAATGTTCTTGAGATTTTGAAAGAGATAAAAATCCCTAAACTCTAACTTATTTCCATCTTGGTATGCCACACTTAAAACAATAAATGCCCCATATTTTATGAAAGACCCCAAGCAAGGCTGCAAAACAAGTAACATTTTAATTTAGTAACCTGAAAGCTAAAACTTCACATTATGCTTTCAGTTACTTCCACTTGCAACATCAGAGTATAAGAGATCAATTTTTGAAAGAAAGAGAAAGCCTGAAGCATTCATTTGGTTCCTCAGGTTATTGTCTGAACTGGTTTTTTTTTTTTTTTTTTGGTCTTTGTTTTTGCTTTTTAAGCTATCCAAGTTCAATATTTGTGGCTATCTCACTCTGATACTCCTTTTGCCTGTTGTATGGAATTGGCAATTCTCTCCCCAACCACTTATTTTTATTGGGAAATTATTTCCAAATAAATATTGACGATTATTTGGCTATTCCTCTACTGTATATTATGTATCCTTTTATTCAAACTCTGATTATTAAATTTGAGCTGCCTCTAGCTTCAAATATGCAAGATAACCAAAGCACTCAAATTCCTTCCATCTAGGTGTAATTATCTATAACAAACATTTGGATGTAATAAATGACTGAAATGGAAATTTTTGGAAAGCTACAGAGTGGCTCATAGAAACAAGAAAGTGCTAGAAAATTCATCTGAGAAAACTAGCAAGAATCAAGAGTATGCAGGCAACTGAATTCATGAATTTCATGAATGCCAAGAACATAACTCAGAAAAACTTGATTCTATGACTCCACCACTGGACACTAAGTATGGAGTACTTACTGAAATATCACTGTTATCAGCAGAAGAATGAATTTTAAGATGTTTCTGTTTATTTTTACACTGATTTATTAAAATTTGGGGGAGGGAATCAAATTGGTCAAGCTTAGGTTACCTGACCGCATGAATGCTGTATTTGGCCTTTTTAGCTTTGACAATAGAGTGTTCTAGGATGTGGAGGATCCCTGCATCGGGAAAGACTCATAATGATGGATTCCCGAAACATACTGCTCATCATGTGAATTCCATTCCTACTTGCAGTTTATAAACTGTCCTTCCTCCAACCCTAGAAACTTAAATAACTAACTTCCTATGATTTTAGGTTGTATCACACTTCAGAAACAGAATATTAAAGATTATTAAAGATATCCATACTTAGTTAATACAGTGTAAAAGTGAATCAGATTTGCATCATTGGTTTTGGCTTAATGACAAAATGTTTCCCATAGCACACAGATTATTTGAGGGCACTTCTTTGGATACAAATGGAAAGTGACACAAATACAAAGAATTGCAGCAAGCTATTAAAGTAAGGAAAATATATTATCAGAAATGGTCCATAAAGCACACATTTAATGATGGTGTCCTCACCAACACTTCCTTTCTGTGAGAAAAGGATT
The DNA here is from genome assembly GCF_011800145.1 of Mirounga leonina. Taxonomy (NCBI): domain Eukaryota; kingdom Metazoa; phylum Chordata; class Mammalia; order Carnivora; family Phocidae; genus Mirounga; species Mirounga leonina. The sequence goes on along the minus strand of NW_023270433.1, from coordinate 28,242,929 downwards.
TATATTAATTAGGCTTTATTCTAATAAATAGCTGTTTTTTATATATATATAAATATATATATATAATATATATATAAATATTTTTATATATATATAAAGCAGTTTGGGCATGAGGTTTTTAGTCTTCTTTTCAAAACAATATATATCCCTCTTTCTTCTGGCTTTTTTCATTGGAAAGCCTTGGATTTATGATATAAATTGATTACATTTTAGCTATGCCTAAGCTTTTATATACTACATCTACTACTAGCTAATATGCCCTCAGGCTTAGTATGCCATACCCAGTTCTAAAGGCTTTGCATGCAATAGCTCATGTTTTCCCTGCCCTCTTTAAAATCCTATGAGATCCTGATTACGATTTCCCACACTGATTAATGCACAAGACAATGACTTTTCTTTATCTAAGAATACAAATTAAAAAAACTTTGGGTCTGCAATAGCTTAGTTTTGATCAGTATTTTTGACAGAAATATGATCAATTAGGTATTTTTTCTCAAATGTTTATTTTCTTATTTACAGACTATATTGTAAAGACCACTCTGTTTATGTATACCCATTGAATCATTCTCAGTGAGTCTCTAGAGAAGTTTCTCTGAGACTATACTTACTGTATTTGCATAAAATTCTCAACTTGCTGCAGGATAAAAATAATATTCCTAAATTCTGATACTCAATAAGGCTATATTACTTAAGAGATTAAGGTGGATTTTAAGCAGTTTGGGTATGAGGTTTTTAGTCTTCTTTTCAAAAAATTGTACCACCTTGCAATTCCTGGATATTATACTTACTTGTATTATATACTCCAATCTGTAACAGCTGCTCCTCACATACTGTTGCCCAGATCAGTCAGACTTCAAGCTTATGTGGTATTTCTGGAGAGGTACTGTTTTCCCACCACTTTTTTTCCTCTGATCACCAGCACAATGACATCTGTTTGAAAGTTACTGTTTTGGGTCAGCCCTACACTACTGGAAAAATATTTGTTTCTTCTGCAGGAACCAGAAAATAAACTGTGAAAAAACTTCCAATTTTCATGATATTCATGTTACCAAATTTGCTTGCAATCCATTTTGTCAGTTTCCAGTTTAAAACCTAAAGTGGGTACTTAATATTAAGCCTACTAGATATTCATTTACTCTTTTGCTCATTCTATATATTTAAAAGTATTATTTATGGTTCTCCAGACACTATAATTTCCTTTGATCACTTTTGACATTTTTTTTCTAAGATTATATTTTATTTCTTTTTTTCTACTTAATCAGAATTGCGTTCAAATTGATCTTTCTGACAAATATTATTTGAGGGCCTTCTTTGAACTATGGATTGTGATAAGTGCTAGGGGTCACACTGGTCAGCAATATACAAAGAAATGCAATCTGGATTCACATTGCATAAGTCATCTAGCCAGTGAAAGAAGATGAATAAACCTAGGGGCACCATGAGGTAGTGGTGAAAGTGAAGAGTTTCTAGACAGCACATTCAAGAACCAGCATGACAAATCACAGGAACTGAGGAACTGAAATTCTGCCATCAGGGAAAACAAAATGTAAACAACAACAACAAAAAAACGATAATTCTTTACTCCTTGGTTGGCTTCAGATATTCTGCAGTGCTTTGCACATTCAAAGGACAAATGTGAGAAATAATTAACACTTAAGGCAAGATTTTGAGTTGTTTTGATTTCCTGCATGACTCATACTCCAAGAACTTCCAAGAAATGTAAAATTAAATGGATTCATAATTTTTTGTTGAATTACCTTACACAATCTATAAAATGAAAAATTTCAAAAAGTCCTAAGATATATAGATGCTTAAGCCATGGTTCAGGTAATCTTTGAGAACCTTCCCAATTGCTAATGAGAGACCATAAATGTAGTAGTAAAAACCTAAGAATTGCTACATGGGAGCAGAAATGAAAGATGAAGGACTGAAAGAGCAAATAGTTCCTTTAGTAAGCTAAAGCTAAACAGTTGGGTTTGAAATTTTTATAGCAAAGCAAAAGAACATGGGCATTGTAAATCATTTTTTAATTGTAATAAAAAATAAATTCTGAATATGCATAATCTTCTTGCTGAGGACTATAATAACAGCAACTGTATTAGTCAATTACGTCTACTCATAATTTTCAGGCTTGGTTGTGTAACATTTCAATATGAATTAAATATGTTAAGGGAGATATGGTTTTATTTCATAATATATTCCATATTATAACAAAACATGTAAAATTAGATTCCACTACAATTTTTTATAGCTTACCAAATTCTTTCACCAAATTTGTTCTCATTAGATTTTACAACAAACCCATGTTGTTAGTAGAGTAGATTGTTTCTATTTACCTGACACTCAAAGATATTAAATAACTAGGTTAATATGAAAAAAAATAATAAAGCTACATAACTCATCCTCCAATATAGAACCTGTCATTCATTTGTCCTTCTAATTTCCATAGCTTTCATTTTTTTAATAACAAAAAAAATAATTTTAAGGAAAAAATAAGTAGAAAAGTTTTTTACACTATATGTCTTCAATATATTTAAGTAATGTGTCTTTTCTTATAGTTCTACCTTTCATAGCTGGTGCTGCATATTTCTCAGTAGGCTTTTGCATCAAAGAGGATCTAATCTGGTTGAATAAAAATTCTTTACCTTGGCAATGGCAGGATGAAGTTGGAAGGATTAACAGACAGGAAAGTATGGATAGAGGGAAGGAGCAGTATTTTTAGTGGGCCTTCTAGGGTTAAATCTCTGGGACAAGTAATTAGAAACAAAATGGCAGGATCTTATAATATAGACTTCTTTATATTCTCAGATAGAAGGAAATGTTTTAGAGCAGCAGAATAAATCCAGGATTTTATGAATTATGAATAATATTCAATTTTATGTTTGTGAAAATAAATGTAAACTTAAGCTTTATTACAAAATTTAAAGCTTACATAGAAAACAAAACTAAGAATATTTACAATGAAGAACTGATAATGTTTGTAACTAAAAATAACTATGAATTTCAGATCATTAGTAAAATTCATATAAGGAGAAAATACATTCTTAATATTGAATTAATAATTATATGTTCTTATTTCATATTAAAAAGAATTTATTGCATTATTTCCAAAGTAACCAGTAGTGTGAAATATTTCTGGATATCATATTCCCATTTATCTGAGCTCCTGAGAATATCTGAAATATGTGATCACTATTGAATTCAAGTTATGCTGAGTTTAATCAACATCAAATGTCATACATAGAGCCTGCATGAAATGTGTAGAAAGAACAAACGTACTAGAAATTCCTGTGATGTTTTAATATTCAGAATTCATTCATTCATAGGTAAACATTTGTTATCTAGAACAGACAGTGTAATTTTGTGATTTTTTTTCAATTCAAAGATGCCTAAAATTTCATTTGATTGTGCTGATCTACAACCCTACTAATAAAAAGAAGTATCCATTTCACTGGATTAACCTGGAACATGATTTAAGGTTAGTTCAAAACATTTTTCTGATCTTATTCAACATAATTATTACCTCCTTGCCATTTTGGGGGAAATCATAAAACCTTGCAATTGTGCCTGGTTGTCATGTTCTCTACATGATTTTGGACCATCATTTGCTGATTTTAACAGAGAGGAAACTACATTTTACTTATTGGAGGTCCCTATAGTTTTTCTTTCCTTTAATTCTACTTCAGAATTTCTTCATTCACTCTCTTTACGTATCTTCTTGCAGTATGTATCTTGTTGCTTAGATTTCTTTTCCAACACTAATTTAAATAATAATGACATAGAAACATAGACAATAAATACAACACCTATCTAAAAATCAAGGGCAATAAAAACTAGTATTTATCAAAAAGTATGGGGTTGAGGTTAAGCAAATAGCAGTATAGTTCACCTCTTCCCTCCTACCTTCCTTCCTTCTTCAAGAATTTTTCAAAATGTTATCCCAATACTTTCATTTGTAAGTTAGAATGAGACAAGCAGATAAAAATCAAGCTTGATTTCCACTAGGAATGTATGTTATCCACATACTTCATTATTTTAAATGAATACGTCACTACATATTTCTGTACTTCTTAAAAATAACAGATTAGAAGTGGCTCTGGATACAGAGTTGGTCCTTAAGAACTTATTAAAACAACCAATAAATTAATCTGGTTATCAGAAATATGGCAGGTGATACATTTTGATGAAAGTGAAAGGAATGTTTTGGTGACTTTTCATAGGATCTTCAATTTGAAATGAAATAGACTAGGTAATTTTTCCTATACTCCTGGAATATACAGCCTATCAAAGATGTAGACAGGATGAATGTAATCTTTAATTCTTGGTTTCTTTGGAAAAATCTCTCGTCCTTCATAGAAGACAACCTGAGTTTCCTTTACCAAGAGTCTTGGCTATAATGCAATCTGTATTGCATCTGCCTGATACAATTAGGCTTAACATCCCCTCTATATGATTACAATTCTCCAGGTACATCACATTTCTGCAGGTATGGCTTTGATTAAGTCTTTCAAATTAATCATTCTTATTTCCTGCATTCTGTTTTTGCCAGGAAAGACTTCTAGATGTCAGTACAGAATAATATCTTCCATTATATTTGAGGCATGAGAAAAGGAAAACAAATATTGTGTAGAATTAAGAACAAAGGAATGCCAAGTACTAAGTCACTTCTCTGTCTATAGTTTGTAAATGGCACGATAGTAAGTTATGTACTTCGGCATTTGTAACTAAAGGACAGAACAGATGGTAAAGGCTTATTTAAAATTAAAAGAGAGAAAATATTTATTTAAAAGAATTGCTCTGCCAAGATGCAATTTATTCTGTGTAGGGGGTGGGCATGTGTTCAATGAAGCTTGGTCTTAACTAGAGTGAGATGATATACTACAAATTGATAGGCTCTCACTTAAGTGAATTTCCATTACAAAATCCACAGTGATGGAAAAAGATTCTCCACTGCATTTGCCATGTATCACCCTGAAATGTTAAGCACAGCATTTTAAACTCAATTATTGTCTTTGGTTTTCAAGAAACAATCCATATAAGAGACTGATGACTAGATATTAATTATTGGATTTATGTTTGAAAGAAAAGACAATCTGATTTCATTTGAAGTTTACAGGGATAAGATATTGAACTTGATATTCCTCAGTTGGGGGGCGGGGAGGAAAGAAAAGCCTAGACAGTAAGTCAAGTGATTTGGTAAACAGATTAAGTTTCTTAGGCTATTAAGTACTGTATGACTACTTCTTAATTTTCTATGACAGATGCATTCCTCTGACATTCCGAACTTGAAAATCGGGTTAAACTGATGAACCCCACTTCTGCTGTTAAATGGCATTACAACTGATTGAAATACAGAAATTGAGATTCAGAAGTATGTCTATTGTTGGATATCTCAAACCAGGGGTCACAAATTCCACTACCTATAGAGAAGTAAAGGTGGGTATAAGGCAAAAGATACACATTTACTGCTGAATACTTTGTTTTCGTACTTTGTTGAACCAGAAAGTGTTTATTTTGTCTAAACTGTGTAACTACAATTTGGCTCCAGCTGAATGCTGGTCCAATATTTCCAAATCTGCTGGTCACTTTCCCAAGAAAGGAAGAAAATCAGATCTTTATTGGGAAGGTCTTTATTTTTAAAATGTTATCCTAATTTAATAAAAACTACATAAAAGAACATTCTAGGTTAAATAATACTGGTATTCAGACTAGATTGGGCAATAGGCAAAGAATTCCCAGATATTATAAATTTTTTAAGTAGATATTGATAGAATCATACCACCTGAAATAGAAAGCAAGAGTTTGATTCTGTGGTAGTAAAAAGCTGGAAGATGCAAAACTTAATTTAGTACAATAAGACTATATGCAAGCATCCAAACTATGAATAGATGTTGCTTCAAGCACCTCCAGATGTTACCTATATTCCCTAGTTTATCTATAACGAGCAAACTAAATAGAAATTATTAGAATGCCAAGTCTTGCTTATTTTTGTATATAACTCTTGATTAACTTGCCTTATGTAGAGTTTTCCTAATGTTGTGTGATGTGATTAGGAAGAATTATTACATCAAAATACATCCCATGAACCACGTGCCTCAAATACTCCTAGATTTGTGTCATTTAGGTTTTTTTTTAGTATCTATTTATTTACTTTAGAGAGAGAGTGAGAGAGCACACAAGAGCCAGGGGAGGGGCAGAGGGAGAGAAGCAGACTCCCTGCTGAGCACGGAGCCTCTAGCAGGGCTCTATCTCAAGACCCTGAGATCATGAGCTGAGCCGAAACCAAGAGTCAGACGCTCAACCTACTGAGCCACCCAGATGCCCTGTTGAGTAGGTTTTGAGAGGCTTTTTAAATAAGTTTTTAGCTATTAAATAACTAGGAATTAACTAACTACCGAGTAAAAACTACTCAGAAAAGTAAAACTTTTCGCTAACATGGTGGTTTGGGATGTATTACCTTTCTATAATAGATCATCTATAAAATGTAGATAATATTAGTACTAATCTCATAGGGTGGTAAGGATTAAGTGACAGAATATGTAAAACCTTTAGATCATGGCATGGCATAGAAAGCATTCAATAAATGTTAGTTACTAACATAAATCTAAACATTATTTTGATAAACATCTAATTCCAACTGATAAGACGTAAATGAAGAATTTCCAGTACACAGGCCATTCCCTCAAACTCTCATTCAAATGCAAAAAATGAGCTGACTTCTAATGACCTATACTCGGCAATGAAAATAACAAACATTTACAAAAAGAAACTAATGATTTATATTTGATATTGAAGTCTAATATCAAAATGAGTCTGATAGTTGTAAAGAAGAAACCAAGGCAATTAAACATTCATTAGAACAAGAAACCACAAAGTCAGGTACAAGTAAATATCTGAGTCATAAATGTAAATTGAGAGATCATAAATTGGCCCTTCCAATTGAGACAGAAGAGACGAAAACCCCGATAAAATTCTATCAGACTAAATAATTTAAATCACTAGCATCCTAATAGCACGAGCCACTTTTAAAAGAGTTGCCTTTATGGCCAATCTAGCTGTCCATGTGGGAATAATGAATAATAGGGAAGTTATTAATATCTTGTAGGTAGAAAGTTACTAGTCAAACAAATAAAAACAGAAGAATGAGGAAATTACATAATCTGTCAAAGTTACAAAGCTACAAAAACATAAGAATAGGAATTCAAATGTGGACCTCTCACACTCAAAAAATCATGCTTTTATTGCTGCCTTTCCATTTAAGGAGTAAGAGAGTTTTTGCTTAATAAACACTAAGAAACAATTGTTTGAACAAACAAATGTGTAGGTGGAAAACAAGAATTTTCACACAAGCACACTATACTAATTTACCAACTGGTAAGGGACATTAGCCACTTGTTCATAGGCATTATCCAGTTGCTGGGATTATTTGTAACATATTTAAGGTCAGACATGGAGTTGGGAATAAAACAAATGGTTTCTATCTCAATCATATGCTGGAATCTCAAGATTCACTGAGAGATATTTCATTTTTAAATAGCCACAAGCATATCAAAACTACATCATCAGTTGCATTTTACTTAGACAATAAACATGAAATTGCTTTCATTAGCCTGGCTATATTTACACTAATAATGACAGCCACAGAAGGAACATGCAAGTCTACTTCATTCACTTATTTACACTGAGAGAACATACATAGTGTAAATAAAAAGACAGGCCTAACAAATGGATTAAGGATTCTCTTCCTGGGTGACTAAAATGTAACAGTTTCACAAACTGCAAATTACCTTGTAAGAAATATTTGAGTCCATTTAAGTGTTATATTTTCTGTGCTTGTCACAGATGGACATTTCAAAGCCTTTCCTACTGATTGAATATAAACGCACATTATTAAAACATTCTTCATTCCAAATAGGCCTTCATAATTTACTTTCAAGTGCTACAAGAACAGTTCAGTAAGTGATGTGGTTGGAGTCCTTCTAGCTCAATGCTCTGTTTACCTCAATTCTATTATGTGGACTATGCAAAAATCACGCCTTAGCTCCTCAATTTTTTTTCCCAACAAGACTCTTCCAAATAAGTGCATCTTACTAATAGCCAATAACTAGTTTTTAAAGTGTAACCATTAATCTGCTAGAAGTGTTCACTTCCTAATTACTACATAACCACTACTTCAACACAGAAATAGACATTATAGAAGAGGACATACACATTCTGAGTTTCAGCAACTTGATAAAAATAATTTTATGGAAGGTATACTCAGTGATCAACAAATTGAGTTAAGAAGCCATTGTTAAATTAACAAATCAATAAATATTGTGCTATACGTAGTACAAGGAAGGATATCTGGCCTTTAACACCCCTTAAATTCAAAGAAAAAAATTCAATGCAATAAATGCCAAAATAGATCCTCTCTTGAGTGAGGCAGGAAAGCTAAAAATACTATGGCACACATTTATTTGATTGTTCAAAATCCAATGTTCTTATTTAGGTAAGAACATTTTACTTTCCTTTGCGTGTGTCCCTTGGTTGGCAGCATGCAAGGTGTCCTACTCTCAACAACAACAACAAAACAATTAAAATATGGGCAAAACACTGAATAGACATTTTCCCAAAGAAGATATAGAAAAAAATGATCAATAAGCACATAAGATTCTTAACTTTATCAGTCCTCAGAGACATGCAAATTAAAATGACTAGATACTATTTCACAGCTTTAACAAAAACAAAAACAAAAACCACAGAAAATAATAAGTCTTGGCAAGTATGTGGGTAAATTGGAATCACCGCATACTATTGATGGGAATGTAAAATGGTACAGCCACTATGGAAACCAGTTTGGTAATTCCTCAAAAAGTTAAGCATAGAATTACCATATGATACAGCTATCCCACTCCTAGATATATTATCCTAAGATTTGAAAACAAACTCAAATAATTGTACATGGATATTCACAGCAGCACCATCCACAATAGCTAATGGTGGGGGAAAAAAAAAACCCAATGTCCATCAATGAATGAGAGGATAAACAAATTATAGTATATACATGCAATGGAATATTATTCCATAAAATTATTTCAATAGGTGCCTGGGTGGCTCAGTCGGTTAAGCATCCGACTCTTGATTTTGGGTCAGGTCTGATCTCAGGGTTGTGAGATTGAGTTCCATGTCAGGCTCTGTGCTGGGCATAGAGCTTCCTTAAGATTCTCTCTCCCACCCCGTTAAAAAAAAAAAAAAAAAAGGAAATATCATTCCATAAAAAGGAATGAAGTACTGAGACATGTTATAACAAAGATGTCTCTATAGATTTATAGTCAAAAAGCAAATGGGTGGTTATAAGGGTCCAGGGGAAAGGAAGAATAAGGAGTAACAGCTTAGTAAGTATGGGGTTTTATTTTGGGGCAATGAAAATGTTTTAGAAATAGAAATGGTAGTTGCACAACACTGTGAATGTACTAAATGTCACTGAATTGTTTGGTTAATTTTACAGTGTGTGAATTTCACCTCAATTATAAAAAAAGATTACACAAAAAGATGTCCTCTTCTCCTCTGCCCAAGGGGGTAACCACATCACAATGCTTGGACAATAAGTCTTTTATTTGGGACTTTAATTGTTCTGTAAGAGATGAAATTATGTAGAAATTATTAACCCTTTTTCATTACAATAAAAGTGTTATGATGGTGATCATTTTTATTGGTATTATAATTATTTCTATGATTCCTATTAATAAATCTTTTTTATACTCCATGACACCAAATATAATTCTGTGCAAAGAATAAAGAATAAATCTATGAGGGAGGGTTTACTAAATTTCTAAATCTACAGATTAGGCTTATACAGCTTTGTGCTTTAAAACATGGGTACAGTTGCTAGCTTCATCATCATTCCACCACAGGCTTCACCTTGTGTTTACCTGAATGCAAATTTATAAAAATAAGTCCATTTGAAAACTTGGAGCCAGTGACTTAATCAACTTATATTCTTAAACCTATGTTACACTGCTCTTCTTATTATGAACAGCACACTTACTACCTCAAACTGTTCCTAGAAAATACTAAGTTGCCATAAAAAAGCTAGTAGTCCTCTCCTGAAAGCTCTACTTCTACAATCCTCTCAAAAATAAATTTCTAATTTGACCCTGCATATTTCAAGTTTTTTAATTAGAGATAAAATGCTTAATACAGAGTTTATTTCAGACTATTAATCTTCAAAATGTTTCTAACAATACTGCTTTTTCTTTGAAAATTATGCTCATCTGTGTCATCTATTGATTTAGGACTTGCAACTATTCCTCATTCATCAAAGAGTTTGTCAAATTGCTTATAGTTTTCCCATTTAATTCAAATTCTGTCACCATTTTTGGTGACTTAAAAGTTCAACATCAAAATTTCAAACTGGTTATTTACCACATAGAAGTCAAACACACTTCCTTTGATTATCCAACCCAACCCATCTAAGGCTTCAAAATAACAGCAATGACTCCCAAATCTCTACTTTCAACAGCTATCCCTCACCTGCTGCACATCTCAATCTTGAAATCCCCCAGACACTTCAAAATTAAGTGTCAACTATAGTTCATTTAAGAAAAATAAACTGATCAAACTTTAAATGCATTCCCCTTCTCATAATGAATCTTTCTACCATTCAATCAGAAATCAATGAGTCATCCTTCACCTCTCCCTCACTCTTGTAGCCTATCACCTATCAAGCCTATCAATCAGAATTCTATCCTGAATCTATCCATATCATGTTCACACCTTAGTTGGTGTCTTCATCATTTCTTACTTAGGTTACTAAAATACTCTTCAATTGTGGATCTTATCTATGAGTCTCTATATGCCTCAAATTAAATCTTTTCAGGGATGCCTGGGTGGCTCAGTAGGTTAAGTGTCTGCCTTCGGCTCAGGTCATGATCCCAGGGTTCTGGGATTGAGTCCCACATCCGGCTCCTTGCTCAGCGGGGAGCCTGCTTCTCCCTCTGCGGGTCACTCTCCCTGCTTGTGCACGCACGCTCTCTCTCTCTCTCTGACAAATAAATAAAATCTTTTAAAAAAAATTAAATCTTTTCAGAAGGTAAATGTGATCAGATGTAATTTGCATTTAAATATTCCATAATTTATTTGTAATTTTAAGTTCAGTATTCTCAACATACATTTTCTGCCATAACTGTCTATCATCATATTAACTCCTTTCATATTTATATATCCACATGCCTTTATTCGGCCCCAAGCCTTTGATTTATTGCGTTTCTTTTGCCTTGAGAGCTCTTAACCAAACCTTGTTTTGATGCTCATTCTAAAGACATCAGCTCTGGTTAACTACCTCCTGGAAGTTTTATTCTTTCTGCCACACTGCTACCATTTATATATGCATTTATTATTGTCAGATCATCTGTGTATCTTTCTCATTGCACTTACCAAGCTATTTTATACATAAAATGCTTAGTATAATATTGAACAGTACATGATCATTACAGATCTGTGAATGCATAAATAATTTACTGAATAAAATTTTAAAAAACAATTAAAAAGTATCCATAGGAAATATTTGTGGAAAGTAAAAAAGGCTTTATAATATGAATGAATTATATGTTTACAGTTGGAAATGTTTATAACTAGAAATGCAGGTGTAGGTAAGAGAGCACTGGTTCTTTTCTTTGAAGATCTAACTTTAACTTATAGGGAAAGAAAACAATACAATGTAAACCAAAAATACACAAAATTCCTTATAAGTGTAGTAGGTTTTTTGAAAGATAAATTAGAGTGACATAATAGGGAGTAATTGCTTTTTGAGAAGGTGTTTTGTTTCAGATAATCAGAGGTCTTTTAAAAGTGATGTCATTTTAACTGAGACCTGAATAATAAATGGGGGGGTCAGCATAATAGTAGTCCAGAAGGGAACTGCACAGGATGATAGAATGGCAGGTGAAAGGCCCTGAGATAGGAAATATTTGGTATTTTTTATGGAAGTGAAAATGAGGTGGTTTGATTGGAAAGTAGAAAATGAGGCTGAGGAGATGCTCATGTGTTTATAGAGAGCATTCTTAACTTTGATTTTATTATGCTATCACAAAAGGATGATGAGAAAACTTCAGAAGTTTTTAAACAGAGAAATGATATACTCTGAGCTGTTTTTAAAAGTCATTCTGGATGATGTAAGTTAATTCTAAGGGGACAGGTGGATTGTGCCAAAAGTGGAGGCAGAGACCAACATAGAGGTGCCTCAGGGGCATAATCAGTTAAGCATTGGATTCTTGGTTTTGGCTCAGGTCGTGATCTCAGAGTCATGAGATCAAGCCCCACATGGGGTCCCAAGCTCAGTGCAGAGTCTGCTTGAGATTCTCTCTCCCTCTTCTGCCCCTCCCACTCATGGTCTCTCTCTCTCTCTCTCAAATAAATAAATCTTTTTTAAAAAAGTTATTATAGTAATCTAATGAAGCAATGAAAGAGGGCTAGCGTAGAAGCACTGGAGATAGAGAAGTGGACAGATTTCATTACATCTTTTTAAGGTAGTCTGAATAAGAATTGCTGATAGATCCCTACTTTTGTATCTTTGGGGTAAATACCCAGTAGTGCAATTGCTGGATCATATGGTAGCTCTACTTTCAACTTTTTGAGGAACCTCCATACTGTTTTCCAGAGTGGCTGCACCAGCTTGCATTCCCACCAACAGTGTAGGAGGGTTCCCCTTTCTCCGCATCCCCGCCAACATCTGTCGTTTCCTGACTTGTAGCCATTCTGACTGGTGTGAGGTGGTATCTCATTGAGGTTTTGATTTGGATTTCCCTGATGCCGAGTGATGTTGAGCACTTTTTCATGTGTCTGTTGGCCATCTGGATGTCTTCTTTGGAAAAATGTCTGTTCATGGCTTCTGCCCCTTTCTTGATTAGATCATTTGTTCTTTGGGTGTTGAGTTTGATAAGTTCTTTGTAGATTTTGGATACTAGCCCTTTATCTGATATGTCATTTGCAAATATCTTCTCCCATATTGTCTTTTGGTTTTGTTGACTGTTTCCTTTGCTTTGCAAAAGCTTTTTATCTTGATGAAGTCCCAATAGTTCATTTTTGCCCTTGCTTCCCTTGCCTTTGGCAATGTTTCTAGGAAGAAGTTGCTTCGGCTGAGGTCGAACAGGTTGCTGCCTGTGTTCTCCTTTAGGATTTTGATGGACTCCTGTCTCACATTGAGGTCTTTCAACCATTTGGAGTCTATTTTTGTGTGTGGTGTAAGGAAATGGTGCAGTTTCACTCTTCTGCATGTGGCTATCCAATCTTCCCAACACCATTTGTTGAAGAGACTGTCTTTGTTCCATTGGACATTCTTTCCTGCTTTGTCAAAGATGAGTTGACCATAGAGTTGAGGGTTCATTTCTGGGCTCTCTATTCTGTTCCACTGACCTATGGGCCTGTTTTTGTGCCAGTACCATTGTCTTGATGATGACAGCTTTGTAATAGAACTGGAAGTCCGGAATTGTGATGCCGCCCGCTTTGCTTTTCTTTTTCAACATTCCTCTGGCTATGCGGGGTCTTTTCTGGTTCCATACAAATTTTAGGATTATTTGTTCCATTTCTTTGAAAAAAGTGGATGGTATTTTGATGGGGATTGCATTGCATGTGTAGATTGCTCTAGGTAGCATTGACATCTTCACAATATTTGTTCTTCCAATCCATGAGCATGGAACGTTTTTCCATTTTTTTGTGTCTTCCTCAATTTCTTTCATGAGTATTTTATAGTTTTCTGAGTACAGATTCTTTGTCTCTTTGGTTAGATTTATTCCTAGGTATCTTATGGTTTGGGGTACGTGCACCCTGATGTTTATAGCAGCAATGTCCACAATAGCCAAACTGTGGAAAGAGCCAAGATGTCCATCGACAGATGAATGGATAAAGAAGATGTGGTATATATATACGATGGAATATTATGCAGCCATCAAAAGGAATGAGATCTTGCCATTTGCAACGACGTGGATGGAACTGGAAGGTATTATGTTGAGCGAAATAAGTCAAACAGAGAAAGACATGTTTATATGACCTCACTGATATGAGGAATTCTTAATCGCAGGAAACAAACTGAGGGTTGCTGGAGTGGGGGGTGGGGTGGGAGGGATGGGGTGACTGGGTGATAGACACTGGGGAGGGTATGTGCTCTGGTAAGCACTGTGAATTGTGCAAGACTATTGAATCTCAGATCTGTACCTCTGAAACAAATAATGCAATATATGTTAAGCAAAAAAAAAAAAGAAGAAGGTGGTAGTGGGAGGGGAAGAATGAAGGGGGGGAAATCGGAGGGGTAGACGAACCATGAGAGATGATAGACTCTGAAAAACAAACTGCGGGTTCTAGAGGGGAGGGGGGTGGGAGGATGGGTTAGCCTGGTGGTGGGTATTGAAGAGGGCACATTCTGCATGGAGCACTGGGTGGTGTGCACAAACAATGAATCATGGAACACTTCATCTAAAACTAATGATGTAGGGGCGCCTGGGTGGCTCAGTTGGTTGGGCGACTGCCTTCAGCTCAGGTCATGATCCTGGAGTCCCTGGATCGAGTCCCGCATCGGGCTCCCTGCTCAGCGGGGAGCCTGCTTCTCCCTCTAATCCTCCCCCCTCTCATGTACTCTCTCTCTCTCTCATTCTCACTCTCTCAAATAAATAAATTTAAAAAAAATTAAAAAAAAAATAAAACTAATGATGTAATGTATGGGGATTAACATAAGAATAAAATAAAAAAAAAGAAGAAGAAGAAGAAGGTAGCAGGAGGGGAAGAATGAAGCGGGGGAAATCGGAGGGGTAGACGAACCATGAGAGACGATGGACTCTGAAAAACAAACTGAGGGTTCTAGAGGGGAGGGGGGTGGGAGGATGGGTTAGCCTGGTGATGGGTATTGAGGAGGGCACATTCTGCATGGAGCACTGGGTGTTATGCACAAACAATGAATCATGGAACACTACATCTAAAACTAATGATGTAATGTATGGGGATTAACATAAGAATAAATAAAAAAAAAGAATTGCTGATAGATTACATAGCGGGTGGATTATAGGAAGGAAGAATACAGACTGTATCTGAAGTCATTTGTTTCACAGTTAGATAAATGGGCATATAAACATTTACTGATACTGGGAAGAAAGAGGAAGTGCAAATAACCTGTTTTTGTTTAATTTGGCTATGTCTAACATCATCCAAATAAAGACATTAGATAGATCTATGTTATCACAATAGAATATTAAAATTTGAAATGTGAATAAGATACAAATACTCAGCCAGTATCAAATTCCAAAGCAACTAATGGCAGATCTTCCTGGGGGCTACCAGAGAAAGTATTGATTTATTTAGATTATTTACTTTCATGAGCATTTATTGTTGTGTGGTTAGAAAATGAGAAAGTTGTTGAAGTAGATCTATTTGGTAAAAAAGTGCTATTGTACAGTGAGTCCCACCCTTCTTTTTAAGGAGATTTAATGGGATTATTTGGAGAGCTTGATATCTTGCCTGGCAGTTAGGAAATATACTCTGAACAGGTATTTTAAGTCTTCTTGGGAAATCTACAGGATGAGAGATGGGCTCTCTGCTTTGATGGCAGAACAAAAGGGAGTGGCTGATGCCCTGGGATCCACCTCACTTGGAGCAATATTTCAGGAGAAGAATGCTTAAGTGGATCTTGTGGAGCAGCTGTGGGGCATGCAGGACAGAGAGCTACCTACTCATGCCCTGCAAACTACCTAAAGGCTGATATGGGAATTAGAAGGAAAAGATGCCTATTGAGTGTACAGGTATGAGAAAGGAGCAAGCAACTGCAGGACTGGACAGGATTTGCCAACATGAAGACTGTGGGTGGGTGTGTGTTGGAAAGGATGGAGGTTCTCAAAAGTACCAACAAAATTACCCATTTAGGAAATAGTGAGATTTAAACTTCTAAACCCAGAGATGGGAAAGCATTGTTCGACAATATTAATAAAGAAATTCCCTGCCCTTCTAACCTCTACTTCCTCCCCCATTCCCCATAAACAATAAGGAAGGAGAGAATTATATACTTAATAGTATATAGTAATATACTTAACTAGTAAGGGTATTAATTATACCCTTACTAATTGACAACATATACTGTCAATAAGAAGTCTAGCCTGCAGCAGGACTTTGCTGAGAAGTTCAGAGTTTATATTACATAAGTAAAACATTTTTATTACTAAATGGAGATCATGTTGGCAATTTATAATAATTACACAAATTTCTTGTACCCAAAAATGCCTAGGAAAAGTATGTGGCCTCACAAGCTTTTACCCATTTGAAAAGGAAGATAGAGGAATGGAGATACAAACTGAAAGCCAAGAAAAATTTAAAGGCATAAAAGTGAATGAGTTAACTCATAGGGGCTGAGCCTCAAAGAGGCAAAGGCATGCTATTCTTACCTCAGTGGTTCTGAAGAGCCATGTGTGTAACTCATAAAAGGATTAAATAGTAAAGAATGATGTAATTTAGGACTATATTTTCTAATTGCAGAAATATCCGCTATCCAGCAAATTTCTTGATCTAAATATTTTTTCTAAATATTTTTCTTTTCTAAATATGTTCCTAAATATTTTCTAAATATATTTCTAAATATTTTTCTTTAAATTTTGTTAAACTTCTATTTAGAGGAAATAAGTATTTCAATGAAAATAGAATTATTTAGCAATAATAAAAAAGATCATGAAGTATACTTTTAAAATATTAAATCTCACTTAAAATTCAGTCTAATCTTAGCAAATACATATAGTATTATAAAGAAGGAGAAAACTGGAAGCTAGAGCTATGGGATATAATGGGAAAAACATAAAATATTGGATTCACACAAATATAGTACTCAACCCAGGGTTCAGCCTTCTAAAATAAGGAAACTAGAAATTATCCTAAATGACAAAATATATCAACCTCATGTGATTATTGTGCAGATTTTGTGGAGTGATTCAGGCAAAGTACCTTGCACAGCACTCAAAAAATATTAGTTTTCTTTCCTTTCATAATATGTTGTAAAGAACTTATTTTTCTAAGTCATACTTTCTAAATACTGCATTGCTAATTATATACAAGCATACAAATTTTAAAAACCTACCCTTTACTTAAATTTCAAATGTGGCTTGTGAACTACTTGCAAAAACTTTTCCTTAGTCATGAAGGTATTTTGAGTCTTTTGCACTTCTATTTCTTCAAATTATTAATAGGCTTTGAAGACAGATTTCATTTCATTTCAGAGATTTCACTCTCACAGGCTGTGCTGCTCACCCCCAGGGCGTCCTCTTTCCATAGCCAATTGATTCATTGCACAGTTGTTACATTTCATTAAAAGAATGAGGGATGCTGATAATTCAGAAGATGAAATTCATTGGTCTCTCTATGGGTCAGCTACCACTGTGAGTTTTGCCTTGTGGAACAGGGCTGTATGATGTGGGAGGGTAAAAAAACAAAAAACAAAAAAACAAAAAAAAACTTCCTTTAAAGCCCTTAGGTTTGCTTTAGTACATCCTTTATATCAAATTAATAAATGTCCCCCAAGAGTTTCGAGTTCTGGGTTTTGTTTTTTTTTTTCCAAAATTATTTGGACCATCACTGTTTTACAGTAAGCCATGTTCATTATGATTCAGTGTGAGCGATCTTTATTTTTTCTGGCAACACTGATCTCTACACGGATAGCAACAATGGAATTTTAATACCAAGAAAGACCTTATATAAATACAAAATAATTAATACAGTATGGCAGTATTAAGAAAATTGTAAGTGACATGTATTTAGTGTATGCTAGGCAATGCATTAAACACTCTAAATTTAGTGGTAAAAAGAAAGGCATAGGAGGTAAGCAAAGAAAGATAGGAAACATTACAAAGTGATGCATCATCAGTCTTGCTACCACTTGGTGACTATAAGCAATGAGAGATATGGTTGCTCAGAAGACTTACACACTTTACAAACAGGATTTGTCTGATTAGACTATGAGGGTGAGCTAGTCTTTGGTGTAGCCTATGAGAGAGAGAGGGGAAATTTATCTCCTCATTCCTACTGGTCAAAATTTAACCCACAGGGAGATGATACCCTTTCTATTGTGAATTCCACCATCTGGCCCATTTGGAGGCCCTCAGAATATTTGATCTCACATTCTGTGGTGTGCTGTTTCATCTAAATCCAGAAAATGTGGGAGGGAAAAGCTTCAATTGACTATGTAGCTGTTTGGCCACATAGCAAGAGGGAGGGCCTGGTTTCCTCAGAGGATGTCACTTGTAGCTCCCAAATGCAGTATGAGAGAAGAACAGCACTTAGACAATCCAGGTGCCAATCACAGGTTAGGTGGTACCCAAGGAATACTTCCAAAAAAATGCCATAGACTTAATGCAGAAAACAGTGCAAAGTCTGCTAAAGAGTAACTGAGCAGTTAATGTTTGATAATTAATAACTGATTGAATGGTTAACCAGAAGTCATGTACTAGGCAATTGCTTTGTGAGACAGAAAAGATGGGAAAGTGAAGATAAAAAAATAAAGATTAAAAACATAATTATTTTTCTATAAATGATACTCTAATTTCAGTTTATTGTAGAGCTATAATTTAGGTCTTCTTATAAGAAGATTTTGAAAAAGAGTAATTCTTCCTTAAATACTGAGAATGATAGAGAATTATAAGAAAAAAATACATTGTTCATTAAGATGCTGAAAAAGAAAGCATTCAATCATTGGCTAATTCAGCTAAAATAAAAGACAAATGGAATATTTGCATAGTGTTCATTTTAATAAAGTTTACATACTTCTCCTAATCTTTTTCCATTCTTAGCTATCAAATTAGTCTTTTTCAAACTATTTACATCAAGATAAAAGAGCTGACTGCATATTTTTCATAGTTCAACTCACCATCAACTTCTCTTCTCTGACGAACATATAGGAAAAATGTGCAAGTAAAATGTATGATATGAACTCCTAGCATCATATTTAGTATTTTAATGAATGAAATAAATGATTTTGGAAGTGTACACAACTATTCCCCAAGACAAAGTTTTTTAAAAACATGTTTTAAGGCTCCACCCATGGCTGTATCCTATGGAATCTGTTTTTGAAAATGTGTTTTGCAAGTCTGGAAGGAGTATATATAGACTGCTGTAGATATGGTGCACAGTTTGAACATGCTATGTGATAAAAGCTTTATTCTGGCCCCCTCCAAGCCAGAATTATATCCTCCAGATACACAGTACTTACAGAAATATAAGTACTTACAATACTTCTAGAAACATAAATATTTGTAGTACTTATAGAAACATAAGTACTTATAGTATTATAAGGGACAGAAATTTTCTCTTATCAGATTCACAAATTATGTGTTTCTCTTGTAGAAATTATATATGTATCACCAAAGCATATACTATAATCCCCCAATTTTCTCATTAAAGAAACTTTCTCTGTAAAGGAGGTTGGATAGATAATAACATATTGTTAATTTTCAAGCATTTGTCATATGAAACTCCCTTAAACACACAAATGAATGAACAGTTTTATAAGTCTGAACTTATTAATACTTTCTAATGCCTAGAGAATAAAGTTTAACCACTACAGCTATCTATTCAAAATCATCCAAGGACTACTCTAGGGTAGTCATAATGCAAAGATCATAGGAAGTAGTTTTTTACAGTTAGTGTGCTACTTAAACATGGGAGTGCAATGGCAGTTACGATAGGAAGAAAATTTTCATTCAAAATTTGAAAAGGCTTTTGTTACCATGATAAAGATCTGTGTTATTTAGACACTGAGGAGTCCAGACTGCTATAAAACTGAAATGTGCCCTGCACTTGTATACCTTTCCCCTACATAGGATACCGTTATCTGCAGTTCTCTATGCAGACACTGTCGAGCCAGACTTTTCTGACTGCACTTGGGAACATGTACAACGTCTCAGATCTCTAGACCTTCAAGCACCACCTGAGATCCACTGTTAGATTTGCTACCTTCAGAGCTTCATGATCAGATTTTTGTCTTCTGCTTGACTGTCAAACATGTTTTGTTACCAAGTATATATAGTAGGAAGGAATGGCCTACAGGGCTTAGCATAATATTTACTTTTTCCCCTATTAGAAAATATAAAAATATATTTTATCATCTTGATGAAACAAACATCACATGGAACAATCAGGTAACCAGACCACATATATTGTCCTTTTCTTTTGAGCATATACTTTTAGCAACAGAACCGTTTCAAAATTAACTGCAACTTATAAACTTTGGTTTTAATATGCATCATTCCCCAGAACAAAATTTTAACTTAAGTTTTCTAGTGAGTTACCCATTTGATGCCTTTGCAGACTAAATTGTGTACTTCAGCATAAGAATTCATGAGACAACCTCAGCATTCTCATTAGAAACAGCCTGTCCAAAACCACGACTCTTCCTTCAGGCTCCTTAGCTGACACAGAAATCTAATGGAAACCCAGTAATATATTTTAGATTTCCTTGTGCTACATATACCTTCTCAAGAAAAAAAGCCCATATATTTTGATGAGGACAAATTATAACTCTGTTTCCGAAGTTACTTTTGTCTCCACTGAGCTTAAACCTTCAACAATGTGCAATCAGCACGTCAAAACTAATGATGGCATATCTGCAGGGCACAAAAAGTTGAAACCAACTGTCTGAGAATTTTCTAACTGCTGCCACAAGTCTACATGTTTCTTTTCTATTTTAAAAAAACAGTAACAGGAAGAAAAGGGTAATAACTATGAGGAGGCAAAAAGGGAGTTTATGAGAGACTGATAATATTGTATTTCCTTATCTGAGAAAATTTATAGACAGATGTCCATATTGTGGCTTAGGAGCTGTGTACTTTTTTGTATGTATGCTATCACCAATAAAAAAAAATGATTTTTTTTTTTTTAAAGAAATGACCATCTGGGAAGATGGCAAAGTAGGACAGTCCTAAGCTCACCTCATCTCATGTATACAACCAGATAACACCCACATCAGTGTAAATAACCCAGAAATTGACCCAACGACTGGCAGAACAGACTCTCCACAGCTAAATGTAGAGAAGCCACATTGAAGAGGGTAGGAAGAGCAGAGATGACAGAAGGAGGTAAACAGACCCATGGGACTATTTGTAGGAGGGAGGGATGCCAAGGACACGGAGTGGGGGGGGCAAGAACCCTCACACTAAGCACCCCAGGCATGAGGAAACTGCATGGAGACAACGAATCCCTATAACATTGGGCGTTGAAAACCAGAAAGGCATAATTTCACAAGTTCATACAATCAGCAGGGTTTAACACCTGGAACTTTAAAAATCAGTAGGCTTGGCTCTAGAAGAACTGGGAGGGTGATAGGAAACATAGTTCCCACACTTAAAGAGAAAGCACAACAAACAGCCCCAGGGAGATACAGCATAGAAACAGCAGTTTGAGGGCGCCTGGGTGGCTCAGTTGGTTAAGCTCCTGCCTTTGGCTCGGGTCATGATCCTGGAGTCCCAGGATCGAGTCCCACATCGGGCTCCCTGCTCGGCGGGGAGTCTGCTTCTCCCTTTGACCCTCCCCCTTCTCATGCTCTCTCTATCTCATTCTCTCTCTCAAATAAATAAATAAAATCTTAAAAAAAAAAGAAAGAAACAGCAGTTTGAAAAATGCTGGGATATATGGGAAACCTGTTTACTAATCTCAACATCTGTGCAGGAGGGTCAGGGATCATTGGGAGACTTCTCCAGGAACAAAGGAGCTGGTGGGAAAGATTTTAGTCTGGACCCCAGCCTAGACACAGGGACACCTGTGGGAACCCTGCAGTGCCAACACTAAATACCTAACTTGCTAAAAGTGCACCGCCCCCAAGTAGGAGTATGAAAAGTAGGAAGCAGAAAACCAATAAAATTAAGTACGTCTATAAAAACCAGTCAGGGAATTTACAAAATAAAAGGATGTAAGGTAGACACCATACACCTGAAACATGGAGGAAAGAGGAGTAAAAAATAGGTTCAAACTTAAGCAGCCATCAACATAATATAACTACTATATGCAAAAGATGTTATATATATAAACCTAATAGTAACTACAAATCAAAACTGTAAGGCATATGTAAAACAAAGGAATCTAAGTATATCACAAAGGAAGCCAGCACCTGTAAGAGAAGAGAGCAAGAGAAGAGAGGAAAAGAGAATTACAAAAACAACCATAAAGTAACAAAGTGGCATAAGTACATACCTATCAGCATTACTTTGAATGTAAATGGACTAAACACTTCAACCAAAAGACACAGGGTGACAGAATGGATAAAAAAGCAAGACCCATCTATATGTTGCCTAGGAGAGACTCATTTCAGATCTAAAGATACATGCAGACTGAAAGTGAAGTGATAGAAGGGAATTTATTATACAAATGAAAGTGAAAAGAAAGCCAGGGTAGCAACAATTATCAGACAAAACAGACTTTAAAACAAAGACTGTAACAAAGATGAACACTATATAATTATAGAGGGAACAATACAACAGGAATATATAACAACTGTAAATATTTATGCACCCAAAATGGGAACAAATACATAAAGCAGCTAGTAACAAACATAAAGAAAGTAATCAATAGTAACACAATAACAGTAGGAGACTTTACATCAATGGATAGATCAACCAAACAGAAAATCAACAAGGAAACAGTGGTTTTGAATGGCATATTGGACCAGATGAATCTAACAGATATATTCAGAACATTCCACCCAAAAGAGCAAAATACACATTCTTTTCCAGTGCACATAGAACACTCTCCATAACAGATCACATATTAGGCTGCAAAACAAGTCTCAATAAATTCAAAAAGAATGAAGTCATACCATGCATCTTTTCCAATCACAATGCTATGAAACCAGAAATCAATTACAAGAAAAAATCTGGGAAGAACATAAATACATGGAGGTGAAATAACATGCTGCTAAACAATGAATGGGTCAACCAGGAAATAAAGAGGAAATCAAAAAATACATAGAGACAAATGAAAATGAAAACATAATGGTACAAGAGCTTTGGGATGCAGCATAAGCTATTCTAAGAGGAAAATGTATAGCAACACAGGCCTAGCTCAAGAAGCAAGAAAAAACTCAAATAAACAAGTTAAACTTACATCTAAAGGAGTTAGAAAAAGAAAAACAAAACCCCAACCAGCAGAAGGAAATAATAAAAATTATAGCAGAAATAAATGAAATAGAAAGTAAAAAAAAAGACTAATAAAACCAGGAGCAGATTCTTTGAAAAGATCAACAAAATTGATAAAACTTTAGCCAGACTCAATAAAAATAAATAAAAGAGAAAGGATTCAAATAAACAAAATCAGAAATGAAAGAGAAATGACAACTGACACCTCAGAAGTACAAAGGATTATAAGAGAATATTGTGAAGAATTATATATCAACAAATTGGACAACCTAGAAGAAATGGATAAATTCCTAGAAACATAAAACCTCCCAAAACTGAATCAGGAAGAAATAAAAAATTTGAACAGATTACCAACAATGAAATTGAATCAGTAATCAAAAACTCCCAACAAACAAGGTCCAGGAAAAGATCATTTCACAGATGAATTCTACCAAACATTTAAAGAAGAGTTAATACCTATTCTTTTCAAACTATTCCAAATTTCCAAATTCATTCTACAAGGCTAGCATTATCCTGATATCAAAATGAGACAAAGAGACAAAAAAAAAAAAAAAAGAAAAAGAAAAAGAACTACAGGCCAATAACTCTGATGACCTTGGAAGCAAAAATCCTAAACCAAAACTAGCAAACCAAATCCAACAATACATTAAAAGAAAATCATTCACCATAATCAAGTGGAATTTATTTCTGGGATGCAAGGGTGGTTCAATATTTGCAAATCAATCAACATACTTCACATCAACAAAAGAAAGAATAAAAACCATACCGTCATTTCCATATGAAGAAAAAGCATCTGATGAAGTGCAATATCCATTCATGATAAAAACCCTCAACTAAGGAGACTTAGAGGGAACATGCATCAGTATTATAAAGCCCATTATGAAAAACCCATAGCTAACATCATACTCAATGGGGAAAAACTGAGAGCTTCTTCCCTAAGATCAGGAACAATACAAGGATGTCCATTCTAACTACTTTTATTCAACAAAGTACTAGAAGTTCTAGCCACAGCAATCAGACAACAAAAAGACATAAAAGGCATCCTAATTGATAAGGAGATAATTATAGAGCATTGCTGGGGTTTTTTTTTTTGCAGGGGGAGGACTCTCACTCACTGGCATTTCCAGATTTCTGGCTTCTTTAGCTCCATATCTATAATATATGAGACAAAAAGAAAGCCCAGAAAAATTATTACATTGTTCCTAATGTCCTCAAGTCCCTAGCCAGTCTTCCTTTTCTCCACATTTTATAGCCTTTTTGTTTGTTTTGTATATAATATCCAGGATTTTTAGGTATACTTAACAGGAGAAACAGGGAAAAGGGACTACATCTCCCTGGGAGTTGAAGAATTGAGAAATTAACTTTTAACTCTTCTAAATGTAAAAGAATACTGCTACCAAGAAATATCAAAGAACAGTAAAATAAAATCCATAAAGCTAAAAATACTGTATCAGATTTACCAAAAAAAACTACAGCTTCTTATGTGTGTATACAATATATGAAAAAGTCAGGCACTGACAACGTATTAAAGCAAGCAACTCATTATCTCATCAGATTCGGTAGATGGTTTCCTAAAAACATTTGTTAGAGGGAAATAAAGCTATATTAAGAAATATTAAAATAGAATATTAGTTACAAAAACTTTGTACATAATTTAGTTATAAGAGTTGGGGTTTTGTGGTAATGAAAATGAGTTATGGGAAGAATCCAGATTAAATAATAATAGATTAAAATGTCTTTTTTTAGATTGTAATAAGCATATAAAATTCTGTCCTACACATTACACATTACAATTAAGCTACATATAAACCTTGACCAAAAAAGGTTATTTAGCCTAGGTATATGACATTGTGGCCTCTTTGTGTTTCTGAAATTTTTCATTCATTTTTAACTTTTATGTGGCATACATAAGAAATGTACAGATAGTAATTCAGAGTGCAGTCATCATGATATCAGTAATCATCACAAAATGTATAGAAATAAATACCTCTAAGGCCACTCAAAATCACAATGGCTATCCTACTTCTCCAAAGGGCCCCAAGTCCTAGCTTACAAAATTGTACTCTGTACTTTTTTTTCTATTCTTGATTTTTTATAAATGGAATCATGCAGTATACATTCTTGTGTCTTTTTTATTAAAATGTCTTTTTTAAAATCAATTATAAGTACCCATAATGATTACATTGCTCTTATTGTATAGTAGTCCATGTATAAATATATAAAAATGTATTAATCTGTTATATCATTGATTGAATTTGACTGGCCTACAGTTTTAACTATAAGATAAAGTTCCTATGAACATTTCTATTCTTCTCTCTCAGTACATATACACAGACTTTTATTGACTATGTAACCAAGAATAAAATTATTCAGTCATAAGTTATAAATAATGTTTCATTTTAATAGAAACTGCTTCTATTTCCACTGATGGCAGAGAGGCTCAAATTAGACCAGCCCTTCCACAAATAACAAATTATGTATTAAAAACAACAACAACAACACACACCCATGAAATGTCTAGTGAACAAAACCAAGAACGATTTTCTTAAAAGAAGAACTAAGCATTAAATGAATGTCATGTTTTTATGGTTTTTAATGTGAGGTCAGACCTTCAGTCAGTGTCACAGATGGCCTTCAACATTTATATAGAAGTATGCTGCACTGAGTTACTAAAAGAACATGAAATTATGGTGAGCCCACTGCTAGAAAGTAAGAAGAAAAATACTGGGGAGGAAAAGTCAGAAAGAGTGAGCATCAGATTTTGCATATATGAAAATGTATATTGGTGAAAAACTACATGGAGGTTCCTCAAAAAATTAAAATAGAACTACTATATGATTCAGGAATTCTACTTCTGAGTATTTATCCGAAGGAAACAAAAACACTAAATCAAAAATATATCTGTAACCCCATGTTCACTGAAGTTTTATTTACAATAGCCAAGACATAGAAACAATCTAAGCATCCACTGACAGACAAATGGATAAAGAAAATGTGGTAGAAGGTGTGTGTGTGTGTGTGTGAGAAAGAGAGAGAGAGAGAGAGAGAGAGATGGAATATTACTCAACCATAAAAAAGAACTTCTGTCATTTGTAACAACATGGATGGAATGAATACACCCTAAGGAGATTACGTTAAGAGAAATAAGTCAGAGAAAGACCAATACTGTAAAATCTCCACATCCTTGCCAACACTTGTTTCTTGTGTTGTTGATTTTAGTTATTCTGACAAGTGTAGAACATAAAGGAACTAACTGATAATGAACTTGTTATATTTAATTAAAAAATGATTCTAATTCTGTTAGATATTTATGCATATACATAATAATCATCTATAAAATGGTAGTTTTAAATCTTAACTTCCAATCCTTATACCTTATTTCTTTTTAACATCAGACTGTCTAGAGTCATCAGTATAATGTTGAACTTAAGTCACATTGAAGGCATAATTTTTGCTTTTCAGATATTAATGGGAAAGTTTTAATAATTCACCAAGTTCCTTGCTCTAAGTTCCTTGTAGATACTCCTTATCAAATTAAGGTAGGTCCTTTATATTCCTAAATGGTTAGGAGTTTAAAATGAATGCATTGTGCTTTATCAAATCCTTTTTCTGAATCTATCAATATGGTCATATGATGCTTCTATTTTTTTCTTAAAGTGCTGAGATACAGTGTTACATATTCTATCATTATACCAGATTTACATTTCTGGAATAAGACCTTTCAGTCATAACTTCGTTAATATATTATACATATGTGTGTATATATACACACATACACATGCATACACACATTATCTTTATATAATGTAATTTATTGTTGGCTGAATTTGATTTAGTAATATATATTTTTTTATTTTTACACCTATGCTCATGAATGAGATTTTGCCTGAAAATTTCCTTTCTTATAATTTTGTTGAGGTTTTGGCTTCCAAATTTTGCTGGCATTATAGAATTTCTTGGGAAGTATTTCCTTTTCCTTTTTCTATTTTTTGAAGACCTGCTAAAGTATTTTAATTTTAAATTATTTTACTGCTGAAAATATTTTGGCCTAGAGTTTTCTTTGCTGGACTTTCTTTAAATCAACTTTATTGATAAATATTTCCCGTATAATAAAATGAACTCATTTTGATGAGTTTTAAAAAATGTATATAACCTATTTAACCACCACCAAAATTAACATATAAAACAGTCATATCATACCAAAAATGTCTTTCCATGTCCCTTTCCATATGAGGAGAAAAAGAAGCTAGATGTAAAAGTACATACCATATAACATATAAGCCCTTTTATTGAAATTCCAGGAAAGTTAAAACACAATCAAGTATGAGAAAAAGCCAATGAATGGTTGCCTTGATCAGAGAAGAGAAACTGAGAATCATAATACTTTAATGATGATTTCCAATTATAAAATATCCTCAACTATGCATTGCTAAGAAAGAACACCAAATAAAATTTGATTACATTTTTTTTGTCTTTTTAGAATTTTATTAAGAGGTTCTCACAAATTAGGGAAAAGCTTATTGACCAGTAAGAAAAAAGTCCTTATTTTAAAACACAAGTGGAAAAACAAAAATTTGTTTACATTTTTGAGTAAATTTCATGTTCATATTATAGATAAATAGGAGACAGCTAAATAAACGTATTAGATACCAAAGTATTCACTTGGTTCCAAGTAAGGCACTAGGTAAGCACTTTCATGTATAATTACTCTTAATTCTCGGGGCACCTGGGTGGCTCAGTTGGTTAAGCGACTGCCTTCGGCTCAGGTCATGATCCTGGAGTCCCTGGATCGAGTCCCACATCGGGCTCCCTGCTCAGCAGGGGGTCTGCTTCTCCCTCTGCCCTCTTCCCTCTCGTGCTCTCTGTCTCTCATTCTCTCTCTCTCAAATAAATTCTTTAAAAAAAATAATAATAATAATTACTCTTAATTCTCAAAATGATTACACAAGATTGATGGTATGACTTTCCCAATAATGCATTTAATGAAACTGAGGGAGTCTGTGAAATAATATTTTTTAAGTTCTTATTTAAATTCCAGTTAGTTAACATACAGTATAATATTAATTTCAAGCGTACAATATAGTGATTCAGCACCTCCATACAACCAAAACCTGGTGCTCACCGTTAAGTGTACACTTTCATCCCCATCACCTGTTTAGTAGCTCAAGTGTCTATCAACTAATGGAGAAAGAAGATATAGTATATATGCAAAGTGGAATATTACTCAGCCATAAAATAACTTTTTCAAATCACTCACTGAGTAATTATAGGACAGTGATTTCAACTCAGGTCTATCTGACATCTAAATCCATGCTATTGACTATTATGACTTTCCAGGACTTTTTCCTAGATCATTTTTTTTTTTTACATTTCAATTTTTTTTTAATTTGAGTCTAGTTGATATACAATGTTACATTAGTTCAGGTTTACAACATAGTGATTCAACTTCTCTGTATATTATGTTATGCTCACCACAAGTGTAGCTACCATTTGTCACCATACAAATGCTATTACAATATCATTGACTATCTTCCCTATTCTGTGCCTTTTTTTCCTGTGACTTACTCATTCCGTAACTGGAAGCCTGTATCTCCCACTCCCCTTCACCCATTTTGCCCATGCCTCCACCCTCCTTCCCTCTGGCAACCATCAGTTTTTTCCTCTGTATTTATAGGTCTGATTCTGCTTTTTATTTATTCATTTGCTTTTTTTAAGATTCCATATATGAGTGAAATTATATGGTTTTTGTCTTTCTCAGTATGCCTTTACATGTTTATAGTAAAGCTGTACATGGAGATTAACACTTGATAGCTTCTATCAGCATTCCTCCTTGGGTGAGATCCATTTTGTCTAGGAATATATTTTGATTACACTATTCCACAGAAATTCTAGAGTGAAAATTTGAGAGCATACACTAAATTATAATACTAACAGGAGAAAAAGTGATGCGTGTGTGTGCACACGTGTGTGTGTGAGAGAGAGAGAGTGGGGGCGGGGAGAGAGAAAGAGAGAGAAACAGAGACAAAATGAGAGAAAAGGAGAGAAGGGAGAGAGGAAAGGAGGGAAAAAGAGATAAACTGCTCCATAAATAAGAGTTTGAGGAGATCTTGGTAGAGATAAGAAGAAGATGGTAAGAGGACAGTATTTATTTCATTCTGAGCCATGTCACAGAACTAAGAATGCAGACTGGGCAGAGATCTGTGAGCTGACAGGATGGCATTCACAGCCAGACTAACATTCTGTCTCTGGCTCATACCTCTCTGCCTTCTCATAGCAGGCACTGGTTAATAACTGATTTAAGTAGCAAAGCCTCTACAGAAGGAAACTGTAGCAATTAGTATAAAAGCTCTTCTAACCTGACCCAGGGAAGTTGCTCAAGGCAGGCACCTGGGAGAGGTCCCTGGCCATACTGATAACTCAAAGCATATGCCTGACTTAGCAACTGAATTCATTGGAATTTAATTACTCAACACGATTATAAACTGACAGCAAACACATTATTGGAAGGATTGATTATTATTATACAAACATTTCTATTATTCATTTATTGAAAACTTGGGCATACTTCCCAGACAAGAATTGAATCCTCCACTTCTTTTTACTTCATTACCTTTTTAGTTGAATATGTTTAACTTTCTAAGGTGGTTATTTTGACTCATGTCATTCTTTAGCATGATTAAACCATTAAATTTCATTCAGGAAATAGACTTTTCTTCAGATAAAAAACCAGCACTGGGATGACAAAATACAGGATAGCTCTGTCAATTCTGACAACTTAGCTTAGAGTCTCTTACATGTTTGTTCACAGACCTTTACATGACCCAAAAAAACAACAATTTGGCATAATAGATTGGCTGCTAAAATGTGAGTCATACGGCCTTGCTATAAACATTTATAGAGTGAATGGTGGTGAGGGAAATGGATTCTAAGTTGCCTTATTTATCTAACGGTTTAAACTCAAGGAGATGGCACTGACTTTATTATTTATTTTTTAAAGAGCAGAGTATTTGCCTTCAAGCAAATATCAATAAATACCTTATTCAAACAAAATTTCATTAAACTTTATGAACATGTCATACTATTTTGTTTGCATGGGTATATGAAGAAAAAATATTCTTTTATTAATAAACTTATCTCCACATATTCATTCCAAACAGTAAATTCACAGAGCAAGTTTCTGATACTCTAGTTCATAAATGTTGTTAAATAATACCAAAAAAAGGTTGCTTTTTGATTGTTCCGTATATTAGGGTCTGTTTTGTCTATACCTATGGATTCAGGATGATATTTTTGGAGTTTGAAATTGTCAGGGTTAGAGTAGCACTATACATTCAGAGATTATCAAACCTCTCTTTATCCTGTCTTTACTCTTTGTCATCATTTCTGAAAAATAATCACTTTCTGGATAAGCCTGGATAGTGACTTCTGAACCCAATAATAATATAATATTTCATATTTCAAAGGCATTGAAAGCCATTGTGATAAAGTAGTTCATGCCTCTCTGCATGTTTATTTTTTTTTTAAGATTTTATTTATTTATTTGACAGAGAGAGACACAACGAGAGAGGGAACACAAGCAGGGGGAGTGAACAGGTAGAAGCAGGCTTCTCGCTGAGCAGGGAGCCTGATGTGGGACTCGATCCCAGGATCCTGGGACCATGACCTGAGCTGAAGGCAGACATTTAACAACTGAGCCACCCAGGCGCCCAGCATGCTTTTAATGGAAAGTCACAGGGCTTCTTATTTTCTAATCAGGGTCTTAGAAAAAAAAAAAAAAAACTAAATAAACAAGCGAGGTGAAAGCTTGATATGCTCTAGATTCATAGAGATCCCTCTGTTTATTTCAGAGACAGATGCAAACTCTCACATAAATCAATAAAAACAGTTTACACTCTAACATACATAAAATGTACAGATTCTCAGAATTTCCCTTGCCTTCCCCACTATTGCTCCAAATCCTGATAGTGATGGAGCATTAGAAATAAGACTTATCTCACACCTAAAACATGAAATATAAACTACAGTTATATAAGTTCTATATGAGATATACTGTAGAGACCTCAATCTGTAAAAGAAGAGCTATATAAAGGTATACACACACTGGTGGCAAAGCAATGTAGAATAAAAGAGAGAGACAGGTGGAGCAGACAATAATTGAAGATAGCTTTTGCAAAATGACAAAAAATATGAAGCCATAAATTGCAAAATTCTATGAACACCATAGAAGGGGAAAAATCCACATTTAAGTTCATAAAATTAAAATTACTGAAATGTAAAGAGATTATTTTTAAAATAGTGAAAGAACAAAAAGACAAATTTATAGAGACACACAATAGATTAGTGGTTGCCCTGGGCTGGAGGAGGTATGGTGTATGGGGATAGGGATCAACTGCTAGTGGGTATAGGAATTTCCTTTCCAGGGAATAAAAATGCTCTAAAAATAGATTGTGGTAATAGTCACACAAACCTGTAAACATACTCCAAACACTGTGTTATACACTTTCAAATGTTGAATTGTATGGTTTGTGAACTTATCTCAATAAGGTTCTTAAAAATAATCTGTAACAGACTTCTAGCTATGAAATGAATAGGTCATAGGGATATGGTGTGTGGCATGGTGAGTAGTCAATGGTATTGTAGTACATATTTGAAAGTTACTGGGAGTGAATCTTGAAAGTTCTCATCACACACACACACACACACACACAAAAGTTTTGTAACCTTTTATTGTGCCAGGCAGTGACTAGACTTATTGTGGCGATCATTTCACAGTGTATATAAATGTCGAATCACTGTACACCTGAAACTAATATAATGTATGTCAATTATGTCTCAATAAAAAATAGCACATCAGTGTATGTAAAAAATAAAAAGATAAACTGGGTGGCTCAGTCAGTTAAGCATTTGACTCTTTTTTTTTTTAAGATTTTATTTATTTATTTGACAGAGAGAGAGAGAGAACACAAGCAGAGGGAGTGGCAGGCAGAGGGAGAGGGAGAAGCAGGCTCCCCACTGACCAGGGGGAGCCCGATGTGGGTCTCAATCCCAGGACCTGGGAACCTGAGCTGAAGGCAGTTGTTTAACCAACTGAGCCACCCAGGCACCCAAGCATCCGACTCTTGATCTCAGCTCAGGGTTGATTTCAGGGTCGAGAGTTCAAGTGCCGTGTTGAGCTCCACATGAGGGGTGGAGCCTACTTAAAAATAAAATACTCAAAAACTTAGTAGCTTAAAAGAAAATATATAATATGTAACAAAAATAGCAACTTAATTCACAATAACTATGGATATTGTTCTCATAAATACATTAATACACACACACACCCCTATGTGACTTTTAACATTTAAATTGGATAAAAACAGATCCAAATATTAAAAACAGTTGCCAGATCCACAGCTACCACAAATATATTCACAAGCATTTCCATCTAACACATTATCGTCATCTTTAAAACCTCCATATTGCCTATCAGGATTTACATATGGCAAAGGCGATCTGCTGAAAAACAGATGTGCCAGAACTACAGTGATAAAAGCATCCAATATTACTACAATGATGCAAGTCTTTGATGTTAAAGCAAAGAGCGAAGATAATTTATGAAGCAAAAGGAGGCATATGTAATCCTGTAACAAAAATGAGGTACGAATAGACAGAAGAAAATATTAAAATAAGGTAAGGAGATTAACCAAAAAAAAAAAAAAAAAAACTGGACAGGGACAGGAAAAAGTCAGCTGCCATGAATAGGGATGGCACGGCTACGTCACTGTATGGTAGCAGTGCCAAGGATAGGTGAAACACTTCCAACACCTACATTAAGGCTCTGTAAGCAAGTTGAAATGTGAAACTAGAAGGTCCTTTGAGCACTGTGAGGATGTTTATGGTGCATTAGCCCCACATCGTTTAGCACAGGTGTTCCAGTAATTGTGGAATACTGGGAAAATACACAGTGCTCCATTTATCTTCATCATATCCCAAGGTGATACACTAGTAGCAATTTAACACCTGCTAGAGCAATTTGGCATCTGTGGTATTTACCAAAGTATTTGGTCTTAAAGGTTGGAAGTGTTATTTTGTACTTCCATACATGCTAGGCAATTATCAAACATTTGCCAATACCAAGTGCACTGTAAAACCCCCTCAGTGAAAGTTGTGAAAGCAAACTAAATAAAGCTTAGAGAATAAAAGTATCATAAATGTGACAGATTAGATTTTTTTACACCTCTTCCCATCAAATTGAGTCTCTTCTCTGACCACCAAAGAGAACAATCATTATGACACTTGCTTAATAATATAACTTAAATATTTACAAAGAATTAGGGATGTAATTGTTTCCATATTTTCTGTAATGCATGTTTCAGCTATATTTGCTGACCCTGGAGGTAATCATGTATGTTAAGATAAACAGTACTTCCCCCTCTATGTTTCAAAATGATCTTGAAATATGAGCAAATTAATAATTTACCAAAAAAGATAACCAAATATTTCTCATCTGAAAAAAATAAGATAAATATAGACAGATTAAAATTTTTTTAACCTAAAATTGTGGCTAATATGGGGCTCTGTCCTTGAAAAGGAGATCCACTGAGTAATATGTAACCAGAAATTGAAGTTTCCACATTTTTTCACAAACAGTTTAAAGTTTAAAGCCAAATTTAATATTAGGCTTAGAGTTCCTTGTGTTGAAAATACCTTTTCTTACTAGAGGTAGGATGATGTGAGTACAGAAAATAGGAAAAAAGTAAAATTATTTAGAAGGAAGAATTGGAGAAATATGAAATACTAGCAAATACTTGAAAGACAAAGATAAAATTATTAATTAGGCATATTTCAGGTCCACCAGTTCCTTTTACAAAAAGATTATATATACTTTTCTCCATCTTAACACAATAATATTTTAGAGCGCCAACTACATGCCAAATCCATAACGTAGCTGGCTATGGCCCTTCCCCCGAAAGATTAAAATAAACTATCAAGATATGAGACCCTCTAGGTTGTAGTCAAGATTAGAACATGGCTGCTGTTTAACAAACATTTATAAAGTAAAGCGTATTTCTTATAAATTATATAGATGTTGAATGTGTAATAGATACATTTGTTTTTGCTCAGATGGACATGAAGCCACTCTAAAAATATCAAAACTAAATACACCAAACAACATATTAGGTAAATATTAATCAGATATAAAAACTGTAATTTAAAAATAATTTGGGTAGAATATTTCAATTTATCTTCATCAGAAGCAGTCAAATCTAGTAAATAAAGTTTGGATGAGGGAAATTTAACAATATAGTCAATGAATCAATCATATATTTATCTGTCTATATAAACTATTTATATCCTCCTATACTAGAGAGTAAACAGTCTTTATCAAGCCTATGGAAAATATATAAAAAATATTCAAAGCATATATAAGGAAAACATAAACACATTTTAAAAGGATATATATTCAGGCAACATTCTCTGTTTATAATTTTGTTCCTATATAATTCTTCCACCAAAAAGGAAACAAAAGCTAAAAAAGCAAACTACTGTAAGAAAAGAAAACATAACAAAAGCTGGGAAAGATAGGAAAAGCTATACTCAGAGGAAAATTTATAGCTATACACTTTTATTATTAAAAAGCATGTACTAAAAAATTAATGAATAAACAATAATCATACTTTTTTTCTGGATAATCTATTTTTTAGGTGATAGTCCCAATATCTTTAGGCTTTACAAATGTTTGGTATATAGTATTTGAAAAGAAATCAAGGAACATCAGTAGAAAATAAAAATGAACTATAGGGCGCCTGGGTAGTGCAGTTGGTTAGGCGACCGACTGCTGATTTTGGCTCATGTTGTGATCTCAGGATCCGGATCAAGCCAAGTCTGGCTCCACACTCAGCACGGAGTCCCCTTGAGATATTCTTTCCGTTTCCCTCTGCCCCTCCCGCTGCTTGCACACATACAAACTCTCTCTCTCAAGTAAATAAATCTTAAAAAAAAAAAAAAAATGAACTACAGAAAATTGACAGAGGTAATTAAACACAAAAGCAAGTGATTATCCTAAAGGATAAAGAGGTATGATGCCTTATAAAAAGAGATCAATATATTAAAAGACATATATACACACCCCACTTCTAAATATAGGTGTATTTAATGAGAGTGATAAAAATTCTCAGCAATCTAGAAATAGATGTACTGATATGCTGGAGCTAGCCCGACAGAGCTGATTGTTAAATTCTCAGAAATTCTGTTTCAATTAATATCATATTGATAATTTAAATAGCTAGAGTGGGAAATTTTATACCATAAAAACTCACAAATGCTACAAATCAGGACACAAAACTGGCTGTTAAACATTTAGCAGCACATCATTAAATAAAAAGAAAATCACTCAACCCAGTAAAAGGCAACTGTGAAAAATCCACAGCCATAATCATAAGAAATTATTAAAAACTGGTCTTTTTTTTCAAGATTAGGGATAAAGAAAATATTTAAGACAATTTGATACTGATGTAAACATATTTATAGATCACATGAAATCAAATAGTTACTTCAGAATAGATTTTTAGTGTTTTTGACAAAACATCAAGTTAATCCAATAGAGAACAGTCTCTTAGCAATAGCATTAAAACAAATAGATGCCCATATTTTTAAAAATTGAAAGTTAATGTTTACCTCACTCCAAAAAAATTAACTTGAAATGGAACTTACATAAAATAAAAAAAAATTAATATTGGTCCAAAATGACAGAAAGTTCATGGTATCTTGTTTCTAGGGATGGAGGGGGATTTTTTTAAGTTTTTATTTAAATTCTAGTTAGTTAAGATAGTGTATTATTAGTTTCAGGTGTACAATTTAGTAATTCAACACTTCCACACAACATTTGGTGCTCACCACAAGTGCACTCTCTAATCCCCATCACCTATTTAACAGCCCAAGTGTCCATCAACTAATTAATGGATAAAGAATATGTACATGTATTTATGTACATATTATATATATAATATATATATAGGAATATTACTCAGCCATAAAAAATAATGGGGTGCAAGGGGATTTTTAACTACAAAGGAGCATGACGGAATATTTTGAACTGATGACAATTTTTCATAACTTGAATAGTTAGTTGGTTATGTATTAAAATTGTCAATACTCATCAGTGTACCCTTAAAATGGATGTATTTTATCCTGCGTAATTTAAACATTAATAAAGTTTTGACTTTCAAAATTATCAGGAAGGACCTTTTCTTTCTTTTCTTTTCCTTTTTTTTTTTAGATTTTATTTATTTGAGAGAGAGACAGAGCACAAGCAGGGGAGCAGGGGGAGGGGAAGGGACAGGTTGAGCGGGTAATCAGACTCCCCACTGAGCCTGGAGCCTGACAGGGGGTTTGATCCCAGGACCCCAAGATTATGAACTGAGCCAAAGTCACACGCTTAACCGACTGAGCCACCCAGGTGCCCCATGGCGGATCTTTTCTTCTGGCTATGATTAAGTAACTGTGGCAGACTAACATTCCCACTAAATAACTAGAAAAGTCAGACACCAAAAAAAGTACATATTTTCTGATTCTATTCTCATGAAATTCTACTAAAAGACGAATCTGCAGTGACAGATCAGTAGTTGCTTGAGGTCAGGTATGTTGGTAAAGAAATTGTCTTGCAAGGAGCTCATGCAAAAAGATAAACATCCACTGAAGATAGAGAATATACTAACATTCTCACTGAAGATAGAGAATAAACTGACATTTCATCCTTGTCTGAGACATGTTTATCTATAAATACTAAAATTTACAGGCTAAGTTTCCACCTCAGGAAGTTAGAAAAATAATGAAAACATACAGCAAATAAATTAGAAGGTATGAAATGTAAAAGAAGGAATTTAATAAAAGAGAAAAAATACAGAAGTTCAGTATGGTCAAGTTAATTCTTTAAAAATTCTAATAAGATAAATCAATCTCTAGCAAGACTTATAGAAAAAAAGGAAAAAGAAGAAGGGACACAAAATTTTTAAAAATATGTGTAATGAAATGTAGGACATTAATTCAGATTCTGCAGATATTAAAATGTTTTTGGAGTAGATTATAAACAATTGTATGCTAATAAATTCAAAATATGCATGAAATAAATTCCTGGGGAAAAAAAATAGTAAAAGAGATTGAAGAGAGAACAGAATGCCTGAAAACACCTATAACAATAAAGAAATTTAATTACTGAACAAAAGCTTTTCATAAACAAAATTCTGAATTCAGATGCCTTCACTGGTAAGTTCTACCAAAAACTTCTAAATTTGAACAAAATATGCCACAGAATAGTTTAAGCCTTGGTATGAAACCAGCAAGGGCAATTAAGGAAAATCCCAAGGCAAACAACCTTAAACAACCTTACAGTTGTAAAAATAAAAACTAATATCACATAAAGTCTAAAGTGTATTTTAAAAAGATAATCATGTGTAAGTTTTATAAAAAGAACATTCGATTTTTTAACCTTAGAAAACCAATCTATGCAAGCCATTATATTAGCTTCATAAAGTAAAAATTATAAGTGAAAATTTTCAGAAAACCTGAATAATTAAGATAAAAAAGCAGTTTCTGTGATATAATATTCATTCACAATTTAAAAAAAGTAAAACCTTAGTAAACTAGGAACTAATACTGTAAACACCATTTTTCATCATTTGATTTTCTTCACTTGATTATTTTTTAATTAGTTGTTTTGACTAATTTATGAACATTAAAGTTTGTTTTGTACAAACATGGTATTACACTTGAAAATAATACATAGATGTGTTTGCTTTCATTTGCTCTTTATTTCTAACAATGTTTATTTTGAAAATTTCGAAATTATGGAAAAGTTTGACAGATAATACAGTAAACTAAGTTCTGTCCACTGCACTTCACTACAATGCTGTAAACACAAAAGTTTGAATGATGACATCAGCAGGCAACTTTATACTTTTACCCTAAAAGTATCCTCCTGGCAATAGTGCAAATAAGTTGTACTATAAGAACTTATGTTATTTGAATTCACATACAGTAACAAGTGAAACCCTTGATATATCTCTCTGAATTAGGTCTATGATTTTATCATTACTTTATAAGGTTTATTTCATTTCATAGCTTCAATGTTCCCTGAACACTATTTCTAATGAATTATGGATGGGGAAATACTTTCAGTGTATTTTTAGCATAGATGAATTATTCTGCTTCTTGTGAGCAATCTCTAGTAATTCTGCACCACAGAACTCATAATAAGCATGGAATCAAAGTGCTTCCACGAAAAACATCCCACATTTGGTGTGTTACTTCTTTGACTGGAGATACATGTTGAATATAACTGTCCATAGAAATGTGCAATTTAATTATAGATTTCACTGTGAGGAAAAAAAAAAAAAACCTGAACCTTTGAGTAACAAGGTAGAATACATTTCCAAAAGTCTGTTTAGGAATAAAACGTTCTTGAGGGAGATCAGGTTACAATTTTTAAAACCCACAACCTTATGTTTTTCCATAATCATATCCAAGATGAGCAGTGACATTTTTAAAACTAACTTTTGGAATGTGTTTTCATTCAACAAAGAATAGCATGACAATGTAGGAAATTAACACAGTCTATTCTCCATCACCAACAGCATTTAGAAAAGAGAAACCAGTAGGCAAAAATGAAATGAACATATTATTGAAAGTTCTCATTTTCCCCCGGTCAAATTACTGTTCTGTAATAGAACAATTAACTGTGATGACCCCTGATTCTCCCCTTCTTGGTTTACTATAAACTCTGCCTGTGCAATACCACCCAGTAAAAAAGCTTCAAGTTTTTCCATTTGTTGATGTTTCTTTTAAAGTGTGTGTGTGTGTGTGTGTGTGTGTGTGTGTATGGCTGCCATCTCTCTTTTGAACCTCAAATCAGTAACTCCAAATGTCTAGTAGGACAGCTCTGTCTCCACATAATCAATCTCA
The DNA here is from genome assembly GCF_011800145.1 of Mirounga leonina. Classification (NCBI taxonomy): domain Eukaryota; kingdom Metazoa; phylum Chordata; class Mammalia; order Carnivora; family Phocidae; genus Mirounga; species Mirounga leonina. The sequence goes on along the minus strand of NW_023270433.1, from coordinate 28,203,861 downwards.
AAACACTCAAAATACTTTTGTGCCACTACCATCCCCAATCCATCTCCTTTTCTGATTCCCTTGTAGGTTGTTGAGAAACAACTCCATCAAAACTTTAATAAAGAATTGTTTAAAATATGGCCACATTCCTTTTTCTTAACCTTTTAAGTCCAGCAATTTACAAATTCTTATTGAGTTTGCCACCCAACATTCTCTTGCATCTTCCTTTCTTTTCCAAATACACTACCATTTTTCTTTTCTTCTTTTAAAGATTTGAGAGATAGAGAGAGAGAGGCAGAGAGAGAGAAAGTAGGGGGAGGAGTAGAGGGAAAGGAAGAATTGCAAACAGACTCCACATGAACACAGAGCCTGACGCGGGGCTCAATCCCAGGACCCTGAGATCATGACCTGAGCCGAAATCAATAGTCGGACACCTAACCCACTGAGCCACCCAGGCGCCCCTACACTACATTTTTCTAAATAAGGTTTTCATCCGCTTCCTCAGTTCATTACATCCTACAATATACTCCCCATTCTACTGATGGTATGACTTTAAAAAAAGGCAAATATGACTGCTATTCCTTTTTCTTACACCCTTCATTATTTCTGCATCACTTACCTTACAAACTAAAGAGCATATCAGACCTTTTCTACTTATATATCTGCTATTATAGAAAACCAGATACCTTGAAAAACTCTCTATGTGAAAACGCAAAAGTAATGAAATAATATTTTGGAAGCCATTTTTATAAAACTATCATACAGATAGTAAGGGATACCCTCAAAGATAAAAAATAAAGACACATATTTGTAAAACTATATAGTGGGCAAAGATGAAACTGCCTAGTGGAAACCTACCAGTCCCTACTGATCTAATTCTTCATTTATTTTGGCTGTATAATGAACAATAAGCAAAACCTTGTAAATGACGATGAAACTAAGTTGATTTTAGAAACTCCCCTCTTTTATTAAACCAGGATTTTTTTTTTTAAGATTTTATTTATTTATTTGACACAGAGAGACACAGTGAGAGAGGGAACACAAGCAGGAGTGGGAGAGGGAGAAGCAGGCTTCCCGCAGAGCAGGGAGCCCGATGCGGGGCTCGATCCCAGGACCCTGGGATCATGACCTGAGCCGAAGGCAGACGCTTAATGGCTGAGCCACTCAGGCACCCCTAAACCAGGATTTTTAAATGATATAGTTCACTTTCTTTAGCAATGCTGTGACAGAGAGCTAAAATATAAAAATGCAGAAGGAAGTAAGAAAGGGAAGAAAAAAAAGTTTAAAGAAATCTACATCTAGAAATATTGTTGTACTGTCAATTTTTTTAAAAAGATTATTAAAGCAGCTAAAAGATTATTTATAAAGGAGCCAAAGTTAAGTCCAAATTGATGTCTTAAAACAGAAGGCAGACAACAACTACAATAAAAATTTTAAAAAATGAAAAGCAATTGAAATAATATCTTCAAAGTTTGGGGGACGATAAATATCTAAAAATAAATATGGAAAAACAAAGAATTTAACACTAAAAGAACCTCACTAAAGATATGTTATTTGTCTATTGATTCATGACAGATTACCACAACTTAAGTGTTTAAAAGGAACCACATTTATTATATCACAGTATGGCAGTTCAGATGCACAGGAAGCCTTGACCAGTTCTCTGCCTACATTCTCATAAGGCTGAAATCAAGGTCCAGCCTTGATTTCTAGACCCTATCAAAGAATACACTTTCATACTCATTCCCATTATTGGCAGAATTATATTCTTTGCTGTTATAGCTCTGAAGTCCCCGGTTTCTACTGATAAGAACTGCTCTCAGCAACTAGGTCTTTGCTCTACGGCCTCCTCCAGTTCAAAGCCACCAATGGAGAACTTACCTCACATCAAATCCTTCTCACATTCTGAATCTGAGTTCCCCTTCTAAAACCAGCTGGAGAAATCTCTCTGGTTTTAAAGAGCTTTAGTGATTATGTTAAGCATACCTAGACCACAGCTGAGTTAGAGACTCAATACACATGTTTTAATAGAACATAAAATCATCACAACCATTATATTCACAGTAGTGATAAGAAGTTAAAAGTTTAGAAAGAGGTAAATTAACTTGGTCAAGGTCACAAAAGTAGTTAGTGCATGATGGGTGCTTGAATCTAGTTAACTCCTCAATCAGGCAATTTTCCCAGAACCACACCACTTTGCCTCCTTTCAATCTACTTATTTAATGCTACTTGTCAAGAGTTTGCCTAAACTACTCCATAATATTGCTGCTCGGCATCAATTTGGTGTGGCCAAGTGGCAAAAAGGGGCCTTGAAATGACCACTATCCCTTCCTGCAAGCACACGCCCTAGATAAAAGTCCACAGAGACACAAATAAATATAAGTTCTTCATATGACTCCCTCAATAGTCTTTATGATAAACAGTCTTGCCCACCCAGGGCCTTCCCCTTGGTGCCCCTCTGGAGCTTACCAAAGCCCTGCTCTTTGGTTATAGTGACCAATCTGGCTTTAACCTGGGAACCCCAAAGCACTCTAGCCATGGACCCTAAGTCCTGCTGCTCTCTCTAGCTGCAATCTGCCTTGACATACCCACATGGTCCCTCCAGGCATGCTGTATGCACCTCCTCCAGGATCTGTGAGTAATAAACTGCTCTATTTCAATTCTCTGGTGGTTTTTTGTTGAAATTTAGCTAACCAACTGCCACCCTGGGCACTACTTAACAAATGTTAATTTAACAAAGTCACAACACTACAATAGCTGAATTTTTACTCTGTGTACTGAAAAAAATTTTCTCAACATAGTATGTTCCTACCCTGCCTGCCCCCAAAATTTTGTGATGTTTTTTTCTTATCATTATCATTTTCAAGCCTTGCTGAACACTTCATTTGAAAGTTTATGCTTCTCAAACACATGGGACAATGCCAAGGCAAGAATTTGTCTCAAAACAAGTTTGTAATGATACATTTTAATCAAAAAGAAACTGAGAATTTTCACAACATTCTGGGAGCACAGGTGTAGCATTTCTTCAGGTTTATTTACGAAATCTATGTAGCTTCATAAAAATCCATATTCTGATGCAAAATAATTTGCCTGCACAGCTGCCTCAAACTCCAAGTGGTGTAATCAGCTAAGGATTGTGTAAGGGCCTCTCAGGAGTACTTAACTGTTTTTCAGGTATGGGAACTTTTCAAAATGTAGGAACAGTGTGACATTCTGAGTTTCCTTAAGACAATTATATTCAGCTGTTAACTGAAGTGGAATATTGCTAATTTTTCTCTCATAACTCCACAGATATAAGGCATGTGCCAAGAATGAGTGAGGAAGAATAACTCCATGATCACTGATTGCTGAACACTTTTAAGGATGCTATTTTTAATAATGTTGGCATAAAAGCCTTATGCCTGTGTAAGTGATGCTTTCTACTTTTCCAAGGATCTTCTCAAACATTAAAAAATAATTGTTCTGAATTCCATTCTTGTTACTAAAACATTTTGTGATTTTTTAAAATTTTATTGATGCATTTATTGAAAAATCAGTGAGCAAATATTATAAGCCACACATGATAATGGTATGATTTTGGTAATGGGGGGAAATTCTGAAGTTGTATTGCTTGCAAATACAGCCCAAAGTAGGTGGTAAACTCCATGTAAGGCTAAATGCTAAAATAATACCTATAGTAGATATAGTAGACATAAGAAATGTGCAACCCTTAACAGAAGGGTTTGAAGCAGAGAATAAAATATGAATATGTAATATAAAATTGATTAAGAACATACAACTGTCACACAAAAATATGACAATACATTTCAGTCTGTCAACCTATGCTTGGCAGAGAATTTAACTCTATATTTGTGCTCTGCTGTGTCATATACACTGATCATGAAAAGGTCCATTAAAATCAAAGAAAGTTGGGACGCCTGGGTGGCTTAGTCGGTTAAGCATCTGCCTTCGGCTCAGGTCGTGATCCCAGGGTCCTGGGATCGAGTCCCGCATCGGGCTCCCTGCTCCGCGGGGAGCCTGCTTCTCTCTCTGCCTCTGTCTCTCACGAATAAATAAATAAAATCTTAAAAAAAAAAAATCAAAGAAAGTTAACAGAAGAGGTATACAGTGGCTTGCATTACTGAATCATGCAGTGATAGAAACTGTAAAGCAATAAGGTCAAACCATAAGGTCAAAATTTAATGAGATATTAGGAACTTCTAATAAGAAACAGAATGACACTGTTAGATCTATGGTTTGCTGGAGACATTGGAAAAAAAAGACAGAAGCCAGAACCTCCTCTGCTTGTCACTGAAGCAGAGATTAGTCAGAAAGATTTCAAAACATGTATATATTTAGTTAGCAAGGATACATAAACATTTCAAATATAGTTTTGGGGCGCCTGGGTGGCTCAGTTGGTTAAGCGACTGCCTTCAGCTCAGGTCATGATCCTGGAGTCCCGGGATCGAGTCCCGCATCGGGCTCCCTGCTCGGCAGGGAGTCTGCTTCTCCCTCTGACCCTCCTCCCTCTCATGCTCTCTGTCTCTCATTCTCTCTCTCGCAAATAAATAAAAAATTAAAAAAAATATATATAGTTTTGACTTGCAAAACAAATGTCTGCCCAATAATATTTGATAATGTTTGATAGAAGCATGCAAGTATGCATATTGATGCTACATATAATATATATAACAATTTATATAATTTATTACCATACATAATATACATTTATACACATATATATACACACACACTATATATACACACACAATAGTTTTCTAATATGACAATTAATTTTGGAGCAGTGCAGTACTAGTGTGTCTGTAGTACCCACACACACACAGACACACACACACACACACACACACACCATTGAGAAACCACAACCAATCCCAGTACCTGAAATAAAAATAGCTTGGTTTAACTCTATAGCTTGGTTTAACTTCAGATACTCAGATAATATCTTGGGCAAATCATTTACTTACCCCCAAAATAAATAATATATTTTACTCAATTAAAAGACCAACCACTTATATAAATCTTGCTATAATACTGTTCATTTATTAAATACTTGGAATTTGAAGCATCTTACTGTGATAAAATATTTCACCCTCTGCTGAGTATCATGTAGATGAAGAAAACCACTGAAAGCAAATAGTTTCCTTCTTTAATATTTACCTTTATGCTTAATTTCATTATGTCAAAAACTGTTAGGTAGTTTATAAAATTGAAATATGGTAAGATAATATACATAGATACAAATATTAAGTAGATCTCAAAAATAAATTTAGAAGACAAAATACAAAATCCTATACTATTGATACAATTTATCCAATATCTGGCCCTAATATTTCTAGCAACCAACAGGGTAAAAAGGAATGTTTTAGTGACCATAACGTTAATTAAGATTGCTCAGAAATATAACAATTATCTTCTTATAGAAACCAGATACACATTTCTCACTTAGGTTGTAATATAAAGATAATATCCTCATTGTGTAACAAAAAGGGTCACATTTTCATCTTAAACATGGTGACAGCAACCTAAGTTGCTTCTGAATGTATCCCTTAAATGCACATAAGGCTAAGCCAATTAGTTCCACAAAGGATAATATAATATGGTTCAGGTTTCTCTCTGAAGAACTACCATTGTCCATACATAGATGCTAAGGCAATAGCTCTTAAACTCATTTTCATCCTAGAAGAAAATATAGGCAGAAAGTTCCTTGACAATGGTCTTAGTGATACTTTTTTGGATCTGACTCCAAAGACAAGGGTAACAAAAAGAAAAAATATTCAAATGGGACTACATCAAACTAAAACATTCTGTACAGCAAAGGAAACCATCAACAAAAGAAAAAGGCAACCTAATGAATGAGGAAAAATATTTGCAAATCATATAAGTGGTTAATATCCAAAAAATATGAAGAACTCATAAAACTAAATAACAAGAAACCAAACCAATTAAAAAATGGGCAGGGATCTGAATAGACATTTCTCTAAAGAAGACATACAGACTATAGGTACATGAAAAAATGCTCAACATCACTAATCATCAGGGAAATGCAAATCAAACCACAATGAGGTACCACCTCGCACAAGTCAGAATGTCTATCCTCAAAAAGAAGAAATAAGTGTTAGTGAGGATATGAAGGGGAACCCTTGTACACTGCTGAATGTTGTTCCTCAAAAAATTAAAAATTAAAAATAGAGATACCATATGATCCAGCAATTCCATTACTAGGTATATATCCAAAGAAATAAAAAACACTAATTCAAAAAGACACATGTATCTCTATGTTCACTGCAGCATTATTTACAATAGCCAAGATATGAAAACTTAAGTATCCACGAATGGATGAATGGATAAAGAAGATGTGATATATACAATGGAATACAACTCAGCCATAAAAAAAAAAAAATCTTGCCATTTGCAACATGTATGGACCTTGAAGATATTATGCTAAATGAAATAAGTCAGAGAAAGCCAAATACATGATTTCACCTATATGTGGAATCTAAAACACAAAACAAAACCCAAGACCCATAGATACAGAGAACAGTTTCGTGGTTGCCAGAGGGGAAGACAGGTAGAAGGGTTTGGGGGGATTGGCAAAATGAGTGAAGGGGATTAAAATGTACAAACTTCCAATTATGAAATAAAGTCATGTAGATGTTATATACAGCATGGGGAATATAGTCAATAATACTGTATTAACTTTGTAAGGTAATAGATAGTAACTAGGCTTATTACTGCAATGTATACAAATGTCAAATCACTATGTTGTACACCTAAAACTAATATAATACTGTATGTCAATTATACCTCAAAAAAAATGGTTTTCTACAATTAATAGCCTCTTCAGGGATACTGTGATACAGTAGACTTTATAAATAACACCTTGAAGAGTACCTTTATTCATATTTTAGCTTCATTTCATGTTATATTTTTAAATACATTTTCAAAGGTACGATTATTGAAAAAAACTATAAAAATGTCTATGATATTTGAAGTGCATTACCATAATATTTTCAAAGATGGTTATAACAATTTTTCCTACCACCAGCCCTCTATCAGTTTTACTACATACTTGATGGTATATTATCACCACTGATTTTTAATTTTACAAATTTAATAGGCATAAAATGGCACTTATTTGAAATTCTGATAATTTACTTTTCTACAGTAACTAGTGGAGTTGTTCATATTTTCATATAATTTTTATGGACTTAACAGTTTTTTTCCAAGTTTCCTATTGATGTTCTATGCTCAAACTGCTCATATCCTCTCCTTGAGGATTAACTTCAAGGATATTTTCATTATTTGCAATTTTTGTGAGTAATGGTCTATTCTTTACTGTCTAATTATAGAGAGAATATTAAAGGGAAAAATTCATTTGTTTCACACATTATGAAGATAACTTACTCATCCATATTTATTGTCCAAAATAATTTGGTAGGATTTATGACAAAAACATAAACTAAAACTACCAATAAATCAGCAAAAATAAATTTCCTTAGTTTATTTCTTTTTTATATGTTGTTTATTTTACTTAAAGTCATTGAAACAGAAACAATTCCCAGGTTATACATGAATAGCCTCTATTTGTATGTTTGTCCATGTAAGCTCATTATGACAAATAATATGGAATACAGAAATAGAATTATTCATTTTTGGAACTATTTATTAAATATTTGATATGTCAGACATAATGGCAAGTTCTGGAAAAATAAAATATTAACAAATAATAATCTTGCAAGTTGCTCAGTTTAGAATGAAAAACAAAGTACAAATTTTAAGTGAAGTGATATTATAAGCACCAGACTTAGAAGTATGCACATGCTGGACTCAGCTGTAAGATCAGCCTTTTTCTCCTAAGTTTTAAAAGGGTGAGAATGAGAAAGAATTTAGACAAATAAGGACTAAAGTCTATTCCAGATAGAGACCAGCAAGAGTTAAAAACACAGAGGCATGAGAAATCACAAGAAATTTAACATAATTAACATTAAGTGTACATGTAGGGAAGTATTAAGAATGAAACAGGAAACGTGGATATTATCAGATCATTTACATCTTCATATGCAAAGAATGGAATTTAATTTTCATCCTTAAAGTTTAGTGGAGCCCTTTACATTCTATTAACAGGAGAGTGGCATGATCAGATTTTAATATGGATATACTAATTTTGTAACAATGTGTAAAATATTTTAAGTAGGAATCTTTGGAATTAGATCAAACAGGATGCTTCTGAATTAGTCAAATCATGATATACTAAAGCATCACTCACCTCTTAAGAAATATTTCAGAAGTGAAGTAGCCAGTAGGCCTATAAAAACAGTGACCATATAATTTATTGTCCAAACTGAGACACTTTAGAGAATAGAAGTGTTATTAATAATTACGAGGTTGACAGGCATATACCAGAACTTTTCTAGGCAAGTTAATACATATGGTTGCTTTATCTTTAATGACTTGATCTATCATTCAAGAGCCTGCAGAAAGTTTATCTACTTCCTCTTCATAAATAAAATACCTACATAGTAAGGTGAAGAAGATTTGTAACTGGGGAAGGGTCAAGGAGTAGCCTTTGGATAGATTTATATAATTTTGTGGATAGACTTCTAGGCATAAAATAAAGAATCTGAAAGCAGTGGTATTAACGAAATTGCTTCAGCTGCTCTAATCAGATGGCTGTAGAGCCAGCACATTCTAATGAATTCCTATGTGAGAGTACTTCCCTTTTTTGCACAAAAAGTTATTTATTGCCATTAGATATTGGTTCCAGAAGATTTCCATTGCAACTTCACTTGATTTGCTTTTGAATGACAATAACAATAATATCCACAAACATGTGCAAAGCCCCCTAACCCCAGTTTAAATATTTTTTAAGTTTTTTTATTTTAATTCCAGCATAGTTAACAGTGTTATATTAGTTTCAGGTGTAAAATATAGTGAATCAACAATTCTGAGCATTACTCAGTGCTCATCATAAGTGTACTTTTTAATCTCCATCACCTATTTCACTCATCCCACCCCCCCCAACAACCTCCTCTCTGGTAACTATCAGTTCTCTACAGTTAAAAGAGTCTGCCTCTTTGATTAGATTTATTCCTAGGTATCTTATGGTTTTGGGTGCAATTGTAAATGGGATCGACTCCTTAATTTCTCTTTCTTCTGTCTTGTTGTTGGTGTATAGGAATGCCACTGATTTCTGTGCACTGATTTTATATCCTGCCACTTTACTGAATTCCTGTATGAGTTCTAGAAGTTTTAGGGTGGAGTCTTTTGGGTTTTCCACATAAAGTATCATATCATTTGCAAAGAGTGAGAGTTTGACTTCTTTGCTGACTCGGATGCCTTTTATTTCTTTTTGCTGTCTGATTGCTGTGGCTACAGAAAACTATGAAACACTCATGAAAGAAATTGAGGAAGACACAAAGAAATGGAAAAACGTTCCATGCTCACAGATTCAAAGAACAAATATTGTGAAGATGTCAATGCTACCTAGAGCAATCTACACATTCAATGCAATCCCTATCAAAATACCATCCATTTTTTTCAAAGAAATGGAACAAATAACCCTAAAATTTGTATGGAACCAGAAAAGACCCCGCATAGCCAGAGGAATATTGAAAAAGAAAAGCAAAGCTGGTGGCATCACAATTCTGGACTTCAAGCTCTGTTACAAAGCTGTCATCATCAAGACAGTATGGTACTGGCACAAAAACAGGCACACAGATCAATGGAACAGAATAGAGAGCCCAGAAATGGACCCTCAACTCTATGGTCAACTAATCTTCGACAAAGCAGGAAAGAATGTCCAAAGGAGAAAAGACAGTCTCTTCAACAAATGGTGTTGGGAAAATTGGACAGCCACATGCAGAAGAATGAAACTGGACCATTTCCTTACACCACACACAAAAATAGACTCCAAATGGTTGAAAGACCTCAATGTGAGACAGGAGTCCATCAAAATCCTAGAGAACACAGGCAGCAACCTCTTCGACCTCAGCCACAGCAACTTCTTCCTAGAAACATCGCCAAAGGCAAGGGAAACAAGGGCAAAAATGAACTATTGGGACTTCATCAAGATAAAAAGTTTTTGCACAGCAAAAGAAATGGTCAACAAAACCAAAAGACAATGGACAGAATGGGAGAAGATATTTGCAAATGACATATCAGATAAAGGGTTAGTATCCAAAATCTATAAAGAACTTATCAAACTCAACACCCAAAGAACAAATGATCCAATCAAGAAATGGGCAGAAGACATGAACAGACATTTTTCCAAAGAAGACATCCAAATGGCCAACAGACACATGAAAAAGTGCCCAACATCGCTTGGCATCAGGGAAATCCAAATCCAAATCTCAATGAGATACCACCTCACACCAGTCAGAATGGCTACAAGTCAGGAAACGACAGATGTTGGCGGGGATGCGGAGAAAGGGGAACCCTCCTACACTGTTGGTGGGAATGCAAACTGGTGCAGCCACTCTGGAAAACAGTATGAAGGTTCCTCAAAAAGTTGAAAATAGAGCTACCATATGACCCAGCAATTGCACTACTGGGTATTTACCCCAAAGATACAAATGTAGGGATCCAAAGGGGTACATGCACCCCGATGTTTATAGCAGCAATGTCCACAATAGCCAAACTGTGGAAAGAGCCAAGATGTCCATCAACAGATGCATGGATAAAGAAGATGTGGTATATATATACAATGGAATATTATGCAGCCATCAAAAGGAATGAAATCGTGCCATTTGCAACGATGTGGATGGAACTGGAGGGTATTATGATGAGCGAAATAAGTCAGTCAGAGAAAGACTTGTATCATATGATCTCACTGATATGAGGAATTAATCTCAGGAAACTGAGGGTTGCTAGAGTGGTGGGGGGTGGGAGGGATGGGGTGGCTGGGTGATAGACACTGGGAGGGTGTATACTACGGTAAGCACTGTGAATTGTGTAAGACTGCTGAATCACAGACCTGTACCTCTGAAACAAATAATATATGTTAAAAAAAAAAAAAAGAAGATAGCAGGAAGGGAAAAATGAAGAGGGGGAAATCGGAGGTGGAGACAAACCATGAGAGACTATGGACTCTGAGAAACAAACTGAGGATTCTAGAGGGGAGGGGGTTGGGGGGATGGGTTAGCCTGTTTAAAAAAAAAAAAAAGAATCTGTTTCTTGGTTTGTCTCTATTTTTTCCTTTGTTCATTTTTTTTGTTTCTTAAATTCCACATGAGTGAAATAATATGGTATTTGTCTTTCTCTGACTTATTTCACTTAGTATTGAGTCATTCTCATTTCTGATAGAACTAAATGGGATGGAAGCCATGCTATTTATTTCTTACAGGAGCAGATGTTGTTTATTCAAACACATAAGCATTAAGTCCTTTTCTTTTCTTTTTTTTCTTTTTTAAAGATTTTATTTATTTATGAGAGAGAGAATGAGAGAGAGAGAGCATATGAGACGGAGGAGGGTCAGAGGGAGAAGCAGACTCCCTGCCGAGCAGGGAGCCCGATGCAGGACTCGATCCAGGGACTCCAGGATCATGACCTGAGCCGAAGGCAGTTGCCCAACCAACTGAGCCACCCAGGCGCCCCTGGGACCTAAACTTTTAAGTGAAATTTTTTTACAGATTTATTTGAGAGAGAGAGAGAGCACACGAGGAGGGGCACAGAGAGAGAGAATCTCAAGCAGACTCCTAGCCAAGAGGGAAAGCAGATGCAGGGCTCCAGCTCAGGACACAAGATCAGGACCTAGGCCGAAATCAAAAGTCAGACACTCAATCGACTGAACCACCCAGGTGCTCCAGACCTAAACTTTTAAGAAACAGATCCAATTCCCAACGATGCGGATGGAACTGGAGGGTGTTATGCTGAGCGAAATAAGTCAATCAGAGAAAGACATGTATCATATGATCTCACTGATATGAGGAATTCTTAATCTCAGGAAACATACTGAGGGTTGCTGGAGTGGGGGGCGGGTGGGAGGGATGGGGTGGCTGGGTGATAGATGCTGGGGAGGGTATGTGCTATGGTTAGTGCTGTGAATTGTGCAAGACTGTTGAATCACAGATCTGTACCTCTGAAACAAATAATGCAATATATGTTAAAAAAAAAAAAAAGAAGATAACAGGAGGGGAAGAATGAAGGGGGCAGAAATCGGGAGGGGGAGATGAACCTTGAGAGACGATGGACTCTGAAAAACAAACTGAGGGTTCTAGAGGGGAGGGGGGTGGGAGGATGGGTTAGCCTGGTGATGGGTATTAAAGAGGGCACGTTCTGCATGGAGCACTGGGTGTTATGCACAAACAATGAATCATGGAACACTACATCTAGAACTAATGATGTAATGTATGGGGATTAACAGAACAAAAAAATTTAAAAAAAAGTAACAGTTTCTTATAAATACAAAGATCTACTTCCACTTTTCCTTGTGAAAATATATTTTCCCTACACCACAATACCATTATTTATTTTTTTTAATTTTTTTTATTTATTTATTCATGAGAGTCAGAGAGAGAGAGAGAGAGGCAGAGGCAGAGAGAGAAGCAGGCTCCCCGCCTAGGAGGGAGCCCGATGCGGGACTCGATCCCAGGACCCCGGGATCATGACCTGAGCCGAAGGCAGATGCTTAACCATCTGAGCCACCCAGGCACCCACCACAATACCATTTTTAAGCGATTTATTCCCCTTCTTATCTGCAATTGATGTAGGAAATGTTGGGTTCGGGAGCCAATGGCCAAAAAAGAATTCTTGAGAAGTTTTCAGTGCAAAAAGGTGGTTTTATTAAAGCACGGGCACAGGACCCATGGGCAGAAAGAGCTGCACTGGGATGTGATGGATGACTGATTATATACTTTCAAGTTGGGAGGGGATTAGGGATAGCCTAAGTCTCTAAGGAATTTTGGAAGAAAGGTTTCCAGGACCTTGAAAGGGCTAGATATTTTTAGGAAAAGGTCATTTATTACCGTCTAAACCCTCAGTCATGAGACCCTTCAGATGTATATCAGTGGGCCATATGCTTGGAGAACGACTGCTAACATGTATCTTGGGGGGATAAAGATAAAGGAAGTTTCAAGAAGAATTTTTATATGTTAAAGCAGACTTATATGATACTTCTGGGGTTGGGATAATGTTAAGCTAAGATGGCCTTTTGCCCTTGGCGAAGTGTCAACATCGAGGCAGCTGAGCTCCCAGAGGAAGGTCACTCTACCTGTTATAAGGACTTGTCAATGTAGGTAGTAAGGAAATTTAATTTTTTCTTTTGCCTTTGTTTCCCACATCACAATGACACATCTAATATTTACAAAGTATGTGAAATATATAGTTGAAAGGTCTAATCTTTTGCACCAATACTAAATTCTTTTAATTACTATTGCTTTATAAGTTTTAAAATTTCAAATGGAAAGGTATCATTTTTTTTTAGGAATAACATGGCTAACCTTATTCCTTTACCTTAAAAAAAAAAACTTTTATATGTAAACAAGTTAGCTTGTCAATCTATAAGTGAATTTGGAATTAGAAATTAGAATTTATGATTGTATAACCCTCTGTTCATGAACATAATACAATTCCTCCTTTAGGAATTTTTAGGTATTTCAGTAAAGCTTTATATTTTTTCTTATAAATAATGTGAATTTATATTTAGTGTATTTATTGTGGGGTACTTTATATTTATTTACTCTAGGAATTCTGAATTATTAAGAAATTAAAGTCTAAAGTTATTAAATATATTTGTTCTCCTCCTGAAAAAAAAATTACATCACATTGTATCAGCTAACTGCCACATTTCCAAACTTATATTTATGTCATAACTATTTATGGTTTTAACTACACAAATCCATTATTTTTACCTCTATCTCCAGAGTTATTTCTGGCATCATTTTCATTTTACATCTATGGCTTTAAAATAATTTAGTGATTATTGCCTAGACCCTTAATCTCATTAGAGGTTTCAAAATGGTTGTTCAATCAGTCATCTATTGCTGCTTAACAAGCTACCCCAAAACCAAATGCCTTAAAATAATAACCATGTATTACTGCTCATGAGCCTCTGGTCAGCTGTGTGGTTCTGCTGGGATAGGCACAATTGATCTCAGCTGGGCTAACTCATATATTTGAGCTCAACTGGCCCACTAGCTAGAGCTGGCTGCTCTAAGATGTATCATCCAGCAGGCTAGCCTGGGATTGTTTTACATAGTGGTTCAGAGTTCAAAAAGTGAGATGAAAAGCATGCAACATTCCTTGAGGGTTAGGCTTGGAACTGGCATAACATCTAATTCACTGTACTCTTATTTTTAAGTTTTTATTGAAATGCCAGTTAACATACAGTATAATACTATTTTCAGGTGTACAATTTAGTGATTCAACACTTACATACAGAGGCACTCTGTATGTAACAAGTGCACTCTTTAATCCCCATCACCTATTTAACCCACTATACTCTTACTAATCAAACCTAGTCACAAAGCTAGATTCAGAGTGGAAAACAAGACTTCACTTCCTGAGGTAAAAGTCTGTTCATTATCATTGGAAAAAAACCATGGTGGATAATTGTGGAGACTGCTGCAGCCGACCACGGTTATTATCCTTATTCTGTCATTTCTTCCAAATTTGTTATGGAATTCTTTTATTCTTTTCCCTACCAATTTATGATGACCTTGACACACAGATCACAGCAGAGAGTCAGGTCAAATGTCTAATTCTATATGTTTGTGCATGTGTTGTTTGTATTTTTTTGGTAAATCAATTTCAAAAAAATAATGAATTGGTCCCATTGCAATCTCCAATGTTGACGATGATTTCTTAGCCTTCTCCCTGATTCAAAGTCATTGTCAGAGCTGTCATTCCACTTACAGTAGCATCTTCTTTTTTTTAAAGATTGTATTTATTTATTTGGCAGAGAGACACAGCCAAAAAGGGAACAAAAGCAGGGGAAGTAGGAGAGGGAGAAGCAGGCTTCCCGTGGAGCAGGGAGCCCGATGTCATACAGGGCTCGATCCCAGGACCCTGGGGTCATGACCTGAGCCGAAGGCAGATGCTTAACCGACTGAGCCACCCAGGCGCCCCAGCATCTTCTTTTTAAGAGTGTGTTTTCACTGGTGATTTCTGAGTTCCAGCATTCTCCTTTTATTATACATTCCTCAGAGCTTGTTTAGACACTTTATATGTTAATCTACAAATGCTTTATGTGGTCCATAAGGATAGATTCTGGGCTTGTCCTTTTTATCTGCCACAAGAATGATTCACTCAGTCAAGAATCATACCCTTGGGCCATTTCTGATCATTTAAGTATGCTATTCACATAACTGTATGTGACCTGAAGAATGCTATACATAAGAAGCATGCTTCATTCTTATATCTTACATGTTTTAAATATTTAGTTCTATATTTGGTACCCCACAGATGCTATAAACTAAACCTCTAAAACAAAAAGTAGAGAGAACACAGACTTAGGATATCAGCCCTAAATTCCTATGGGAAAAATATGGAGGGCAGGCTTTGTAAATAAGTTATACATAGTCATATATACATTCATACATGAATACATATGTATTCAATAGAAATATGTGAGCCACATGTGTAATTTTAATTTTTCTGGAAGCCACATTTAAACAGTAAAAACAAGCAAAACTCATTCTAAAGATTTGTTTTTACTTAACCCAAAATATTATGGCATCAAAGGCAAAAAAATCATACAAAATTATGAGGTATTTTTGGTCCTTTAAGTATTTCACATCCAGTGTATATTTTTAAACTAATATCATATCTTAATTTGGAGCCACATTTTAGGGGGTCAATGGTCAGATATTGCTGGTGGTGACCACATTTTACACCACAGTGAAATCTACAATAGCCATACCTTTTGTACCACCATGAGGCAGTAATTTCCTTCTTCACTACCATCCCACCTTGGATTAGAATTTTAACAGATTGGCTAAAACACACACACACACACACAAAAAAAAACAACAAACTAACACTACACTTTACCTTCAACCAGAACTATTGATCTTTTCATTTGACCTGCTGCAAAACTACATCCTCCTCAGGATAGGACAGAGTGGGGAAGGAAAGGATCTAAATATTCTGCCCAGAAGTTAGAATGGGTAGCTTTCACATAGTTACCCACGCATAACCTCATGCTGCTTCTAGAAGAAAATTGTATACTGGAACCAAGAATGCAGACTTAAAGCTACATAACATCATCACAACCAAGAGTTGATATAAATCCTTGTAAATTTCTGATTATTTTATCCTATGACTATGGTAACCATGTACATAAGTCCACATTTTTTTTGAGGGAGGGGACCAAAGAGGGTTGCCCTTTTATTTAAAGATTTATCTATTTATTTTTCAGAGAGAGAGCAAGAGTGTGCACAAGCAAGGGAAGCAGCACACAGAGGGAGAAGCAGGCTCCCCACTGAGCAAGAGGCCCGATGCAGGACTAGATCCCAGGACCCTGGGATCATGACCTGAGCTGAAGGCAGATGCTTAACTGACTGAGCCACCCAGGCATCCCATAAGTTCACATTTTTACTTACCTCGAAGGATTACCCTCAATATTACCATTCCAGGTTTTCCCGAACATAAACTTAAAACACTTCATAAACTGACTTCATTATACTGAATAAATCCAGCATAGAAGTAGATGCACATTGCTTTCCATTCAAAGGAAAGGATTTAGTTACTGACTTGGAAACATTTTAAAACATACTCCTTTATAAAACAGTTCCATAATACGGATCACTGACAATAGCAATGAAGTAAAGGTGTCACTGTATACCGTAAACATTTTAGATGCAGTAGTGGGGATGACATCACATTTATTCATTTTGTCTGCCCAATAAAATGAAAGTTTTATTATAAAGTCAAAAGGGTCTGTCTGCTAAACACTATAAATTCCTTGGCCCTGAATAGATAAGCCATTAACCTGTTAATACATTTAAGAGAAAAAATGTGAACTTGAGAATACAGTTATGCTTTCCATAAAATAAATAACATTACACTATTGTAGATTAGATCACTATATTCCTTAATAAATACATAAAATAAGACTAACACATGCAGCTGCCTAACTTGGGATCATTCATTTGACTAAGTGCTTCTGTATATTACGAAGGATGAGAGGCAGAAGTAGAAAAAAACCAACATCCATGATAATTACACATCAAAACTACTCTAGGCATATAAAGTGTATCTTTACTAATCTTCACTACAATATATAAAAAGAAATTAACTATCCGCAACCTATAGATAAGGATGTATGCTTTAATTAATTAATTCTCCAAGGTCACATAGGGAAAATATAATGGAGCTGGGTTTCCAGGCAGGATAAGTTTGTCCTTGATGCCCAAGCACTTCTATTACCACTTAATATATCTCCTTCTATAATTAACTGACCTTACACTTCAACTACATACTGGAGAAGACTTGCAAATAGAAGGCACAGTTGGTGTTTTGGAATTGACAGTCAGCAATTTGCAGGCTAATAAATCTAAGGACCCAGCTGTTTCTCTTATTGGCAGTAATGGAGCAGCCACTTCAGGCTCTGTATTTTGGGTTAATTAGAACACTTCTCAGGTGGTAAAATTGATAGCCTTCAGCTTGGTATGCTTTCATGCCACCTGAGGCATACTGTTATCATTCAGAAATGCACTGCCTGCCAAGTACTACTGCTCAATTCACATAATTAGTTTAGCACTATAATCACTGAACTGTTTTCCAAATAGGATATGGAAGAAAAAATTTATATACACATTTTAAATTTGTATTTAGTTTTAGAGATTCCTCTGTCTTGTCATCACTTCAGAGATAACAGAATTTACCAATTGTCTTTAAGAGTTAATACAAATATAATAAAAATCAGGTAACTATCACTGGTCACTTTGATTAGATCTTTACATCAGTCATCTGATTTATTCCTTAAGCCTACTTTATACTGTGATAGCTATTGTTACCCAGTTTTCCAGATGAACAATGTAAGCTGAACAATGTAGCATAACTTTCAATTCATACAAATATTAAATGTTTGAGATTCCAAATAGTCTCACTCTAGACCCTGCACTCTTAATAAATGTATATTTGCAAAGTTGTTAACATTTTCAATAAAGTAATTGCTCTACATATGTATCAACACATTCATTAATGATTAAACAAAGTAAATGTTTTTATTTTGAATGTTAAACAGAACATATATTAACTAACCTTACAAAAAGATATAAGATTTTAGATCATCCTAATAATATACTTTAAGTCATTTTTTATGGCATCTCATATTAAAGAGTTTTATTTTGAAAAGCATCTTCCATGATGTGCCCCAAAGTGCACAATCATTTGGTCCACCTTGAAAAAGAAAACTAAGTTGAAAGCTTATTTGCAGTAACTCACTAAATATCTAAAACATACTTCACTGAATTTATAAAACCTTTGAATTGTGACTTTTACTTACTAATGTTCTGAGGTTAATTATAACTAAGCCAATGGAGTCCCTTTGGCCTAAAAAGTATAGATAAGGTTTCAGCATTTGCTCTTTAGACATTATATGACTTTTGTAGAAATTATTTAAATAAGTCATTATAAAACAAGTGCTTTTCCGAAATAAATCAGAGAAAGTCAATTATCATAGGATCTTGCTGATATGTGGAATTTGAGAAACAAGACAGAGGATCATAGGGGAAGGGAAGGAAAAATGAAACAAGACAAAACCAGAGAGGGAGACAAACCATAAGAGACTCTTAATCTCAGGAAACAAACTGAGAGTTGCTGGAATGGACGGGGTTGGGAGGGATGGAGTGGCTGGGTGATGGACACTGGGGAGAGTATGTGCTATGGTGAGCGCTGTGAATTGTATAAGACTGATGAATCACAGACCTGTACTCCTGAAACAAATAATGCATTATATGTTAATTAAAAAAAGTGCTTTTCAATGCATACTGTGTCTCAGGACCTTTACTAAATAAAAGGGATAGAAATAGGAAGAATCATTATCAATTGAGGAGCTTACAACCAACAAGAGGTTTACAGACTTGACAATGTATGATCTATTCTTGACAAATTCATCGAAAATTTTGCCTTATTGTTTTCACAAACATTTCTAAGATCATTCCAAAGATGTTTTAATATCAGGAATAGAACAGTGTGGTAGATTAAACATGGGCACAAATCTTTGTAGTTCCTCTCATCAACTGTTGGAGACTATTTTCCCACCTCTTAAATTTGTGCTGGCCCGGAATCTTGCTTTCAGTAATAGAATGTACCAGACGTGATGCCGTGGAAGTTTTCGAGCCTAAGCTTCAAGATACCTTTTGGCTTTTGCCTTTGCTCTTTTGGAATGCTGTCCTAAGAATGCCTTGTAAAGAAACAATTGGGCCTACTGGAATATTAATAGCCATGTAAAAGAAAACTGAGTTGCCCCACATGACCAGCCCAGTACTACTGTGAGATTTGTGAATGGTCATTTTCAAACTTCCAGCCCAAACAGCACTGCAGCCGAGTTCAGCACTTTATAAAGGAGCTCAGGTGAAACCAAAAGAACGGCCTATTGAACACACAGCATCCTAGAAATAATAAGCCAAAGTTGTTTTAAGACACTAAATTGTGGGGGTTTTACTTGATAATATTTAACTGAAATAGATATTGTAGTTTTAAGCCACTGATAAACTTCAGAGGTGAATATCTTCAAGGCAGCTTGGATCTGCATTCCCTATCATAGGTCCTAAGTAGTAGCAGTAGGGTGAATGAATTTTCAATGGGTAGAGAAATGTCTAGTCAAGGTCCTGAGAAGATGGATAAAAATTGAAGTATAAACTTAAAGTATTTTTGGGCGCCTGGGTGGCTCAGTCATTGGGCGTCTGCCTTCGGCTCAGGTTATGATCCCACGGTCCTGGGATCAAGCCCCGCATCGGACTCCCTGCTCTGCAGGAAGCCTGCTTTTCCTTTCCCACTCTCCCTGCTTGTGTTCCCTTTCTTGCTGTGACTCTGTCAAGTAAATAAATAAAATCTTTAAAAAAATAAATAAATAAAAATAAAAAAATAAACTTAAAGTATTTTTATGGACCAAAACTAAAATATTACAATGGTAGATACATATCATTATACATTTGACAAAACCCATAGCATGTACAATGCCAAGAGTGAACCCTAATGTAAACTATAGACTTTGGGTGATAATGATGTGTCAATGCAGGTTTACTGATCATAACAAATGTCCACTGTAATGTAGGATGCTAATCATAGGCATGTTTGCCCATTTGGGAACTCTGCACTTTCTGCTTAATTTTGCTGTAAACCTAAAACTCCTCTAAAACATAAAGTTTACTAATTTGAGAAAAACTAAAATAACAATAAGAATCATTTGTGTTTGATTATTCCTCTTTTAACAGATTCAATTTTAAATGTAAATTAGTTTGTTATGTCAGAATTTAATGAGGCTTAACTGTAATATATCCCTTAATGAAGTGTTAAATATAATTTTGGTTTTGTACCTCACCCTATAGATATATATTCATTGAAACCCAAAAGAAAGAAAAATAACATGCAATGCTGCTTACACACAAACACACATAGATACCTGAGAGAAATATTTCATTAGTCGCTGAACAGCTCTATATATGCCAACAAACTATACTTGTGGGAAGGAAACAATGAACTACAAAATCACCTCACAAAAATGCATAATTATGTCAGTACTTATTTCCGTTGATGAAATTTGGAAGAGGTGGGAAAAGAAAGATATGTATGAAGTGTATATGTGTGTGTATACAGGGAGAGGGGGGTAAAATGTATAAGTGAAATAATTTTCCTTAATTGTATTCCTAGCTACTGCTGTTTATTTTAAATTGCCTCTTTGGAGTTTTAGAGCACTAAAAATAATTAAATATTATCTGCATAGTAATAGCAATTTTAAATTAAGATAACTTATTAAATATTATCTAAATTTTGTTTTATTTTTGCTTCACTTCTGGAATGAGCTTTTCACTGTCTGTAAATGGATAAAGGTGAGATATAAAAATGAGAAACACAGATACTCAGTAATGAGACAGTAGCAAAGATATGATATAAAATTTGGGGGAATAATAAAATTTAGGGAAAACCTTAATAAGCTATGGAGTTTAGTTAATGTTCAATATGTTATGTCTCCTTAAACCGTATTACAGTATAAGAAGATAAATGTGAAATATATATTAATACCATTTCAAGATAATTTCATTCTTTTGATTGCTAAAATGATAATATTCAATATTTACTGTGTGTGTATTATATGCTAAGCACTCTTCTGATCAGTTCACGTATAACATTTAATCCTCATAAGAACCATTTTAAGTAGATACCCACTTTACAGATTAGGAAATAGACATAAAGAGACTAAATAATTCAGTTAAGGTCACATGGCTACTAGATGTTGAAGCTGGAATTTAAACACAGTAAGTTTAACTCTAGAATTTAAATTCTTAAATATAGGAGCCAAAAAGGAAACTATACTGTGACTAACAGGAAACACATACTTTATACATCTTTTTTTTACTTCTAATTTTTCAGTGAAGGACACAGAAAATTTGATCAGCAGTAACAAATAATTTGTCACAAATGACATAAAATTAATACTCCCCCTGCTTAGATTTGTTTCCAAAAGTGGTTTCTACCCTAGAAATATTTGACAGTTAAATATATAAAATAAAACCATGTTACCCTAGTTTCGTGAGGCGAACATGATAACCACTACACTACGGAAACTGTTACCCTAGTTTTGTAAAACAAGCCACGCTGATAGTTACTTTAGTCTCTTCTCTCTAGATCTATTGCAATTAAAATCTGTAGTAAATTATTTAACACAAATTGCATTTTCATTATTCTGTATGACTTACCCTCCTCCTCCACACAAAGAACCATGTGATGTTGTATAAGCAAAGCCCCTGATTTATTCAATCCACAGTTCTGTATTCTATAAAGACATAGGTCACAACTAAATCAATCCCACCCATACTCAGAACCTGAAGTTTGACCTCTATATAGGGTTGCTCAAAGTCTGATTTTCTGGCTACTAATACCCCCATCCCAATTAATCTATGGATTTTAATCCACATGCCAGCATCTCTGAACCTTTTTCATTCCCTTGAGACTTTGCTAATAGATTTTCAGGTCTCCAAGTCTATTTAAAATTACCATTAATAAAAATCGTCTACCTGAAACTTCCATGTTACTACCGCATTACTTTATTTATGTTGTCTCTTAAGACTATAATTTCCATTCATTTTCCTGGGTCTCTGAATCTTGGTTTCCCTTCTCTTTTTGTCCATATTGTTGAGGATCTACATCACAGGCTATAATTTAATTAAGTTGGAAACAATCTGTCTCATTGTGTGGCCATCTGAGACCTTCCTTGTATTGAGTGAAACTTTCTCATTGGCCGTATTAAAGTGTCTTGACTACCATGCATTGACTAGCTGATTGAAACTTATACCCAAGTATACTTGAAATTCTCAACTACTTCTCCAATCCTTGACATCCTTATATCATGTCTAGATTTTTCTTTATATTTATTTATATGCTTGACTTTATATTTACCAAACATTAGTGCTTTCATTTTGACAGAGTTCAGTGATCTAATCCTCAATAACACGAGGCTTCAAGATAATATTTTGGAATATTCTCCATATAGCAAAGCTACCTGAAACACAAGTAAATTTTTAAATTGAATTCATGCGAGGTAAGTGGCATTCTATCTTTATTAGTTCTACAAAGTATGGCATACCGAGTTTAATTAAAAAATCTTTTTAAACTTCTGAAAGATAGTTTAAAGGACCCATCTCTGTGGATCCACAAGGAAAATAATTTCAGATGCACCCAAAGTTTTCCACAACACTACCTTTAATATGAAAAGTTTGATGTATTTAAATTAATTCTTTTAATGAGACTAACTGCAAATTTACTAAGTTATATTGACAGAATTAAATGGACTTTGGAAATGCATTTCTACTATCTAGATACCTTTGTAGATTCCCCAGATTCTAATCAAATTTTCTGCAGGTATTTTCATTACCATTCGATTCATTTTACAGTGTATTTGCTATGTGCCTCTCATTTAACCAGCAGTCATTGATTTTGTCTATTCAAACACTTTAGATGAGTTTTCTCCAGCTTAATTCTCTCAACTCTTTGTACCTCTGAAATCCCCAGAATATCCTTTGAGATATGAAAAGGACAACAGTCTCTCCCCTTCAAAAGAGACACTAAAACATTTACGCTTGGTAATAGTACTGTGGTCATAATGATGAAGGGTCTGAATAAAAGATTCCCAGGGGAGATATTTGAAAAAAGGTGAGTGCTGTCAGCACGTAGAGATATGATGTTGGGCATTAGAGCTTGGCATATCAAAATGGAGAGCTTCAAGTATTTAAGGGCTACTTTATATATATGAACACAGGTTTATTATGTAAAGTTCCAAAGAAGAGAATGAAGATTAATTTGTAGAAGATCCAAAGAGACAGACTTACTATAATTACATTGAAGAATAAAATGAATAAAATATGAAATAATCCACATGTCAAGAAGCCTTTATTCACTGCATTTTGATTTAATTCAATGAACAATTACCCAGTTCCTACCATAGACACTATTGCACACTGTACAGGGAACTAAGATACAAGGATAAATATAGCACAGCATTCAGTCAATTCAGATCTCTGTGCCAGTACCTCTGGTCTCAAGAAACTATTTTATGTATAGACCCTTGACCATACAGCTTCTCATTATATTCTGCACTCTGGGGCAGGTAACACCTAATATTAAATCTCCTATTGCAAGGAGGACACTTACCTCTCTCTATTTTGTCACTCTGACCCAAGGCAGATGCACATGAATGGCTTAATTTTCTTTTCTCCTTACAAGACTAGGTTGGGATAATAGCTCTTCACTACAGGTTCAAAGATAACAAAACATAGTACTAAATGCAAATATAGTATTAATTATGCAAATAATTAAAATTAGCAAATAGATATGACAGAAATTAAAATCCACCTCCCTGACATATCTTGCTCAGTTCTTTACAGCAGCACTTCTCAAATTTGAATGTCCATTACAAGTCATTTGGATATCTTATTAAGATGCAGATTCTGGGGTGCCTGGGTGGCTCAGTTGGTTAGGCGACTGCCTTCGGCTCAGGTCATGATCCTGGAGTCCCGGGATCGAGTCTTGCATCAGGATCCCTGCTCGGCAGGGGGTCTGCTTCTCCCTCTGACCTTCCCTCCTCTCATGTGCTCTCTCTCCCTCACTCTCTCAAATAAATGAATAAATAAAATCTTTAAAAAAAAAAGATGCAGATTCTGATAGCAGGAGGGGAAGAATGAAGGGGGGGGGAATTGGGGGGGAGACGAACCATGAGAGACGATGGACTCTGAAAAACAAACAGGGTTCTAGAGGGGAGGGGGGTGGGAGGATGGGTTAGCCTGGTGATGGGTAGTAAAGAGGGCACGTTCTGCATGGAGCACTGGGTGTTATGCACAAACAATGAATCATGGAACACTACATCTAAAACTAATGATGTAATGTATGGGGATTAACATAACAATAAAAAATTTAAAAAAATGCAGATTCTGCAGGAAGTGTCAGGTAGGGCGCAAGCTCCCAGGTGATGTTGCTACTGCTTGCTACTACTGCCCTTCTCACCACACTGAGTGGCGAAGTTTTTCTAGATGCCTTTTTTTTAAATCTTATTTAAATTCAATTAGTTAACATAGAGTGTATCACTAGTTTCAGATGTAGAGTTCAGTTTAATCATCAGTGGCATATAACAGGCAGTGCTCATTACATCTCATGCCCTCCTTTGCCCATCACCCAGTTTCCCCACCCCCCCCAACCCCCCCCCAGCAACCCTCAGTGTGTTTCCTAAAGTTAAGAGTCTCTTTCCTAGATGCCTTTCTAACAAGCTTAAGGACTTCCTCTCTGTCACTCCTTCTGTGTCAAAATCCAGATTTACCCCAAGGTGCCCTTAAGCACACATGATCTGCCCAGAATCTAGTTCAGAGTGAATTTGAGGCACTTAGAAGGGAAGAGATTTACTTCTCAACCCAAAATACTGCCAAAACTTCCCAGGCCATATTTCCTATCTCAAAAATGTTTGACAGAATGTTTTCTTTTTTTTTTCCCCCTATAATTACCCAATTTCTAACTTGATCAGAAAATTCAAGGGGATAAATTATTTGTAATCAGGGGGAAAAAAAGAAACTAATAGCTTCTATTTAAAATCCTTGCCAAATTAAATGGGAAAATCCAGGAATATTTCCCATTCCTCAAAAACTTAAATAATATATTAAGAGCAATATATGTTAAATCGAAGACAACACTTATTACATCCATCCAGATACTTCAATCTCTCATCTTGATTCTGGTGGAAATAAGACCTGCATAACTCTCCTGCAATCTTTTGCAAGTGCTCAAAAATAAACAAGCAAGCAAGCAAACAACAACAAAAACCATACATGTCTCCAGAAGAATAAATATGAGTTTATAGGCACGTTAGTCTAAATCCACTCTAAGAAAGAAGCATTTTTTCTGAGGAAAGACAGAACACTACCATAATATAGTCAACCTTTTTCATTATTACACAAAGTACGTGAAGTCCTTATAATCATAGTTCCTCATCTGCTTTCAATTTCAATTTTAGTCTCAATTTTACATTAGCATAACTAAGCAGTCCTTTCCTTGACCCTCAAGTATTGGGAAACAGTCTACTCCATAGAGATTTAAAGGCTTCACTTCATATTATACAGAAAATGGCTTATAGTTTCTTCTGACTCCATGATCTATTGAGGTGTTATAGACATCTCTCCACCTTTTCTCCTACTATCCTCAGTCTAAACACATATATATTGAATTTACACATTAAAGGTAAAAAAATTTTAACCCACAATTGGGTTTGGAAAAAAAAAAAAGAAGGACATCTCCAGTTACTATAAATGAAGAGAGAGTTGAAGGTCAGTGGTAAACCTATCAGCTGATCCTATGGTGGCCAGGAAGCTCAGATAATGACTCTAGGAGTACACGGTAATACCTGTCAGAAGAAAGGAATGGTGGAATTAGGCTCACATCAAGTATAGTGCTGAAACTAAAGACCCTCAACTAAAGCCTTTCAAAAGGCTGACCTGACTTTGGAAAGAAAATGATAAAAAAAAAAAGAACTTCACTAACTAAGGAAATATCAGGGGAAACTTGTCACAGCTCAGAAATCCAGGTGCTTTTTTTTTTTTTTTTTGTCTTTATATCTTCAGTAAGGAATGTAAGGCTGGGATCTGAATTTATATTTCTGATAAATGAAGAGACCCTGACAAATTAAACTGATTAATGAACTGCTCTGAAGACAACTAAAACTCTGGGAACATAGGAGGAGTCACCACAATAGTAAAAGCATTTTGTGACTACATTTTCCTCCACTCGTGGGGGTTGAGGATAGGGAGAGGAAAGCAATTCTGCAAAAGAGAAGCTTCCAAAAAAAACTGTACTTCATGCAATGGGAAAAAAACAACATGAAAGATAAAACTTGCACATATACAAAGAAAAAAATTAACTTACTAATTGAGGAAAAAGTAAATTTGAGAGAAATTAGCAAATATGTATTAAATTATTATAATAGAAAGATAAACTATAATGAAAAACAGATTATTTTAAAAATCAGAACAGTGAAAAAATGAAATAGAAATGAAAAGGAATCACTAGAATTAAAAAATCCTGAATGTAAAGCTTAAGTAGCATATCAGAATTGTATGACCAAAAGAAGTAATTAGTGAAATGATGTACAGAGCATAGGAAATTTTCAGAATAAATCACAGAAAAAAATTCTTTAAAGGTTTTATTTATTTATTTATCAGAGAGAAAGAGAGAGAGAGAGAAAGAGAGCACAAGCAGGGGGAGCTGCAGGTAGAGGGAGAAGCAGGCTCCCTGCTGAGCAAGGAGCCCAATGTGGGACTTGATCCCCAAACCCTTGGGATCATGACCTGAGCCAAGGCAGATGCTTAACTGACTGAGCCACCCAGGTGTCCCTAAATCACAGAGAAATTAAAAAAAAAAAAAAGAAAGGAGGTTTAAATGCATAAGACATAGAATGAGAAGGCCCAATATATGTCTAATAGGATTTGTAGAAGAAAATGAGAGAAATAATTTTCCAAAAAGTAATTCCTAACATTTTCCTACATTAAAGACTTGAGTAGAAATTTGAAAGTAGTATACCATATCTTACTCATTATAAAAAGATTTAAACTCTATTACAAAATCCTAATCACAAAAAGAAATTAATAAATAAGAGTTAAGAAAAAGTTCATTAATTTCAAATAATTGCAACTGGACTGATAACACATTTTTATGAGCCCAATAGAGACCATAAAAACAGGAGTTGTTACCTTCAGATGCCAAGAAAAAATAACTATCAACTTAATTGTATATCAAGATGAACTCTCTCACTGAAGGGCATAAGTGAATCACAGAAATTTTCAGAAAACTAATATATTCATAGATTCTATGGCTCAGAGTTATTAAAAAACATACTTCAGGAAAAAAAATAAATGAATCCACAAGGAAAATGAGGATATAAGCAGCAATGTAACAAAAGAATTTAATTAACATGTCAATAGATTAAAATACCATTGATTATTTTTTTAATCTCTCTCCCCAACAGGTCTCTAGACCGTGCTCTTCCAGATACACTTACTGCCCAGTTTGAACACTCCTACACAGTCTGAACAGCCATGCTTCCTCTCTTTTGCTGGGAAATACGGTGTATACACCACAGCTTGGATTTGAATGTCTTGCATAGTTTGTCCCCTGCTGGTCTTTCCACCCATATTCCTGCCTCTCCTACCACAACCAGCAGGACTAAGACCTTTTGTGACTAAGATTTGCATGTATAATTCTTTCTTCTGAAATACCCTTCTCTCTCCATTTCTGCCTATCTAAGTCTTGATTATTCTTCAGACTCCGTCTTTTTTCCAAAATATTTTTATTGTAGTAAAATACTACAACATAAAATTCACCGTTTTAAACATTTTTAATTGTAGTTTAGTGGTATTAGATATATTCATGTTCTGCAACCATCACATCTCTCCATAACTCTTCATCTTGCAAAACTAAAACTCTAACAGTTAAACAATTAAACAATAAGTCCCTATTTCCCCCTCCCCCTCACCCCTGGTAACCACCATTCTACTTTCTTTCTCTATGATTTTGACCACTCTAAGTAGCTTAATATAAGTAGAATCATACTGTATTTATCTTACATATTTATGCTTATTTCCTTAGAATATCTTCAAAATTCTTCCATGTTTTAGCATATGTCAGAATTTCCTACTTTTTAAAGACTGAATAATATTCCATGGTATGTATACACCACATTTTGGTTATCCATTCATCCAGCAATAGACATTTGGGTTGCTTTCACATTTTAGCAAGTGTGAATAATGCCGCTATGAACATGGGTGTAAAAATATATCTTCAAGACCTTACTTCCAATTATTTTGAGCATATACCCAGAAGTGGAATTGCTAGATCATATCATTCCATTTTTAATTTCTGAGGAAAGGTCATATTATTTTCTATCGTAGTGTACCATTTTACATTCCCACCAACAATGCACAAGGTTTCTAAATTCTATACACTCTTGCTAATACATGTTAAATTTTGTCTTTTTGATAGTAGTTATCCTAATGGATATGAGCTGATATTTCACTGTAGTTTTGGTTTGCATTTCCCTAATAACTAGTGATGTTGAGCATCTTCTCATGGCTTTACTGGCCATTTGTAGACCTATGTTGATTTAAAAAAGAAAAAAAAAAAACTTTTGGTTTCATTAATTTTCTCTGTTGTTTTCTCTATTTCATTTATGTCTATTTTAATATTTACTATTTCCTTCTTTCTGCTGGTTTTAGGTTCAGTGTGTTTTTTTTCTATTTCCTTAAGTTGTAAAGTTAGGTTGTTGATTTTGTTGTTGACTTTGTTTTTTAATGTATTTATAGCTATGAATTTCCCATTTATCACAGCTTTTGCTATTTCCCATACATTCTGGTATACTGTTCCTTCATTTTCAATCATTATTTTCTAATTTTCCTGTGATATATTCTTTGTTCAATTGTTTTTTTAAAGTTTATTTAATTTCTACAGTTTTAGAATTTTTTAGTTTTACTTCTGTTACTGATTTCTTCTTCCTTTTGTGCACAAAGAAGATACCTTGTATGATACTTTTTTAAACCTACTGAGATTTAATATGTGGTCTAAGATATGGCCTATCCTGGAAAATTTCCCACCTGCACTTGAGAAGAATGAGTAACTGTTGTTGGATGAAGCGGGTGTATGTCTGTTAGATCTAATTGGTCTGTCGTTTAAGTCCTTCCTTCCTTATCTTCTGCCTAGTTGTTCTATCCATTATTGAGAGTGGAGCTCTAAAGTTTCCAGCCATTATTGTACAACTGTCAATTTCTCCATTCAATTCTGTCAGTTTGGGCAATTTCTCCATTCAATTCTGTCAGTTTGGGTTTCATTTATTTTGATATTCTGTCATTAGGTATATAAGTTTTTTATCATATCTTTTTTTTTTTAAGATTTTATTTATTTGACAGAGAGAGACACAGTGAGAGAGGGAACACAAGCAGGGGGAGTGGGAGAGGGAGAAGCAGGCTTCCCGCGGAGCAGGAAGCCCGATGTGGGGCTCAATCCCTGACCTGAGCTGAAGGCAGACGTTTAACAACTGAGCCACCCAGGCACCCCTATCATTATATCTTCTTATTGTATTAAATGTATTATTAATATATAATGCCCTTCTTTGTGTCTTATAAACTTTTTTTTTATTTAAAGTCTATTTTATCTAGTATTAGTAGAGCCACCTCATTTTCTTTTGGTTACTATTTCATGGAATATCCTTTTCCATCCTTTCACTTTCAAATTATTTGTGTCTGTGTATCTAAAGTGAGTCTCTTGTAGACAGTATACAATTGGACCATTTGTTTTTATCCATTCTGCCAATATCTGACTTTTTATTGAAGAGTTTAAGCCATTTACATTTAAAGTAATGATTTCTTCATACAGTTTCCAGTTCCCTGTTGAAAACAGAGAAGAGACTTCCTTCTACTTTCTTCTCTTAGAATATTTACTTCAGGATACACACACACAGAAACACACACATCTTTGCTTCACAGGAGCATAAAGCTGCACCACACAAATTTCAGTATTGCCAAACTTAAGTAAAATATTTAGGGCATCTTTTGTCAGCTGTAGGCTACAGAGTGTTAAAATCTAGGAGTCTGCTCATTTTGCAGATAAAATGGCCTACTAAAAACAACAACAACAAATAATCTTAGCCAATTTATGGCAGTGTAACAGTATTAAAGATGGTAGATTCCAGCATTTGCAGAGTGATCACAATCTCTGATGGCGTAATTGTGGACCTCAGATCCTGAAGAGGTTTTTGTTTTGTTTTGTCTTCAGAGAGAGAGAGCAGGAGAGCAAGCATGGCGGGGGACAGAGGGAGAAGGAGAGAATCTTAAGCAGACTCCACGCGCCCAGTGCAGAGCCCAACATAGGGCTTGACTGCACAACCATGAGATTATGACCTTAGCTGAAATCAAGAGTTGGACGCTTCACCAACTTAGCCACCCAAGAGCCCCTGAAAAGACTCTAAACAGCTAAAATTGGCTACAAACTCTCTCCCATATTTAGAGATTCTAAATTTATTAAAAATCCAACATGATTTATCTGATATTTCTATTCGTATTACATATTTGATAATGTTTATTGATAGTCATGTACTTGGGATAAAAGTGGCCCAGTTAAGGCTATGTTGTGGTGACTCATCATAAAACTTGAGGAGCTTATGTTTTGTCTGGAATTAAGTCTGTACAAGAAGATTGTTAATAACAGTTACTGAAACTACAATTCTTGGTCTGGACTTAAAGTGAACATATATTCTAATAATAAATATATATTTGTTGTCTGTCATGCAACAAGATTAAATTTTTAAAAAGAGGATTTTTTTTTTTACTTCAATGAGAACTAAAATATCTCATGAAAAATTGATAGCTTATTTAAGGCTTTACTCTGCTTGTTCATCAGATATAAGCAATTCATTATAGAGCTCACAGAGGGCAGAAGGACAAAGTTTCTAATGGTAATAATTCTGATGACAGAACTGCAAAAACAGATATTAAAACACGGCAGACACCAAACTTAGAAACTCCACCTTTTTGGGGCGCCTGGGTGGCTCAGTTGGTTGGGTGTCCAACTCTTAGTTTTGGCTGAGGTCATGATCTTGGGGTGACGAGATTGAGCCCCGCATTCTGCAGGGAGTCTGCTTGGGATTCTCGCTCTCCCTTTCCCTCTTCGCCCCCCCACCCCAAAGCATGCTCACTCGCTCTCTCACTTTCTCTCTAAAATAATAAATCTTAAAGAAAAAAGGAAAAGAAACTCCACTTTTAATACAATAAGAAACTTTTTTCTTTTTCAAAATATTCTTGACAAAAAGAAATGGAGAAATGGATTATAAAAGAAATCTGACTGGACTATAATATTTAACAAAATAATTCCTATACCACAGTACCTATTTGCTCAGTTGGGATTGTTGTTTCATCAAAATCATCTGATAAAGAGGAATTTTAAAGGCACTAAACTATCACAATGCCTAGCAAAAAGATTAAATTATTCAAAACATTAAAGAAATGTACTATATGTCAGGAGAATCCTTACAGTGTATTCCCAAATGCAGGAAATTCTCCCTGACAAACTTTACCAAGAACTTGATGGCACCTGAATTTCATAGAACTAATACTTATAAAAGGTTAGAGATTTATCCAGTTATGGTATGTATGTGTCCATATGGCATGAAGTCTTTCCCCTCTTTAAAAGCCAATACTCAGAGACACCTGGGTGTTGCAGCTGGTTAAGTGTCTGACTCTTGGTTTCAGCTCAGGTCAAAATCTCATGGTCACAGGATCTTGCCCAGTGATGGGCTCCACACTCAATGTGGAGTCTGCTTGAGATTCTCTCTCCCTCTCCTCTTGCCCCACCCCACCCACACTCTCACACTCTCTCAAATAAATAAATTAAATCTATTTTATTTATTTATTTATTTGACAGAGAGAGAGAGAGAGCAAGAGAGGGAACACAAGCAGGGGAAGTAGCAGAGGGAGAAGCAGGCTTCCCACTGAGCAGGGAGCTAGATGTGGGGCTCGATCCCAGTACCCTGGGATCATGACCTGAGCCAAAGGCAGACGCTTAACGACTGAGCCACCCAAGCGCCCTGTAAATTAAATCTTTAAATAAAATAAAATAAAAAATAAAAGACAATACTCAGAGAGCAGTAAAGATTCTCTTAATACACATAATTCCCTCTTTTGGGATATCAAAGCTCATTAACTAGAATAGAGGAAGCCATTTTATTTCTACTCTCAATGCAAAGTACACAAATGCTTGCAGATTCCTTTATGCCTCTGTCCTCTGGACAAACAGATCAAATGAATCAAACTAAACAAAAAAGAAACCCCCAAAAAGGCCCTCATTGGTTAAAAGTTTGTGACCTGCTATGTTAAAATTGCCTAGCGTTTTACCACTAGCCTTGTTATGTATTAGAGTGATGCACAAAAACAAGTATGGAATCTCTCCCTGTAAACTTATATTTGGGAGGGCCTATTAATTTTGTTCTGAGACCATATCCTATGCTTGACTTAACTGAATGTTCTCCAAAT
The DNA here is from genome assembly GCF_011800145.1 of Mirounga leonina. Taxonomy (NCBI): domain Eukaryota; kingdom Metazoa; phylum Chordata; class Mammalia; order Carnivora; family Phocidae; genus Mirounga; species Mirounga leonina. The sequence goes on along the minus strand of NW_023270433.1, from coordinate 28,171,171 downwards.
CACATCCATTACTTAAAAGAATTCTTTTCCCTAGAAACTTTAAAACATAAAAATAATAAGGACCTAGAAGGACTTGCCAAAGAAACCTACCACCTCCACTGACCAGAAGATTTCATCTATGTAAAAGTGTTACGCAGAGAAGATAGGCTGTCACCCCATTGGGAGAGACCCTCTCAAGTGCTGCTGATCACCCATCAAACTATCAAAATGGAAAAACTGACAATAACAACTGGATTCATCCTTCTCATATGAAGCCAGCACTGAGGGAGAACTGGACTGGGTTTCCCACAAAGAACTTAAAACCTATGTTTTCTACAGTAACTGGTATTGATAGTGGTATCGGTAGTGAACTAAGGTATTCTAGCAAAATATTACCATTCTGTTCACAGTAGGGTTATTATGCTAAAAATCACTATTTACTAGAAGACAAATATGATACTTTAAAAAAAAAAAATTTATTTATTTATTTGAGAGAGATCACGAGCAGAGGGAGGGGTAGAGGGAGAAGCAGACTCCCCGCTGAGTAGGGAGCCCAACCCAGGCTCCATCCCAGGACCCTGGGATCATGACCTGAACCAAAGGCAGACGCTTAACCGACCAAGCCACCCAGGTGCCCCAAATATGATACTTTTTACATTACTTTTTCATTCTGTACTCATGGTAATAGTTCCCACAACATCATTTCCAATTAGAAATTATACTTCTGGTATAAACAGAGTCTGGACTTTTAAATCCAATAGGTTAATTACTAACAGTAAAGTTGAGGCCATATTCATTAGTGACTTTTTATAATAACCAGGTAAAAGTAATTAATATGCATCCAGGTACTCAAGCCCTAAATATGATACAAAAATATTTTAACCAGTTTTACTGGAAGGATGATGTAGAAAAAAAAAGGTCATCTACAACCTAAAAAAAAAAAAAAAAGCTTAATTCCCCCTGCTGAAAATAAAGAGAAAGACTTACCCCCTACCTCCCCAATTCACCATGGCTTTTCTTGGAAAATTTATCCTAGAAAACTTGTAAGTTCTTCTTCTGTCTCTGAAATGTATATAAAGCTTTTTATTTTTTTAATTTTTTATTTAAATTCAATTTAACATATACTGTATTATTAGTTTCAGAGGTAGAATTTAGTGATTCATCAGTTGCATATAACACCCAGTGCTCTTTCTTCAAGTGTCCTCCTTAATGCCCCTCACCCAATTACCCCATCCTCCCACCCATCTCCCCTCCAGCAACCCTCTGTTTGTTTCCTATAGTTAAGAGTTTATTAATGGTTTGCCTCCCTCTGTTTTCATCTTATTTTTCCTTCCCTTCCCCTATGTTCATGTTTTCTTAAATTCCACATATGAGTGATAATTCGAAGGGGCACATGCACCCCAGTGTTTATAGCAGCAATGTCCACAATAGCCCAAAATATGTTAAGAGCCCAGATGTCCATCAACAGACGAATGGATAAAAAAGATGGGGTATGTACATGTGTGTGTGTAAATACATATAATGGAATATTACTTAGCCATCAAAAAGAATGAAATCTTGCCATCTGCAATGACATGGAAACTAGAGGGTATTATACTAAGGGAAATAAGCCAGTCAGAGAAAGTAAAATGTATATTAATCTTTTTAAAAAACAAATAAGCCTCTTGACAGCTATAAGACTCAGGACTGTCTTTCTTAAGGATCTAGAAACCATCTCTTTGAAATGTAATCAAGAAGGATAGTGTCCCTATCTCCCAGTTTCTGCAGGAGTGTAGGAGCCTAACTTCAGAAGGCTTCATTCCAACTTGCAAAATGACCTTTTTACATAAAACAAATTAGCTAATACATACAGTCATCCCAAACACCAAGTAAACAGTGTGAAAATATGTAAAAAATAGTGCTTGTTAAGTACTCTTATGTTGAGGACTAGTCATTGTTTATCTTGAGAACGTGTGTAATGAACTGTCTGCTTCACTATATAAAAGGGTGAAATTTCTGTCTTTACAGTCGCTTAGGGGATTGCCTGTGATGCATACTACATTCTGAATGATACTTACTCAGTAATGAAACTGTTTTCTTTCTCTTCTACCTCACCTTTGTAGAAATATTTTCTGGTTTGGGAGATTTTGGTTTTAGCTGTTATTTCCCCAATGAGTTAAGCACAAAACATCAAAACAAAACATATAAACATATATGTTGTGCTTAACTCATTGGGGAAATAACAGTTAAAACCAAACAGTTAAAACCTATATATATATATATAGGTTTTGACATATATATATATATATATATATGACATATATATATATGTCAAAATACAGCAATGACCAGAGAAAATGTCCAGAGAAAATTATTTGGCATTCAAAGGAATTGCAATGAATTTATGCATCAATTTGGGGAAAATTATCTTCATAATATTGATTCTTCCAATTTATGAACAATGATTTAGTTCATTTCTAAGTTGTAATTCTGTATTGAAAGTTGTTTTTCTATTGTCATTTTATTTTTCTCTTTTGTCTTCAACATATTAATCATAGTTATTTTAAAATCCTTCTTTGCTAGTTGAAACATCTGGATCATATGCGCATCTTCATCTATTGTTGTCTTTCCTTGTGATTATCAGTCATATTTCCAAATGCTTTTTAAATATGTTTATGCTGAGCACTGTATTAATTCATTTCATCTTTCACCAGTGTTTCAGACCTTTAGTCTAACAAGGGGATAAACAGACTAACTTAATCTAGTATCATATATAACTAAGTTGGGATTGGACTTCAGTTTTACAAACATTAAATCTACTTCCATTTCACCTTTGTTCCTAGAGTACATCCCTCCAGGGCCTTTAATTACAAGCCTGGCAGGTTTCTCGGACTCTAGCCCTAAAAGCTGGGTAGACTCAGCTCTGACCTTCTTGAGTTCCATCCCAGCTTTCAAACCTCCATTTGAGGTTGGCTTAAAAGGAAACAAGCAGAAAAGTATTTAAGGCAGGTATTCTTCCAGTCAGTTTTTTCCCCCCAAAGTCACATGAAACTGTGGAAGATTTTGCCTTTTAGAAGTTTTCTGCGTATCTCCCTAGCTCCCATTCAACAATAAATTCAACAGCTGTACTATGAAGAAAACTACACATGTACTTCATTCTCTTCAAGTTTCTAATTTTCCTATCAGCCTCGTAAAACCTTGCTTTTCTTTTTGTCCAAGCAGAAGTCCTCTACCTAGGTATGTATCCAGTATCTGCATATATCCCTGAAGTGTAAAATGGCTTGGAGATCGCCTTGGTAGGTTCACCTCAAAAATACCTCTAAAAAAGTTTAGTTCATTTTAGTCTTTTTTTGTTTTTCAAGACTTATTTATTTGAGAGAGAGAGAATGAGCACGAGCATGATGGGAGAGGGGCAGAGGGAGATGGAGAGAGAGAATCTCAAGTGGACTCCCTGCTGAGCTCAGAGCCCAAGGTGGGCTTGGATCTCAAGACCCCAAGATCATGACCTGTGCCGAAATCAAGTTGGAAGCTCAACCAACTGAGCCACCCAGGCGCCTCTAGTTCATTTTAGTCTTAGCTGCTCCCAAAGCTTTCTGATTTCATTACAAAAAATGACTTGTATAATTAAATTTAATTTGTTCTTCCTGGTTTTTCCAATGGAATCATTGGCTAGTCACAACCTACCATTCTATCAGAAACAGTATAAGATTTACATATCTGTATAAGACTTACATATTCATAGTAGTCGCCCCAATTATCACATCTCCATTTGTAACACCCTGATTTCATTATCTTTTTAAAAAATAGGTTTTTCCTTTTTTTAGACCAGTTTTAGGTTTACAGAAAAAAATATGAATGAAAATCCCTGTCTATATTTTCTACTATTAACACACTGTTTTGGTGTGGTAGATTTGTTACAGTAGATGAATCAATAATGATACATTATTACTAACCAAAATCCATAATATATGTTGGGATTCACTCTTTGTGTTGTAAATTCTATGGTCTTGACAAATGCATAATGGGATGTATACACCATACAATATTCTGCATAATACTATATAATTCATTGTCCTAAAACTCCTGGTTTTCTCACACATCCAACCCCCACCCATCCCCAGAACCCTGGCAACTATTGAGCTTTTACTGTCTCTAGAGTTTTGCCTTTCCCAGAACATAAAATAGTTGAAATAATATTGGATTAAGTATGTAGCCTCTTCAAACTGACTTCTTTCACTTAGCAATATGCATTTAGGTTTCCTTCACATCTTATCATGGCTTGATAGCTCATTTCTTTTTATTGCTGAATAATAATCAGTTGCATGGATGTCCCATAGTTTGTTTATCCATTCATCTATTGAAGAGTATTTGCTTCCAGTTTTTGGCAATTATGAATAAAGTTGCTATAAAAATTCACACACAGGCTTTTTTGTAGGCCTAAGTTTTTAACTCATTTGGATAAGTAACAAGGGCCACAACTACTGGATTGTATGGTAAGATTATGTTTAATTTCCTAAGAAACTGCCAAACTGACTTCCAAAGCAACTGTACCATTCCCACCAGCATGGAATGAGAGTTCTTATTTCTCCACACCCTTAACAGAATTTGATTTTGTCAGTTATATGGATTTTGGTTATTCTAATAAGTGCTTAGTGTTATTTCATTATTTTAATTTGTAGTTATATAACATTGAGCATCATTTGATATGCTTATTTCCTATCTGTATATCTTTGGTGGTGTCCAGATCTTTTATTTATTTATCCCTTTATCCATTTATTTACCCATTTATCCATTGATTGATTGATCAAGGCAGGGAGGGGCAGAGGGAGAGAGAATATCTTAAGCAGGCTTCACACCCAGTGCACAGCACAGTCCAATGCGGGGCTCAATCTCATTACCCGGAGATCATGACCTGAGCCAAAATCAAGAGTCAGAGGCTTAACCGACTAAGCCACCCCTTTTATCTCTTTTAGCTGGGTTGTTTTATTTTTTGAATTTTAAGTATTCTTTATTTTTTGAATTTGAATTTTTTTGGCTATGAGTCTTTTACCAGATAACTGTTTTGAAAATATTTCTCCTGGTCTGTCGTTTAGCTTTTCACTCTTATAGAGAGTCTACTAATTGTCCTTTGTAGAGCAAAACTTTTAAATCCAATTTATCAATTTTATAAAATTTATCAATTTATCATGGTTCTTGCCTTTGGTGTTGTCATTGCCAAATCCAATGTCACCTAGATTTTCTCCTGATATCTTCTACAAATTTTAGAGTTGTACACATTTTAATTTAGGTCTAGAATCCATTTTGAGTTAATTTTTATGAAAGGTTTAGAGTCTGTGTGTACACTCATTTTTTTGCATGAAGATGTTCAGTTGTTCTACCACTGTTTGTTGAAATTAGCCCTTCTTCCTTTGTCAAGGATGAGTTGACTATATTTGTATATCTCTATTTCTTGGCTATTTGTCCCACTAATCTATTTGTTTAATTTCTCATTAATACCACACTGTTTTGATTATTATGGCTTTATATAGTCTTGAAATCGGGTAGTGTCAGTCCTCCAACTTTGTCTTATCTTAAACATTGTGGTCTTTTGCCTTTCTGTGTAAATTTCAAAATCAGTCGCCTCTATCTGCAAAATAACTTGGTGGGACTTTGGAATTACACTGAATTCATAGATCAAGTTCTTTATCCTACTGATGTGATAGATTATATTAATTGGTTTTCACATGTTGAATTGTATACGCACAGAATAAGTATCAGTAAGTCGAGGTGTATATTTATACAATGTTGCATTTGACTTATTAATATTTTTAAAGGACTTTTACATCTATGTTAATGAGAGATATTGTTCTTTGGTTTTTGTTTCTTGTAATGTCTTTGGCTTTGGTTAGGATAATGTTTGCCTCTTAAAATCAGTTAGGAATATTCTCTTCTATTTCTGAAAGAAATCTTAGAGAATTGGTAATATTTTTTCTTTAAATGTTTGGTAGACTTCACCAGTAAAATCATCTAGGCCTTGGTGCTGTTTTGAAAAGTTATTAGTTACTTACTCAATTTTTTGGTAGATATAGGCCTATTGAGATTATCTCTTTCTCCTTGTGAGTTTTGGTACTGTATCCTTCAAGGAATTAGTCCATTTCATCTAAGTTATCAAATTTGTGGACACAGAAATGGTCACGGTATTCTTTATTACCCGCTAATGTTCACGGAATCGTGATGGCCCCCCTTTCATTTACCATGTTACTAAATTGTGTCTCTCCTCTTTTATTCTTAGTTAGCTTGGCTGGAATTTGATTAGTTTCATTGATGTTTTCAAGGAGCAATTGTTTGGTTTTATTGATTTTCTCTATTGATATTCTTTCCCTGTTATCAATTTCATTGATTTCTTTTTGGTTTTTCTTCTGCTTAACTTTGGATTTAATATTTTCTTCTTTTATAATGTGGAAACACAGATTATTTTAGAACCTCCTTTTGCCCTAATACATTCATTAAATGCTATAAGTTTTTGTCTAGGTATTAATGTTCTTGCATCTTACCAATCCTGGTAAGTTTTCATTTTTATTTAGTTCAAAACTGTTTTTAAATTCCTCTTCAGGGTTCTTTGTCCCCTGTATTACTTAAATGGGTTTTGTTTAATCTCCAAATTTTTTGAGATTTTTCTAGCTATCTTTCTGTAATTGATTTCCAGCTTAATTCCATCATGGTCTGAGAGCACACTTTGTAATAATTTCTGTTCCTTTAAACTTATTAGTGAATGCTTTGTGTTCCAGATTACAGCCTATCTTGACAAATGTTCTATGTGAGCCTGAGAAACATGTGTATTCTGCTGTTTTGGATAAGGTATTCTATAGATGTCAATTATATATATATTTCTAAGATTTTATTTATTTGAGAGTGAGAGAGAGAGAGCATGAGCAGGGTGAAGGGCAGAGGGAGAAGCAGACTCCCTGCTAAGTAGGGAACTGATGGGGGGCTCAATCCCAGGACTCCCAGATCATGACCTGAGCTGAAGGAAGACGCTTAACCGACTGAGCTACCCAGGCCCCCCCTAAATGTCAATTATATTAATTACAAATGTCATTAATCAGTGGTGCTGTTCATTTCAACTATATCCTTAATTATTTCTGCCTGATGGTTCTATCAATTGCTGCTAAGTGAAGTCACAAGCAATAACAGTGAATTCATCTATTTCTTCTTGCTGTTCTAGGAGTTGTCGCCTTACATATTTTGACACTTTCTTCTTAGGTGTATACACATTAGAGACAGTTATGTTTTCATGGAAAATTGTATCCTTTATCATTATTAATGTCCTCTTCATCCCTGATAATTTTTCTTGTTCTGAAGTCAGCTTTGTCTGCAATGCATATTCTACTTTTCCTTTGATTAGTATTATCACGTTACATCTTTCTCCATCCCTTCACTATTAAATAATTTCTGTCTTTATATTTAAAATGGGTTTCTTGTAGACAAAACACAGATAACTTTTGTTTTTCATCCATCCAAATAACACTGATTTTTATTTTTTATATTTTGACCATTCATATTTAAAGTGATGAATGATATATTTGGACTAATACTGATTATGTTTGTAACTGTTCCCTATTTACTGCCTTTGTTCTTTGTTTCTCTTTGTTTTGGCCCTTTTCTGCCTTCTCTGGTTTCAACTGAACATTTTATATGATCCCATTTTCTCTCCTCCCTTAGCACTTTTTTTTTTTTTTACACTCATTCCTTATTGTGCCGCAGAGCGCAATAAAAACTTAATAACTTAAAACTAACCTAAATCCATTTTCAAATAGTAAATTGCTTCACAGGTAATGCAGATACCTGATAGAAAAGTATTTCTGATTCCTTTTTCCTGTCCCTTATAACATTGCTATCATACATTTATCAATAAATTATAAAAGCCAAATATATCATTGCTATTATTATTTTGAACATACTATCTGTTACATCAATTAAAAATAAGAAAATAAAAGATTTTATTTTACCTTCACCTATTCTTTCTATAACATTTTCCTTTTCTTTATGTAGATTGAGTTTACTTTCTGAGGAAACTCAACATTTCCTGCAAGGCAGATCTAGTGAAAACAAGTTCTCTCGATTTTTTCTTTTTCAGAGGAATTCTTTATTTCTTGTTCACTTTTGAAGAAAATTTCACCTATAATTCTAGCTTAACTTTTTTTTTTTCTTTTAAATACTTTAAATAGTTCATCCCACTCTTTTCTTGCATAGTTTCTCAGGAGAAATTTGATATAATTCTTATCTTTGTTTCAGTATAGGTAAAGTGTTATACTTTTCTTTGCTCTCCTCCATTTTTTGTCTTTGATTATCTATAGTTTGAATATGATATGCCTACTTTTAGATTTTTTGGAATTTATCTTACTTTGTGTTCTTACAGCTTCTTGCATCTGAGGTTTACTATCTGTCATTAATTTTGGAAAATTCTCAACTATTATAACTTCCAATATTCTGTTTCTCTCTTCTCCTTATTTTCTCATTATGCCTGTTACACATTTTGTAATTATCCCATAGTTCTTGAATATTCTGTGGCTTTTTCCCCCCATATTTTTTTTCCTTTGTTTTTCAATTTGGTATTGGTATTGCCATATCTTCAAGCTCACTGATTCTTTATTGGTCCTGTCCAGTCTGCTGATGAAACCATGGAAGGAATTCTTCATTTGTTACAGTTTGTTTTTTTTTTTAATTTCCAGCATTTCCTTTTGATTCTTTCGAGTTTTCATCTTTTTGTTTCCATTACCTTTCTTACATGTTGTCTACTTTTCTTATTATAGTTCTTCACATTTTAATGATAGTTGTTTTAAATTCCTGTTGTGAGGAGTCCAAAATTTCTGTCATATATGCGTCCAGGGCTATTGCTTATTTTGTTTATTCAGTTACATTTTTGTCTTAGTAGGTCTTGTTATTCTTCATTGAAAGCTAGATATGATGTATAAGGTTAAAAAAATAAACAACTGAAGTTAATAAGTCTTTAGTGCGAGGCTTTATGTTTATCTAGCTAGAAGTCAGGCTGTGTTTGCTGTACCTGTACTATCAAACACTAAAATTTTTCTAGTATTCTTGTTTTTGTCTTTCCTGTGGTCTCTGGTCTCCCAAAAGACTCCTTATTAAATAAGGTCTAAGCTTTGCAGTTATTTCAGCTAATCCCCATTATTATAAAGAAGCACTGTTGATGTAGTGGTAAAGTATGGAAAAGGTGAAGCATTCCATAATCATCTGGTTAAATCTTGGTCTTTCAGTGAGTCTGTGCCCCTGGGCTATGACAGTCACAAGTACTTCTCAGTGCTGTTTTCTTCCTCCCCTTAGTTGTACCAGAAAGACTGGTAGGGCAGGAATTGGGTTTTCTTTTTCCCTGTATTGAAAGCTAGAGGAGGTTGTAGTTGGGTAGTTCCCTTCTCCCAAGACAGTTAGGTCCTGATAAAAGCTTCTCTCGATGGCAGTCTCTTAAGGAGAACAAAATGATCTGAGTGTACTTGAAAAGATTACCTCTGCCCCTCCTTATCTTGGAGGCTGGAGAAGATTTTTCTTGTAGGAGGTAACTCACAAAAGTTGTTATAGTCCCCGCTTCCCCCACCCACCCACCCCAGACAACGCCACCAAGGCTAGGCTTCCAGGATTTTTAGCTCTCAAACTAGTCAGGGCTCAGTCTCTAGCAATAAGTAATTACCTTTAAGTATTCCTACCAGTTGCTGACTCCAGCAACCGTTCAAGTTGAGCTGTAATTCTTTGTATTCATCCGTCTTTCCAGTTTGGGAAATAGTGATTTTCCTTGTGATCTCAATTCTCTGAAAGATCTAAGAAGAGTGGTTTATTTTCAGGGTTTTTTTCCCAACTTTTTCTTGTGAGGAAGAATGTGATGACATCTATGTGCTTTATGTGTGAAACCAAAACTGAAAGTCTTATTATCTTTCTACTGGTTTCCTTCTCAAGTTTCCAGACAGGAACAGGTTAAAAATCTTCTCTACTTTCAGCTTTCCCCTAATGTTTCTAATGTATTCCCATGATGGACTTTGGTTTAGAGGTTGTTATACCCATGCCCTACTTCTGTTGTCCACTCTTAATGGCCCAGGTGAATAAATAAATAAATAAATAAAGGACCTTCTCCTTCCTCTTTTGATTTGAATGGAATATTTTATGTCATTTGAGTTTTTGCTATCCTATAGTTTATGACAGTGATTTTTCAAGTATGCTAGAATGAGAAGATGGACTCTTATGCTCAAGTGAGCTGAAGTAATTTAAAAACCTCTTATCTCAAAGAAAGAACATTTATTTTTTGTTGGGAACTAAAAAATAATTTCAAATGACAGTCAAAGCTAAGCAGTTACATTTTTATTCTGGCACCATATCAATCCTTCTCCTGAAAAATTAACCATTTTTTTTTAACAAGTATAAAGACAAAAGAAAAAATTTTACAGACTATAAAATTAGCACTCATTTCATAAAAATATTATCTATATTTATGCTTATTGAATATTCCTATTTCATAGTATACTTTTCACAAATTTTGTCTTAGTTTCTTTTTAAATTTTTTCTCTTATGAATGGTTATATAAGGCTCAAAAATGTCAAAAATAATAAAGTCAAACAACTCATTTTGGAAGTAAAACAGCTTCTTCAGAATCAACAAGTATGGAAATAAAATAGAATGAGCTAGCCTTTAACTTCAAGTTTTAGCATTCCACTCTGAGCCACATTTTAAGAGATGTGAAAAATATTCTTTTAAAACTGAATAACAGTAATCCAATGCAATCAATGGCAACAATAAAACATAATTGGCTGATCTGCAAAGTGGAAAAACTTTTGATTGCATATATGCAAGATCAGATGTAGCAAATCCATATGCCTGCAAACCAAGCTGCAATCTCAACAAATATGTTATTTCAGTTCAAAATAAGTGAGATGTGGTTAAGTGAGACATCAAAGCAAAAGTTCTTAACATTACTAAGTTTTGGTATGACTGCCTCTGGAGGCAATGGTTGAAATAAAATCTATTTATTCCTATTTAATGAGCAACCTCTATATGCCAGGCATTGTCCTACTGACATTAGTCATGTTCTCAAGAACTTAACATTCTTATAGAAGGTAGAAGTAAATGAAATAAATAGATGTATACTTTCAAATGTGTAAGTACAACAAAATCAAAGGATAAAGGATATGATAGAGTTTTGACCTGGTTATGAAGAATATGAAATATTTTTTGAGGAAGGGACTGAGATCTGAATGGTAATAAAGAGTTAACCAGAGAAAAACAGAAACTGGATGAGTGTGCCAATCAAAAGAAACAACATGGGTACAATTTCAATGCCAGGAAAACATAAGTGTGAAGGAACGAAAGTCAATTTGATTGAAGCAGAGGGTATGTGGCAGCTTGAAAGAAAATGAGACCAATAAGCCCAATTACAAAAGGCTTTCAAAGATTTTGTCTCTTTTTAAAAGGAAAGAACAGCACCTGAAGTGTTTACATATAAAGGAGGACTGGAAGAAAATGAAGGTATTTTTCAACTCATGTCTCCAAAGAATGGCTCTCAAAGCAATATTGAGACAAGACACAAAGAGACAGGAATAGACACAGGTAGAGTCATTAGGCAACAATTTCAGTATTCAAGAGGTAATAGTAACTTTGATAGGACAGAAGAGAAACAGAAAAGTAAATCAACTCAAGAGATATTTAGAAGGTAAAATTAATAGGAGTGATGATCTTAATCATCAGGTCTGTAGCATATTAAAAAACTTGACAATCCTTCTGGCTTACAACAACAAATACATATTTTCATGCTCACAGTCCTTAGATTTGCAGGTGTGCAAATACACTACCATTTACTTTATCTAAACTGGCCTTGTTTGAGCCTTAAGGTACTACAGGCTACTGGCTGGTTTCAGGTCTGTGCTCCATGTGCTATTATTCTGAGGTTTAGGATTAAGAGTGTGAAGCTATTCTGGGACATGCTATTTTCATGGTGGTTCAAAACAATGTTAGAGGGCAAGCTTAATCACATCAGTGGAGAGGGAAAGTATGAAGGAAATACTGTAAAACAGCATAAAAAGTGCTGTGGATATATAATCCTACTATAGGGGAGTAAAGAATTTGAACCATAATTCATTCTACCAAATTTATGTATACAATATGGTGGTTATGGGAGGGGTAGGAGTCCAGAATGATCTCTATATTTGCATAATTTCTATGTATTATTGGTTGGATGGTAGTGCCATTAAGGAATATAAGGAGCAAAACAAAAACAAAACTCTGTCATGTGAGTGAAAAAGGAGAACTCAGTTTTTTTTGTTTTTGTTTTTGTTTTGTTTTTTTTTTTTTTGGAGGTGAAAGGTCTCGCATTTATTACCGAACCAACCTACTGGTGTGGAGGTGTAGTCACAGAGAAAATCATTTCCATGATAAGACAAGTCTACCGCCAGGTAGGAAGGATGTTTACAGAATGATAGAACACATGATCTTCACGCAGCTTAATTAAATATGTGTGCCAATTAAGTGTGTCATCTCATGATGGGTGACACCTTACAGACCCAGCTTGGTTCTCCTCCAGTGCCTCCTCTTGGAGTTGTACCTGATCTTATTACCAGTTTTCATCCGAATCCACTGGGGAATGGGACAATTCTGCTTTTGTTTCTTGGCCAGGAATCGCTTGATTCTGAAAGTCTTGCGAGAAGACATGGTGAGAAGCAGCCAGCCACGCAGAGCAGGATGGCGGCGAAAAAGAGACCTCAGTTTTGGACATGTTGAAACTTAGTTGCCCTTTAAGGATCTAAGAAGAAAACTCAAGTAAACAACTAGATGTAATAAGCCTCAAACTTAGGGAAAAGATAGATGCGCGAATGAAAATACGCATGGCTTCTTTGTGTAAGAGGCAATTTCATCTTAGATATGGACAAAATTTCCCAGGGAAACCGCAAAATGAGAAAACAGTAGAACAGAAAGTTGATATTGAAGAGCCCAAATATTTTATATTTAAAGAGCTATGTACTTCTAAGAAGACAGCAAATGATTTGTTAGAGAGGGAGGAGGAAAAGTAGATTACTTTATGTAAGCCTAGCAAGAAAGAGTTGCACTTATCAAGACAGTATCAAGATAAGGAATAAAGCATGTTCATTGTATTTAGTTACATGAGGGTTTACTGCCAATTTAGAACAATTTGGGTGGAGTAATGAGGTTTGGAACTAAAATTATAGTTTTTAAGAGTGAGTGAATAGTAAATAAATGAAGGCAATGCTTAGAACACTTTTTTGAAGTTTTGCTAGAAAAGAGATAAAAATAGAATAGTTTCTTGAGATATAAGAGGATGGTGGGAGGAATTTTTTTCTTACTCTTTTATTTTCTTTCCAAGGGTATTATTGGTGTACTTAAAATCCAGTGGGAAATATTCATTTTAGAAAGAGCAGTTGAATATTCAGAAGACTGAAGGAGTAACTTCTGTGCAGGAGAAAATATGTTCCAAGACATATTAGGTATGATTTAGCCTAGTTAATGAGTTAAATGAGAAAAAAAGATAAAATGAAAGTCAGAAAAATGAAGACATCAGAAATCCCCAATTCAATGAAAATGGACAGAATAAACAACTTACAATGAGAGTAAAGAGAATTTAGTCTTGACAAGATCACGATTAACTTGATGAATCATGAAATATGGGTATCAAAGGAGGATTAATTTTATTATAGATATATATTTTTTCACACAGTGAGGAAGTAGAAAACCCAAGGTAATCTACAAAATAACCTGTTAAAACTAATTATTGAATTAGGAAGTTTGTGGGTGATGGGGCCATTTTTCTCATGCTTTTAAAAACCATCCTAATATCATGTTTATACTATCTCATAGGGTTCTTTCATCTTGTATCCTAGGAGACACCCACAATTTAATAACCTCTAATTTATCCAACTTTAGTTTCAAGACCTCCTGATATCCCTTGCACATGTTCCCAGCTTCTGCAGGCATACACAAGCAAGGTCTTATTACCTTTTTGGGTCCTTTCATTTCTTATGAGACTCCATTTATCCTTAAATACAAGAGGTTACTTAATCCTACTTACTGGGATTTGGGCAAGGAGGGAAAGTGAGTACATATTATGAGAGATGCACATGTTGTCTTGGGGAAGTCTCTTGATCTTCTTTAACCAAGGCTTACTGACAGCATTTAATAGAAAATATTGGGCCATTTGAACAAGTCAGGGAGTCCTAAAAAAAATAGGTACTTCCAAGACATTTCAGTGCATCAATCCAAATTTCTCATCTCAATGGATCCATATCCCATTCTTTCCCAAACAGGACTCTAACTTTGGCATATCACACCTACCTCTTTGGGAGCTCAATTAATATGATAGTTTATTCCTGGGGCAGGCCCTGTTTTCTCTGATTCTCTGACCTCCCTTAAAAGAGATGAAAGCCTTTTTATATGCAACCAGAGACTGTTTGCCTTTTGCGCTTAGATTTCACTTGTCAATTAATTATTCCCATCATAGCTAGCCGATTCCATTGTCCACAGTTACTATTTTCCCCATATTTTTCAAATGCAGTATATTTCCTATCAACTAATACATTTCTCCTCAGCAGTATACCATCCCAGTTCACCAAAAGTGAAAATTTTAACAACTGCACTTTTATCTTGTGCTAGGGTCTCTCTGTTCCACCAACTGGAAACATCAGTAAGAAGTCTGGCAGCAAGTAATCCAACTACAACACATTACCCTATCATCTGCTTTCCTGGACCCCAGTTCTCATATGAATCGCGTTAGCCTGAGTTTCCTAGTAAGCAGACACTGGTAGAGAGATTAACTTTTATGAGACCTATTATGGCGTTCCAATAATTGAGCAAAATTGAGTAGCAGGATATTTTCTAGCTACTTTTGTTTGCAATGCTAAAATTAAAAAAAAAAAAAGTCCTCTGATGGCCCAATTTTTGTTTCCCTTTCATCTCACAGAATTTAAAAAGATGAATGTGAAATTATCTGTGATGACTCTGTTAGATTTCTCCCCTCATCTCTCTCATCCATCAACACAAATATGATTTATTCTACAGGTTTAAAATAAATATCTAAAAAGCTAATTCTTGTACAAAGATGAAAGTTTTAACATCTCATCTGAACATCTGATTATGGCAGGAAGCAATCAATAGTTTAAACATGACAAGTCATCTTTTAAGAGGCCAAAAGCTTAACTTGACAAAGAATATTCTAGTTATACTATTGATTTTCCAATAACTTATTTTTCAACATCTCTGATTTCCTATCCAGGAAATATGAAAATGAAAAATTGTCTAATATTCAACAAATTGCCAAATAGTTGAATAATTGATGAGCAATTACCATATAGCTAAAGATTCAAAGATTAAATTTCAATTATTCCTTAAGACATCCTATATCTGCTCCAATTTTGATATGTATTTTAATAGATTTATTGCAAAACTAATCTTAGATAATTTAATCACTCCCTCTATTGGTATAAAGATTGTTGTTCTGTCTGATGTTCCATGTCAAAAAAAATGGTAAATTATACTTTAATTCTTTCATTTATTCAATTATTCAATTCTATTTCTTTAGCACTAATTTCCTACCACTAGGAAAAGAATAAAGAGTAAGATGATTATAAGCACCCAAAAATATTAAAATAAGGTTTCAGGATTAGTACTTTAAAACAATATAATTACAGTAAAGTATGATAAAGTTAAAATGAGTTCATGTTCTCATAAGAAAATTTATTATGATCTGAGATTTAGGAAGACCTCTTTGGAAAAGATGAAGAATGAGAAGGAGTTACTGAAATGCAAGGGAAGGGATGAAACAGAAAGTCTTTCAGAAAACTGCATGCAATCCTGGAATCCAGTGATGGTTACCTACTCAAAAGCCACAGAAACTACAGTGAGATCACAGATTTCAGCTCACATACATATAAACCAAATTCCCTTTCTACCTACAGAGTTCAATCCCTTTGTTTTACTAGTCTCCCTCTCTCAAATTTTCACATTATCATTTATGTTTACTCATACTATTCAACGTTTTCATTGAAGTCCTGAGTTTTAGCCTGCAATACATTTGAACAAAGGTTATAAGATCTTCATGTTTAATTATTTTCTTGCAAAAAATCTTTTTTCTTTTTTTGCTGGTGTCTAGATCTAAGTCTTCTTTATTTTAATTCATTAATTTTACATATATTGTAATAAGAACACTTCACGAGATCTACCCTCTTAAAATTTTAAGTGCATGATACAATATTGTTAACTATAGGCACAATACCATACAACAGATCTCTAGAACTTATATAACCAAAACTTTATACCCATTAGATAGCAACTCAGCATGTCCTTCTTCCCCAAGCCCTTGGCAACCACCATTTTATTCTGTTTCTATGAATTTGACAGTTACCTCATGGGTAAGTGGGACTACATCAAACTAAAAAGCTCCTACACAGCGAACGATCAAATTAGAGAAAACGCCACATATGGGATTATAGAAAATATCTGCAAACTGTATTTCCTATTTCAACTGAAATATTCTAAGAGGCACACAATAACCTAGAAAACTAGAGACACCTACTCCACAAACAGTAGTCAGAATACTGACAATAGTTTAAGGGAAAATAAAACTTAAGGGCAAAATTTAGATGTGGGATGGTATACTTATGCTGAAGATCCAACCACACAAATATCTGATACCTTATTTACAATCCATGCTTTGAGGGAAAGAAAATCTTTTGGGAGCTTCTATGAATGGCTCTACATGTTCTTTGTGACCCATACTCTTATTTCTAACAATTTTGAGAATTATCTCATTTTCTCAGCTTTGCATCCCCCTCCCTTCAGTAATTCAGTCAGTGATTCTCCCAGAACAAAGAGTGTGCATATTAGTACCAAATCATTATTTCCCTTCTCCCCTTACCCTACCAGCCTTTTAAAGTCTCCATGTCCAACAACTCATAATTTAAATTTATTCTTCCTTTAGGATACAGGTCAATGAATATTCTCAATTATCAACAGTTACATAAGATTGAGTGAATGTGTATGTATGTGACTAATTCCTATTCTTTCTTGTTAAAGAAAAATATTATTTTGTTTAAATTTTTAATAAATTCTCAGGATCAAACTGACCAGTATTATCAATGTAAAACAATTCTACCATCATGCTGAAATTAGTACAGTGACATTATGTATACCTACTTCAAAATTTTGCTTACAGAAAGGGCTTGAGTGATCTGCCCACTAATTATCTTTGCAGGAAAATTGCTTTTTAAGTGTGATAAATAAAATGTTTTTTTGAAGAGTGTTTCACAGTCTTAAAATTGTAGCTTGAAAAAAGAAATCAGAGGTGATTGTCTAGGACTATGATTTTAAATACATGAAATATTTTTGCTGGCAAATTTTCACAAGCTGAGGAATATAATTGCTACACTAGCAAAACTGAGATTTCTAATGTACTTTCAAGATGGTCAGCACTATTTCTTTCAACACTGTAGTTTTTACTATTTATACATAGAAAATTCATATAAGTTAAAACATTTCTAAGTGAATTTTCTCTGTAATTTTAGTGATTTAGATTATCTATATTCTTCTTCATCTTTTGGTTGTTCAAAAGGCATTTTATTTCTAAAATAAAGGTAAACCTTGAAAATTTCAGATCTGAGAGAGCAGGAAAAAGAAATTGTGTAACCAAATTTTCACCGTTGTTACCCTCAAATCCAATAAAACTGCCGTTACTACAAGTCATTCTACACTTCCTGATTTTCAAAGACACTTCCCACTTTTATTCCTTATCCTCCTTGACTTCTGAACAGTGTTATATCATTTCTTTAACAAAAAACAAACCTGGGGTGCCTGGTTGGCTCAGTAGGTTAGGCCTCTGCCTTCGGCTCAGGTCATGATCTCAGGATCCTGGGATTGAGCCCCTGCATTGTGCTCCCTGCTCAGCAGGGAGTCTGCTTCTCCCTCTGTGCTTCCCCCTACTCATGCTCTTTCCCCCAAATAAATTAATCTTTAAAAAATAAAAAAAAACAGGGCCGCCTGAGTGGCTCAGTCGTTAAGCGTCTGCCTTCAGCTCAGGTCATGATCCCAGGGTCCTGGGATCGAGCCCCACATCGGGCTCCCTGCTCAGTGGGAAGCCTGCTTCTCCCTCTCCCACTCCCCCTGCTTGTGTTCCCTCTCTCACTGTGTCTCTCTCTGTCAAGTAAATAAAATCTTTAAAAACAAAACAAAACAAACCCTCTCTCTCCTCTCCTGGGTCTTGGGTTTGAGGATTCCACTCCCATTAAAGCCCATTTGTTGGTACCTCTGTGGATGTCCCTTCATCTATCCAGTCCTGTGAAGGTTTATATTTCCCAAGAGGTCTGTACTTGACCCTTCCATTCTTTCTATAATCTCTGCCCTGAAATGTTCTCCATTCTTATGATTTAACTGCAGTAATCTGTGGTCTTAATTCTTATTCTTAATTCTGTATCTCTAAAATCTTAGCACTTGTTCCAGACTTACTAGACATGTAAAATTCAGTTTGCTTAAAATACAATTTATTTCTTCTCTTACCAAATTTGTTCCTTCTTCCGTATTATGTATCCATAATTGAATATATAGTTATATTGACTGTTTACCACAACAGTCACATCAATTCATATATCATGTTGATTTTAATTCCCAAAACTTGGCCAAACTGTATTTTCTTACACTGTCAAAACTAAGAAAGGCTAGACTAAGTGTAATAGTTTATGCTGCTATCATCTCTTACTTGGATACCTGCAAAGGTTTTCTAACTTTCTCTTTCTTACACTAGTTCTCTGTACTTTCTCCAGAGTAATGGTTCTAAAATATGGATCTGATATATTAATTTCATATCATCAGTGCCTGGTATATACTAGTGGCTCAACAAATATATACTGAATTCAGACCATTCACCTTGTCTTCTGAACTCTCCAATCTGTAACAGAGTATCCTGTTTGACACACATGATAATGAAACCACTAGCTATATGTTGCCAGGAGCTTTTATCTTTTAGGAAGGACAGAAATCACCTTGAAGGAGATTGTACATGTTTTATAAATATCCATTTGAGTGATCCCCCTTAATTATGTAAATGTTGGGTGAGTCAGCATCCACTGACTTACAAAGAAAGAAGCTGGTGAGTTCATCAAGGACATTACTGAGATGCCAAAATATTTCTTGATATTCAAAGTTGGCTGTGGGGCCTGGGGACCAGAGTGTAAAGTCTGCAACATCTTTCACAGACACAGGCTTTTTGAGAGGTAAGGAACAAAAACTCCAGAATCTGCCCTCTAGATTTAAAGTTAAGGAGGCCTATCATGGCGAACCAAACTGTCTCTGACAAAAGCACAGAGGTAGGTGAGAACAACAAGTTGCCTGAAATAAAGTTACCCCAAAAATTGAGTCTAGACTTTTGTTGAAGCTCAGCACTGAAGTTTTAAAATAGATAAAATAGGTTTTTGTCCTCTTTTTGTAAGTTTTGCTCAAGATGCCCATTTGGAAACTAGAATGCCTTATGCCCCCTCAAAAGGTATCCACTCAAACATATTAGCAATAAAATATCCAAAATTGTCAGTTTTATATTTAATTTGTGTATATGGAAAATTATATGGATTTATTTTTAAATAATGAATTTTGCATTCCTGCCATAAACCCTGCCTTGACATGATTAATTTTTCATACTGCTGGATTAAATTTTTCAAAATTTTATTGAGCATCCTTTTGTCTATGTTCTTAAAGTTATTGTTTTTTCTTCTGATTTCCCCTTTAAGTTTTGGTACTAATGATGGCATTAATTTTTTATAATATAAAATACTAATTTTACATTATTTCCTATCCTTCTATTTTCTAGAAGAGGGTTTCTCAATCTCAGCACTATTGATATTTTGTGCCAAGTAATTCTTTGTTAGTAGGGTGCTATCTTACTTTGGACTTTTTATTTAACTCTTGAGTTTTTAGAAATGTAGAGTTTTATATCCAAATAATTAAGAACTTCTGAGTAATGTTTATGTAATATATTTTTGTCCATAACTTTACTCTTAACCTATTATGTCATTATATTAAAAGTGTGATACTTATAGAGAGCATACAGTTTGGGTGTTGAAAAGAAAGCCAAAGCCAAAAATGGTCTCACTTAGGTTAAGGCCTCAAGTCAGCAAACCAAGATGTAATATCTAAGATTCAACCCTCCATAAATATAACCTTTAACCAGTTAATATGGGAATTTCCTGGTCAACACTAGGAAAGGACTCAGGCCCCCTGGCCAGCAAGGCTCTTAAATAAATCTGCATTCCTAGCCCAGGAGCCTCCATTCAGAATCTTCTTTATCTGGGCCATTTGGCAAAAGCCTTCCTCCATTGCTTCTGTCAAGACCTCTTTATTGGAGCACAGGGGGAGGACAAGAACCTTAAAGACACTTTACTCACTACTTTTCCACTCCTAACCCTTCTCGCTTGCTCTCCTCCAGCCTCTAGGTCCATACAACTGTAAGCACTATTTGTTCAGGGCTCTCCCCACCGTGAGATGACCCCCATATCTGTGTTGATACAGCAGGTGAGCATTCCACGTGGGGAAATGGAACAAGGAGTTGGAACTTTCTCCAGTTTCCTTGCCTAAACTAAGTGATTAAAGCTTTGACTATTACTTTCATTGAAGCTTGTCATCTCAGTTGCCGACTTTGACTCCTCACAGCTCAGCTCCATCAGGCTTAGCTAAGTTCTTGAGAGTTGCTTCTATATTTGCTAAGCTGGTGGGGGGAACAAGATTTAAAAAAATATTATCTCCCTAAATCTCAAGGGTTGGGCTATTTCAGAGATCCTAACCTTCCTCCGGTGGTAAGAGTTTCTAATATGAACATGGGATGCTTTCCTTCCTCTCTCCAATAAATAGAGGGATTATCTTTAATCTTTCCTCCAGGCACAATGTGTCTTCACCTATGTTCTGGGGCTTGCAGGTTTTACTGCCCTTCCCGCAATAGCTTAAAGCCTTCATAGCAGAGCAGCATCTGGATGGGGCTTTGTATCTTTTAACAGCAATTGTCACCTTCCTCCTGCACATGACTGACATGATTTATTAACTCCTCTATCCTAACCCCAATCTTTCTCCTGAATGCCCTCTTGAGGTCCACGGAGAAAAGCCAAACAGTGGGCCCAAACTATGCCTGTTTCTTTGACTCTCATAGGTTCTACACTAGACCAGACTCAGCTTTTATTTTTACTTTTTTTATTTCTCTCTCTTTTGTATAGTGTGCAGCATGTCTTCCTCTCATATGCTGTAACAGATGACCATGTGTTTCCATCTTTTTTCTCTCTGTATTCCAACTATTTTCCTGTTACTGCAGCTGTCTTATGGATTCATGAAATGTTATGATTTGGTAGATTATCTAGCACTTTCTGTTGTTAGTTTGGAAGCGATGCTCATTCCAGGTGTTCTTTCTACATCCTATGCAAATAGAATATTTTATATTTTGATGGAAGCTTTTACTTGTGTCTTTTTATTTCTAAGATCAAAGTCACTTTTATTGGTCTAATTCATAGATTTAAAGCACAAAACTGATGAAATAGCTTTCTCCCAAACTATGTTCTCATTCTTAAAGTCACTGTCTACTTAAATTTGGTTTTCATTCCACTCTATCAATGAACTTACCAACCCTTTTATTACATCATAGGTTTGTGACAGAGGAATTAATGTTTAACATACAATAGGAAAAAAAATCCAGTGTAATTACTCCTTTTCCAACAGAAATGATCTTTTCTAATGTATCACATATTCTCATTAACAGCTGTGCTGACAGAGGCCATATTTTAGTAAATTCTGGACTCTGGGGGCGCCTGGGTGGCTCAGTTGGTTAAGCGACTGCCTTCGGCTCAGGTCATGATCCTGGAGTCCCTGGATCGAGTCCCGCATCGGGCTCCCTGCTCTGCAGGGAGTCTGCTTCTCCCTCTGACCCTCCCCCCTCTCATGTGCTCTCTCTCATTCTCTCTCAAATAAATAAATAAAATCTTTAAAAAAAAAAAAAATTCTGGACTCTGTCTGCTTTGTGGTTATAACCATATTCCACATGTCCTAGTATAGGTTTTACAGGTACAGATGCCATTATGTAATATTGTAACAATGAAAACACAGTGTCATTCTTTGATCTCTCCAATCCCAACCAACTGCATAAAGAAGGTCCATGTTATTTTGTGTACTAAGGCCATTAGGGAAAAATGATATTTGCTCAACTGTCCAGGACAACCTGCCATAAATTTGTAACGAATCCCATTAATATAACCTATTCCCTTCTAGCACTCTCAACCATTGACCTTTAAAAATAGTAGATTCCATAAATACTAGAATATTAACTAGTCCTTTTTTGTATGAGAATATAGGACTTCTCTCAACACTGTTAATGATTTTCCATGAGAACTATTGTCCAATTAGTTCATTTGCTTATAGCTTCATTAAATCTTCCAGATTGATTCCAGTCACGATCATTCTCTTGAAACAGAGGTCCCTCTAGTGTTCCTATCTGGTTTAGCTTATCTTTTACTCCTGTTGACAAAGCTCTAGTAATATTACTTTGGCCACACTAAGCAATTCCAAGACCAACTCCTTAAACCTTCATGGAATATCTTAGGCTGCATGGACAGATCTGATAAAGCCACAGCATATATTACTGCCACTGAATATTTATTGTTTCTGTGCAATTTTGGAAACTACATGCACCCAAAAACATTATGTGCCCCATGAAGCTGTCACTTAGGTACTGTCAATCCCATACTATATCCCCATCTGGGTGTGATATAAGGTATCACATAAATGTCCCTTATGTATCTCCAGAGGGATATTATTGGTAATATCAAGACATCAAATCACATCCAAACTGACCTCCCTTGAGGCTCTTCAGGTCCCATCTGCACCTTCTTTAAAAGCATTCCATTGACGTTCACATTCCATATATTCAAAGTAGCAAATAAACTTCTGACATGCTGGGAAGGCAGCAGCAATCTCCTTTGTCACACCCAGGCAGCTGTCTTAGCAATGCATCACCTTGATTAACAGCCATACAGAGTGACAGAAGCTCGGCTGTTCAGCATTCTCCACCCTCTATGATTCATTGGTAGTATTTTTCTCAAGTCATCAGAAAAATAACCAGAATGGTAAATACAGACTATAAACTGTGAATCAAATGGTAGTAGGTGGTTACTGATAAGTTGAGTTATCATGAGTACTGTGTCACGTCTTTTCACCAAATTATCTAGGTGGGGTTTTGGGGCAGAGCTCATAAATCAAGAGTCTAATTCCTCTTTTTGGAGAAAAGAGATACAGAGGTTTCTCCAAGAATCTGCCACTAGTGAATGCTAGATTTGACAAAGAGCTAACAGTCTTATTCTCTTGCTCTGAAGCACTCTTTTTTTTTGGCAAAATTTCTGGTATTTATTTATTTATTTTTTATATTCATTGACTTTTTTTTTTATTCTTATGTTAATCCCCATACATTACATCATTAGTTTTAGATGAAGTGTTCCATGATTCATTGTTTGTGCATAACACCCAGTGCTCCATGCAGAATGTGCCCTCCTCAATACCCACCACCAGGCTAACCCATCCTCCCACCCCCCTCCCCTCTAGAACCCTGTTTGTTTTTCAGAGTCCATCGTCTCTCATGGTTCGTCTACCCCTCCGATTTCCCCCGTGAAGCACTCTTGTGGAAATAGCGTGTTTGCTTTCTTACTTGAGACCATGAGCATCCTTTGTTTGCCACAACTTCCCCCATTTCCATTTACTGATTCTTTGGTCCACATATTTCCCACCATGGTAGAGTTTTTCTAGCTCAGAGGTATGGTCCTCCACAGGGTTCACAATAACAGCATGCATGCTAATGATTCTTATCTTCTCCAGACCAGAATGATTTCAAATTTTTGACAATAACAAATATGCAGGTGCATACTGCTAAGAGCATTTCATAGGAAAGGTCATTCCTTCTGGTAAGCCCTATTAGTAGGTTTTCCAGAATTCTGTAATCAGCATGTTTATGGTAGATTTTACAGCTCATCTTTCTTTCCTGAGTGTCCCAAACAGAGGAGAAATAGGTTACAGGCCTAATGCTAACTCTTTCCTTTCCAGTAATGAATAGACATAGACAAAGAATATATAATGAATAAAGAATTATTTGAATGGAATTTATACTATTCATATGATTAAGTTTATATCTACTGTGTATGTTATTAATGAATAAAGAGAAATCTAGGCCATATGCATGAAATACACATCCTTCTATAGACCAACAACAACCAATGTGAAGCAAGAGTTGTAACTGATTTTGAATACAGCTAAGCGTATTTGGTCAAGATTTGTGGAGAAAATACCTATGTAGTAACAGGTTATTTACTTTGCTGAAAATTTATGTATAAAATATATATTTTTTATGTATTATGTAACATATATCCATTATACATAATACATGATTATCTGTGTGCACAATGACTGATATAGATGTTTTGTGTATTCTCTATGGCTGAAATTAGCTAGGAAATTGATGCAATACATTGATATCTCTAAAAAATCCATTTATCTGGGCACCTGGGAGGCTCAGTTGGTTGAGCAACTGCCTTGGCTCAGGTCATGATCCTGGAGTCCCTGGATCGAGTCCCATATCAGGCTCCCTGCTCGGCAGGGAGTCTGCTTCTCCCTCTGACCCTTCCCCTTCTCATGTGCTCTCTCTCATTCTCTCTCTCTCTCTCTCAAATAAATGAAATCTTAAAAAAAAAAATAAAAAATAAAATAAAAAATCCATTTATCTGGAGACATGCCAACTTCATAAATAATAAATTGATCAATTGATATGGAAATCTTAAACTAAAAAACAGTGGAGGTATTATATTCAATCTTACTCACTGCTAAGGGAAACAGTTACTAAAATGTTTGCAAAGCCATTTGTAGATTGAGAATAAGAACCAAAAAAGTTTTTCACTTTTGAGTATATATCAGAAGAAATAATGTGAAATAGAAGCAAATAATTTTGAAAAATATTAACTACTTGAATATAAAAGATTATATTAAACTATCTTAAATCCTTTTTTAAAATAAAATATTTTTTCAGGCCACACTTATAATAGCTGGAAAATTGCACACGGCCATGAGTTAAAAAAATAACTAGTTTCTTAAGGAAAACTGCAAGAGTTTTGTTGTTTTGTTTTCCCTCTTGTTCATTCCAACCAATATTATGCTCTCAATATCTCTGAAACTTTTCTTAAAGATTTACAGTCCTTCGGCTACAATGTCAATGTCAGAGTTCAGGTTATAGCAAGGTAAACAAATTTCTCTTTAATAAAAACTATCAAGCTTTGGAAAAGAAAGATTAAAAGATTATATATAAACTTAAACAATGTAGCCACTGCCAGAAAATATTAAAATGTTGTTCTCTGCCCTACTTTAGTTCTCTTTTATTCATAAGGGGAATGTGCAAAGTACACAAAGTTTTGTATGCCATAGTGAAAACAATTACCAAAATCCTGGATAACATCACTAAAGCAATTGATCTGTTTACTAGAGAAGTAATCAAAATTGGAAAGACCATGGATCAAAAGCTTGGAGCACAGGATACCTTCTTGAACTCAAAAGGAGGCACATGTATTTCTCAGAGAAAACCATACTTATATTATATCTCTACAGATCCTTCTTGAATATTTAAAGAAAAAAAAGTCTGAAAAATAAATGAACTGTTAAACAACCCATATCTAGAACCAAGATTTTTTTCTGAGAAAGTCAAGGTTAAGAATTTTTCATGTACAATTTTTTTTTTTAGATTCCCTCCAGAGTTCTGCTCAACTTTAATTATTTCTATTTTTTTAAAGATTTATTTGAGAGAGAGCGCACACATGAGAGAGCGAGCAGGGATGGGGGGAAGGGGAGAAGAGAATCTCCAGCAGACTCCCTGCTTAGCGCAGAGCCCAACAAGGGGCTCTGACAGAGGTCTCTATCCCATAATCCTGGGATCATGACCTGAGCTAAAACCAAGAGTCAGACCCTTAACTGACTGAGCCACCCAGGTGCCCCTTAATTATTTTATTGTAACTCTTCTTCATGCACTTGGGTTTTTCTATATTGCTCAAGCTGGAAATTTATTCTTGAACAGCTGTAGAAGTGGCTCTAAGGTCTTTTTCCTAAAACTACCAAAATTGCAGAGATTTACTCCTAACTCAGATATTGCCATGAAATTTATTAAAAATTTTGGTTATCACTGCAATGCACCCAAGAAGATAAGCTTTCAAGGCCACTGTACAACTATATCTGAAGAGAGCCACGTTGTGATTATGACTGTGTTCTAACTCTAAGCAGTCTGTAATTCCCCTTATTCATTTTAAAGTTCAAATAACTGTGCCAACCTTTTATCTATTGTAAAGACTTAGGAGAAACCTATATCAGTTGCTATCTCCCTAGCTACATCATAATGAGAATGAGGATCAGTGTTTGAGTACCTGTTCCATTTCCCTATTATTACTCTATTAATATCTGCTTGTCTTTGGGTACAATTTGGAGACTATAAAGATTAAATATAAACAGGGAAATCTTTAGTATTTATGGTGCAACGGTCCCCACTTAATTTCTTTTATAACATTCTCAATCTAGACCTTGTTCTACTTTTCGGACATTAATAAACACAACTTATGTTTTCTAATTTTGATTTACTGACAGAAAGTGGAGGCCTAGATTTAATCCTTAATAACTTTTTTTCTTATTCCTTTGCTGAAACCAGTTTTATTCACTTCCTATATGACTTCATTATCTTTGTCTTAAAAGACCAGGTAAACACAATGTCAACCTTTAGTCCTTATTCAAACATTGACACCGTGCTTTAAAAAAAAATAAAGATTAATGATGATATTAGTAATAGCTAGCATTTATGTAAGACTTAGTACATGCCAGGCCCTATGCTAAGTATGCTATACATATTGATTCATATAACCTACACAGCAACTGTCTGAAGTTGGTAAAATTATCTCCATTTCATGGATGGGGAAACAGACACTGAGCAGTTAAGTACCATGTTCAAGGTTACATAGATAGTAAGTGGCAAGTTTAAAAAGTAAACCTTTTTATAGGTAATTTCACATTTATAAGTAGACATTTGATAGGATTCCAAGTGATTTACAAAATATGTACAAAATCAACCACACATTTACTGCTTGAGCACAGTGCTGAGATATTGGTATTCTAAAATAAAAGACTTAATTCTATTAGCAGATAAAAGTGTTTTACTATGAAAGGCATACATATCGTAGAGGTCATAAAACCTATATTTTATTTACACCCCACCAATATTTTAGATCTATGCTAATGTGCTACTAAGATACACTTGGCTCATTTGAAAAGTAAAAATATTACTGGCCTGGCTCATAGGGTCCTGTGAATATAAAGGAGATTTAAAAAGATACAGTCAATAACCTATTATACAACTGAGTTTTATCCAGAAAATAGGTAAAATTAATTGCCTAATTTTAATAGGTAAAAGTAATTAAACTTTCAACTTTGGAAATATCAGTGACCCTATTCCAGAGGATTTTCTAGGAATTGACAGTTCCCTGTACATAGAATATACTTTCTAATGTAATATTGAGAATGAAACTATCTCCCCTAAACACTCACTTATTAAAATATGTAGACAAAATATTAACTGAATTTATATGGGACCAATGAACCCAACAATTTACTAGTTAAAATCGACAAGTGAGCTCCATTCCCTGATGATAGCTTACCGTTAAATACTTACTTGCCTCTTAATTACTAGTATTAGGATTAACGCTAGTCTTTGTTTGTTTATTTTTAAAGTGTTTTTTTTTTTTTTTTTTTTTTTTTTTTTTGAGAGAGAATGAGAGACAGAGAGCACGAGAGGGAAGAGGGTCAGAGGAAGAAGCAGACTCCCTGCCGAGCAGGAAGCCCGATGCGGGACTCGATCCAGGGACTCCAGGATCATGACCTGAACCAAAGGCAGCTGCTTAACCAACTGAGCCACCAGGCACCCCAGATTAACACTAGTCTTAAAAAAAAATCCCAAATTACTGCTCATTGTTCTCCAAATCCTGGATATTTTTCAGATAGTTACAGAACTGTGCTAAAATATGAATCATCACTGATGAGTATTAATGACATACTTAACCACTGAAAGAAAAAAAAAAAAATCAGTTGAAAGACCATAAAGAAAACAAGAAAATACAGCAATACCCTCTTCCTATTTGCCCCTTTTTGCCACTCCCTTTTTCCTGATTTAGGTACACTACGGTTCCTACCAAACATGGAACTGAGCAGTACTTTTATGTGTCTAATATAACCCAAATCATTTTTCTCAATCTACCACTACTCCGTGAAATTCCTCATTCTGCTTGCATCCAAAGCTATCATTTCACAAAAACAAACAAAACAAGGAATAACACTGAACCATCATCTAAAGGAAAATGTAACCCTAACAAGAATGCAACAAGAAGAAAGTACAAGAGGAAATGTGAAAACATATGATGGAAAATATAAGGGATCTGAAATAATTTATAGATGAAGGTCTGATTGGTTTTGACTGTTTCAGCAATAAGAACATGGTATCTAGGGGCGCCTGGGTGGCTCAGTCGGTAAAGCGGCTGTCATCGGCTCAGGTCATGATCCCAGGGTCCTGAGACAGAGCCCCACGTCAGGCTCCCTGTTCAGCGGGGCTCCTGCTTCTCCTTCTCCCTGTCTCCACCCCTCCCACTGCTTGTTCTCTCTTCTCTAATTAAAAAAAAAAAAAAAAATTAGAACAT
The DNA here is from genome assembly GCF_011800145.1 of Mirounga leonina. NCBI lineage: Eukaryota > Metazoa > Chordata > Mammalia > Carnivora > Phocidae > Mirounga > Mirounga leonina. Next base: position 28,142,456 of record NW_023270433.1, on the reverse strand, counting down.
GGTGTTTAAGCAACATAGTCTCCTTGGTTTTGCCACATAGTTTACAAATTCTGAGGAGGTAATGGCAATGACTACTAAAACTGCAAGCTACCTAATCCACGGTTCTAGCAGCTCCAGAGGTTGTAGTTTCTGCTCCCTCAATTTTACCTCTGAGGTGAACTGAATCATCAAATTCTTCTTATTCTTTCTGTATTAGCATTATTCATTTGGATCTTCTATATCTTTATAGTACCTCTTACCAGTGTGGGAGAATTCTTCACCCCTATTGAAGGTGGGCTTGGCCATGTGATTTGCTTTTAGTCCATGGAATATGGGTGGGTGGAAGTGAAAGAATGGCAGCTCAAGATCAAGGTCTAAAGAGATATCAGATGTTTACACTCATGCCCCAAAAGAATGTTGAGACACTTCAAACAGGCCTTGAATCCAAACTGCAGCTGAAACCAAGCTCAGCTCTGAAGCAATCTGAAGAAGTTTCTCTGCATTGATCAGCCAAACTACAGTCAACTTGCAGATTTTGGTGAACATAACAATAAGCATGCTGTTTTTTCATAAACTACTAAGATTTGACAACAGTACAATCTATTTGAAGATTAATGAAAGTTGCTACAATTGTACCATGCGGTTGTAATGATCTTATCGTTTGACTTGACAATGAATTCTATTCTAAGACACATTTTTAGGATATATAGGACTGTTAGGTTTTCAGTCATGTTTTTCTCTTTCATGAGCTTTTCTATATAAATTCTTCAGGATACAAATATTTATTCCAGGAATAAATATTTTATAGAATGGTAAAGATGCTGAAAATATGTAAAATATTTAATATTTTCTTTCTATAATACTTTGGGTAATTTTGGTATAATATTTCAAAAATATTTTGAGGATTCATATCCTACCATTGATCCTTCATGGATCTGCACTCTGGCCACACTAGCCTGAAAATCTGAAAATTTCCCAGATCTTCAAAAGTATCATGTTAATTTCCCCATCAGGACTTCCATTAAAGTATTCCTATACCTTAAATATCTTCCCATTCATTTACCCAGATATAATCTGGTTACCCTTAAAATCTCATTCAACTACATTCTTGGTTAAGCTTTCCCTAATGTATCCAGACTAGATCAGTCCTCCTTTTATATGCTCTTATAGCCCCCTTATATAAGCTTTAAGTTGTTTTGTCTGATTATCTCCCTCATTCACCTGTAAGCTCTAAAAGGAATGTATAGATTATTTACACAGACACACACAGACACACACACACACACACACACTGAAATTGAGAAGAAAAGGATTAAAGAAATAATTGCAGAATGAAATAGAAGAAACATTTTGTTATGCCCATGAAGAAATCTGGTCTTTCATCTACTTGTCTAAGAACTTCTAATCCTGTCCTTCAGAACCCTGAATCTTTCAAATACTACTCTTCAGAATACCAACCAGTTATTCTCTCCTATGTATCAGACATTTTACATTTTTGCTACTGAACTCAAATAATGTGTAAATATTAATCAGATTGGTTAGTCTTACTGGTTAACAACTTACGTTCTCTTTAAATGGATATATTTTTGTTGAGAAAACTTCATGATTTCTTTTTGTACTCTACAACTTCAAGCAACAAATCTTGAGCAATTTATATAATAGCAGTCCTGCTTACCACGCATATGTCACAATATAATTTTCAACAAGACAAATATGTGTGATTACATTCACTAAGTAACACTGAAGAGCTCCAAATCATTCACTGTGAAAGCTTTAACTGCTTAAGTAAAATTAGTTTGGATTTTCATTTAGTTCCTACTTCCTTTCATTCAGAGATTTAGCTTTCAATGCTTGGGAGGAAAGAAATTTTTGCCTTATTCAAGTTCAGAAAGCAGGGGGATCAGGGAAGCCTTGGATACTGAGCTAAATAATTGATCTCTAATGTTTATGTGTGAAATTAGAAATTTTAATATAGAGAGGGTCAAAGAGACATGACTAACTTTATTTAAAATTATGAATGACATCAAACTGAAGTAAAATCATTATTAACATCGAGCCTACTTGTTCATCTATGCTCTATGTCGTTCTTAAAAATAGGGTTTTGCAATATAAATATAAGGATATAAAGTAATAGGGGGCTGAAATGTGATAACAATTTATTGAATACTTACTACACACTTCACTGTGTATTCTATGTGTATATTTTAATCCTCACAAATCTCTCCAGGTAGATATTGTTAACATTATTTTACCAGATAGGAAATTCAGATCTGAGGAACTAAACTATAAAGTTCACACAGCTGTCAACTGACAAACTGAATTATAGCAGAATTTATGTGATTTAAAATCCTACTACCAGGAGAGAAGATTAGCAGATGAAGCTAGGATAAAGCTTCTGTTATATGCCAGGCCATAATAACCTGCATATTTGACAGAAGTGGGTGACAGATTTGGCTTATATTTTTCAAGAAGGAAGCATGGAAGTTTATACTATTTACAGCAGATTTTTCTTTTTTGATAGAGTCCAACCTAAACAAATACACATTAACTCTAAACATTTGCTTTTTAAAGATTTTATTTATTTATTTACGAGAGAGAGCACGCACATGTGCCAGAGAGAGGGAGAGGGAGAGAAAGGATTTCAAGCAGACTTTGTGCTGAGCGCAGAGCCCAATGCAGGGCTTGATCTCACAACCCCAAGATGATGACCTGAGCCAAAATAAGCATAGGATGCTTAACCGACTGAGCCACCCAGGTGCCCCTCAACATTTGCTTTTAAAATGCTCCAGAAGGGGACAAATTGGTAGTCAATTATCTATTAAAAATTTAACCTGAAAGAACTTACATTTTTCTCAGTGGATTTAGCCTTGCTCTATAATTTAAGCATCGGTAATACTAATTCATTTTCCTAAGCACTTTACTTTTAATGTTAATAAAACAGCATATTCAGATAGGTTGCTCTTCACAAATAAGAAAGCTGAAGGTCACAGAATTAAAATATGAATTTGAATCCAGGTTTGCCTGACTCCTAACACATGCTTTTACTATGATACAGCTCTAGCCAAAATGCTAAAACAGTATAGATACTTTACCTAGGTTTATATTCATATAATTTAATGTGACTTCTAACATAAAATTGATAATACTTAATGAACAAATAAGAAAATGTACAAATAGATGAATTTTGTCTTAGATTCTGAGTTACTACTACCAATGATACTTCTGCTTGCATCTGGGCAGTAGGGTATTGTACAGAGCCCAGGGTGGGAGGACCAGACTGGAGACTTTGAATCCTTTCCTTCTCTTTCCTCTTACTACATCAGTATTGATTTTCAAGGAAGAAACTTTAATATATGCATTCCTTCTCTATAGCATTTATTAAAAATTTACTTCATTTTAAAAAAAATAAATGGCACATTTTACTTTATTCTCAATCAAAAATTGAGATCACTTATAGAAAATTCAATTCAATACTGGAGGCATACAAATAAAAATTATTTCTAGTAAGTTCTGTGGTAGGTAAATGGATTATATGGATTTCCCATGAGAGATCTTTTGCTTTAGTAGTATTAAAATTGAAAAGTTTGCTTAAGACCGGCAAACAACTGCTCATTTCAAGTAAATGATAATCCCTCCCCTACAATTCCATAATTCTTTATCTGCACCTCTTTTAAAACCTTACAGTTAAATCTCTGCTCACCTTCTGTTCCTCTCCAATCTGTGAGTCACTGGAGATTTAGCTAATAATGTCTTTCAATACCATGGTTCCTGATGTTATTAAAAATATTTTTAGATTTTCAATTATTTTAGATTAGATGCTGTAGCCATGCATATGTACACAAAAAGATTAATTAAGCACAATGCTCTAGAGATACGTAAAATGATTTGGTATAATTCCTGATTATACCTGGTATAATTCCTGTCCCATTATCTGGGACAAAGTAAAGAAATCCATGTGTTAGCAGCAAATAATTTAATTTCAGAGAAAGATTGGTTTTATTTAATTTAATGGGCATGTGATAGGTTTCTCCATCAGTGTGCACAAATTGTGATAGAATCTTCAAAGATAAATGTGAGATTGGCCTGGGCTTGGCAGACAAAATTTCAGTTTTAGATATCAAGATCATTGAATAAAAATGTGTACATAGTAAGGAAACAGGGATGTAAGTGTTGCTATGTATCAAGAAAGTTTAAAACTTAATTCTTCGTGGATTTTTTGTTTATAGGGACCATTTTATGGCACAACTTTTAAAGTAAAAAAAAAAAATGTTTTCATGTATACTTACTTGACCAACAACTGAAACTTGTCCTGAAATTTATGAGGGCTTAATACAAGCAGTATAATCTTGAGGAAGGGAGGCAAAAAACAAGCAAAGAGAAACAAGACAAAAAACAAAAAACAAACAAAAAACAAAAACCCCACAAAACCAGAACAGGGTAAAGAACAAACAGTAACACTAATGATATCATAACAGTAAGTCACATGCAAAAAAACAGCTATTAAATTGGCTTCAGACTTTGCCTCTGCAATATTAAATTTAACAGTAAAATGAATTGTTAATAAATTGATATGAAAATATTATGAACTAGTAACTTAAATCTAGCTATTTTTCCCTACATAAAGAACAGAGAAAATTTCTCAAATATATAAAGGGTTAGAAGTAGTGACACCTATTCATTGCATACGACAAAATTATCACCTATATTTTGCAGCCATCTTACAAGAGACAAAAATTAAGAATTCAAGCATCGTAGGGAACAGTATATTTTAACATCCTAGTCAAGAACCATCCAGCTTAACACTACAACTGCATTATAAAGAATTGAAAAGAAGGCAAAAGTCAGAAGCTCTCAATGTGAATCCTGGATAATTGTGTGATTTTGGACAAATCAATAGCTCTAAGATTGCATAAATACACACATATACACATATATAATTTGAAAAATTAATTATCATTCTTCACTGATAAAAATTACCTAGCAGAAGTAATATAAGTTTGTCCTTCTCTCTCCAGCAAGATATATGCATTAAAATAACAGTTAAGCTCTCCCTTTTACATGAATAAAGAATTTATATTTACTATATTTCATTAATTAAAAAAGTTTCATTCCTTATGACAAAGATTAATCCTATTTGCCCAGAAAATAATTTGTCTTTGCTAAAGGAAAGAACTCCTTTACCTAAATGCAGTGCCCAGACCCTGGCCCTTTGTTCTACTCAAGTGCTTTTTCTCATCTCCCATCAAGAACCAGTTAAGCTTGCCCTCTCAGTGGATCATCATCTCCTCCTTGGGCTAACTTCTCAGAAAATGTTCAGTTTTGTCTTACGCTTTCTTCTCTTGTTGTGGTCCCTGTTCCAACAGTCTGACATTCTCTGCCCTCCACTAATTTTGCCTATTCTATACAGTACTGCTAATGACTTTAGCCATTATTGGTGTTCCAAACGCACCATTTAGCTTGTTTTATAAATGGCAAATCATATTATAGTCATATTTCTAGATTTACTTATATGTGTTAGTAATATACAGTTTCAGGCCTTATATATCTTTTGTATATATTCTAAATCAGCTTCAGTGTCATTGAGTTAAAGAGCAAGGGATGGAACGATGAATTTAAGTAGCAACACAAAACATTATCTCAACTAGCTAGACATGTTCACTAATATAAAAGTTAATCTGAAAGATTTAGGTTTAAGTTTGTTGTTGAATGCTTAGAAGAATGAGTCCTTAAGAGCCTAATCTAACAAATATAATCTAAACTAAAAAGATATATACCAATATCAGAGTAGACAACAGAAACCCAACTTATTAGTTAACACTGAGCTACTGAATGGTCACAAAAATGCGAATACTTAAGAGCACGCCATTAGTATTGAAAGAGATCGTGTTATGCGAAGCCTGAAACACACTGAAAACTTCACATCAGTTTTTTTTTTCGTATTGTCTAGTTACATTACAAATCCAAATACAGTTTCTTTGAACTTCTGATTGCCCATTAACTATGTTCAATATGCACTGAATACTGCAATTTCGATGCAATTGAAAATGTTTTCAGTATTTATTGAAATATTTCAGTGTTTATCAAATAGTCTTCTTTGGGCTATCTTATCTTCTCTGGATATCTTTAATTTTCCCTCTGTATTAATATTTTCTATGGTCTAATTTTATCTTGCTTCTAGACTTACTTGGCCTTAAGCTAGATTCTGATAACTTGATTAGGAGAAATCCATAAGCTTTTCCTACATCTCACTATAAAATGTTGGGAGTTTAGAATTTACCAAATTTCCCTGTTAAATGTTTGTTCCCTAGCTTAACTGTCAAAGGTCAGTAAATCTCATTTCCCTCATTTTTAATTTTTAAGGAGTTGCTTCACTGTTTCACTCAAGAATTAAAAACAGGTATTTCTATAGAATATCAAATGCCCCATAAATACGATAGAATCTGAACTAGTATTTTTTTAATTACAGCTATAAAATTTTTTGTGCATGAAATATCTATGGCAGTAAATTTAGTAAAGTTTATTTGGCTTATCTATTCATCTTTAATTTGAGTAATTAAGACAGATATGTGCTTTAATTTCTATTATTCAGTCACCATAGGAACTGACACCCAGATTATACTTACCCTCACAACAAGTTTGAGATGTATATTTTATCTTAAATTAGCAAGCACATGAATTTCTGAAAAATAAAATGGCAATATAAAGAGGACATGTAAAATCTGAAATTCCCTTTCAATTCTTATGAATGTAATTTTGAATTTTCTGTTGATTCTACAGATCTAAACTAATCCAGGATATGATTTTTGAACATTTCCACAATATGCTGTCACTGAATACATTTGCAAAAGTTTAGTGAAATTTGAAAATTATATAATGAAACAATAACACTATATAATTTCAATAAAGTTAACCACTTAGTAATTGTATGTAATAGCAGTAAAATAGGAGACAAAAGGACAGGACTGATTTGAAGCCTATCTCTTTCCAGAACACTTAAATATGTTCAAGTTACAACCTTTCTATGAATCACAGTTTAAACAAGAAGTATGTATTAGGGGCAGAAGCCCATAAAGGGATGTTGTGAGGGATACCTGGATGGCTGAGTTGATTAAGCATCCAACTCTCGATTTTGGCCCGGGTAATGATCGCAGGGTCCTGAGATGGAGCCTTGGGTAGGGCTCCACATTCAGCAGGGAGTCTACTGGAGATTCTCTCCCTCCACCCCTCCTCCTGTGAGTATGTGTGTACGTGCTCACGCGTGCCCTCTCTCTCTCAAATAAATCTTAAAAAAATAAAAGGATGTTGTGAGATATAATTCAGAACTCCTTTCCTATATGTTTAAAAACCATGCAAATTATGAAATCCTATATGCAAATATATCTTAGTATGGGCTGAAACTGAGGGCCTACATCATTCCCTGGGAAGCAGGAGACCCAGCCAGCCCCAGCACTGCTATTGCTGGCTCTTCATCTCCTATCTCCCTGACTGGAGTTATGAAAGAATAATAAAAAAATGAAGCAAGGACTATCACTTGCAGCATGGTCAAATAGCTTCTACTGGAACCCAGTGCTCTTGTACATAACTATAAAGTCCAGACAAACTAGAAAAAAAGCAATGACTTCAAAGCAATGGATAGTGATCAAATGCAGGTACATTCTAGAGCAGAGTTAACACTTGTTAAAAAAAGAATACTGTGATTTCTCCCTGGCTTTTAGTTTGAAGTTAGGTCAACATTTTCAATGTGGGAAATGGCTATAACTCTTAGAGAACCTGAAGACTTTCTGACCTTAAAAACCAGAAAACGTATTTCAAAACAATTGTACTCCTAAAAACTGAGGCAAGAATCGTGGAAAGGAGAGAGCCACAGAGAAGGAGCCCTAAATCCTGAGAATAAACTGTACCTGAATCTCTGGATGGTTTCTGAACCATACATGCACGGTTCAGACTCAAAGTGGCTTTCAATGAATGCTAAAACAAGTAAACTGGGATTTGAGATGTAATAAAATGTTTGAAATTTGAATCTAACCAAATTGCCTATTAAAACAAAAAATCCCCACCATTCATAATATAATTAAATGCAAATTATAGAATACTACCTTCACAATGAGAGGAATATAATTAAAATCAATTAGGTATGAGAAACCAGAAAAAAATGCTAGTCATTTTTACAAGGAAAATTGTCAACAAACTTTAACCCTGAGTTATCCAGATGTTGAAATCAGAGAAAGACTTTAAAAGAGCTAATATATATGTGTGTATATATGTGTATGCACACACACGATGTAATTAAGGAGAAACACTCATAATGTATAAAAACCTAGGAAATCTCAGCAGAAAAAAATAAGATAAAACAAGAGCTTGATAAAAATTCCAGAAAAATATCTGAATAAAACATTTTTTGGAAAAGAATGGAAATGGAGGAAAGGAAATCAGTGATCTTGAAGATAGATCAATAGGAAAAAATTCAGTCTGAAGAAGAACAAGAAAAATGTTTGGTGAAAAAAAATAAGAGCTTCAGGAATCTGTGGAACTTATCAAAAGTATAAAGTAAACAAAATTTGAGCCAAAGAAGTACTGACAAGAGAATAGAGCAGGAAAAAAATTTAAGAAATAACAGTCAAAAACTTCCCAAATGTGGAATATATAATTTTATACAAACAAGAGGCTTAGTAAACCCCAAGCAGAAAAAACACAAATAAAACTAAACCCCAGCACAGAAAAGTTGTAAAAATCAAAGAGAATTTTTTTTAAATTAGCTAGAGAAAGTGGCGTATCATACACAGGGAAAGAGTAATTCATATTACCAAAGACTTCGTATGAGCAGCTGTGGAAGCAAGAGGAGGGTGAAAAAATATCATTAAGCAGATAAAAGAAAAAATAAAAGGTAAACACAGAATTATGTTCAGATAGGAGAATAAGGAACTTTGTCATGAGCACTGTACCTGTAAATTCTAAAGGAATTTCTTCTAGTTGGAAAAAAAAAAAGTATCAGAGGGGGGATAAAAATGAACCATCAAGGAGAAATGAAGAACAGCATATATGTTAATATAAAATAAAGCTTTCTCTTAGTTTAGCTAAAATACACATGACTATTTAAAGCAAAAACTATAATGCTATCTTTTGGGCTTAAAACATCCATAGCATGAGAAAACATGTAGAATGATGAGGTTGTGGTAAATGGATCCATGTGTTTGCAAGTTTTCTATACAGCATATGAAGTACTACAATATTAACTTTATACAGACTGCAAAAACTTAATCCTAGAACAACTACTGAAAAAAGTGTCAGTGGGTAACTTAAAATGGAATTCTTAAACTCACTCACATAGTAAGAAAGCTAGAAAATAAGGATGGGGGAAATAGAGGGGTCATACAGAAATTGCCTAATGGCAAACCTGAAACAAATATCAATAACTACATAGGATGTTTACGGATTGATAAAATTCTAATTAAAAGGCAAAGATTATAAAAATCAATGAAAGCAGGACCTAACTCTATGCTATATAGGTCATGAAATTTAAAGCTCAGACAGGTTGAGGACAAATGGATAGAAATGACATATAATACAAACCCTAAGCATAAAGCTGGATTAGCTACTTTAATAAGATAAAGTAGACCTCAAGAAAAGATTATTGCCAGAGATAAAACAGACTATTTAACAAGGATACAAGGCTCAATTCATCAGGAAGATAGAACAATCATAAATGTGTATGACCTGACAACCAACCTTTAAAACATGGTGTGAAAACTACAAAATTAAAGAACTAGGTAATTCAAGATCATAGAATATTTTAATAGTTCCCTTGAAGAACTGATTGAACCACCAGACACACATACACACACAAAAAGAAAACCTAAGACAAAAACCTTGATCTAATAATTATAGAACCCTACACATGAAAATGTCAGAATACACATTCTTTCTGAGTGCTCGTATTTTATTCACCAAAATGGACCATAAACTGGGCCATAAAGTGTCTGAATCAATTTAACAGAATTGAAATCAGGGGAAATAAATTCTCTGATCACAAAGTAAATTAGACATCAATAACAACATACCTAGGAAAACCAAAAATATTTTCAATTAAACAACACGCTTAAAATCTAGATCTGAGGGATGGGGATCAAAGGAGAAATCATAGAATCGTTTGAACTAAGCAATATACAAAATACATACAAAAATTTGGAGAAACAACCAAAACAATTATTAGAGGGAAATTTTTACCTTTAAGTGCTCATACTAAACCAAAAATTTTAAAGGTCTAAAATTAATGACCCAAGGACCTGCATTAAAACACATTTTAAAAATAATCGCGCAGGGTAAACTAAAAGTCAAAATGGGAAAATTTGAAAAGTGGAAAACAGCAACATAGAAATCCAGCAAACAAGGCAAAAAATGAACAAAGCAGAAAGCTGTATTTTGACTCGGACAATCAGAGATCTAGCGACAGGGCTGCAGCAGATGCGTTTCCCCCACACACACCCCCACCCCCCGACAGAGGCAGGCGACTGCAGCAGGTGGCCGCCCAGTGACCTCGTCCCAGCCGCATGCCCGCCGGTCAGGGGCCGCACGGCACCTGTGCTCCACGTCCCCCCGGACCCTGCCGCAGGGCTTACCTCAGCAAGCGGAGCCAGTCAGTCGGGACACCATTTTCATTCGCCAGGATGTTGAATGGGATCCACCTGGAAGAAGCTCCCGCTCGGCGGGGTCGGCTGGTGAAGGCCGTGAGTCAGTGTAGTTTCTGGACCGTTCGAGGCACAGCCCCACCCTGGCGGGCACGAGCACCACACGAGCCGACTGAAACGCCGCGGAAGCCTGGAGAGCTGTTGGAGCCGGCCTGTCGGAGGAGCTCACACTGCGGGTACTGCGGGTACAGGTGGGCTCTCTGGGGAGCAGAAAATGGAGGCTGTCTTCCCCGTCGCTGCCAGGGGAGGAGGCCTGGCAGGCTCGCGGGAGCCCACACGCTGGGCGACAGCAGGCAGCCATGTTCTGAGAGGCTCTCCGCCAAGTTGCTTTTGGTTTTTCTTCTGCTTGGCCTCAGCAGAGGAGACGTCGTGAGACTCGAGGTCAAAGGACGCGGGCGGGGGCCTTTCAGGGGCCGGGTGTGCAGGGCGGCGGGGCTGTGGCTGAGGCGGGAGCTGAGGCGTGGCTGCGAGCTGCGAGGCTTGAGCCCCTTCAGCCGCGAGGCGCGGGCTGGCTGCTCCGACCGGAAGTAGCCCCTTGCGGGTGTTTTCACGCTAGCTCTGACTGAGGCCGCACTTTGGTGGTTATCTTCCCACCCGCGTGGTTCGCTGCGGTCGGCTGCAGAGGCTTGTGGCTGGTTTGTTCTATAACCGTGTCGAAACTACTGGGAGACGCGTTTTTATGGCGGGCTCGGGAATCTTCCAGAAGCCATTATCATCCCGGCGGAACTCGTGCCTAATCTCCAGGTTGCCGTGGTTAGAGGCTAGGCGAATCATTGTCTCCTGCTCCAGGAGCTGCTGGAAGGGCATCAAGTCGTGTAATCGCCAACAGATGGTGGCCAAATAATGGATCTGTGCTAGCTCACGCTCCAAATGCAGATCTTTGGTTTCCATTTCCACGTCTCTGTATTTCTCTCACCCCCCACTCTTTCTCTTTTTCTCTCTCTAATCTAAAAAAGGAATAGAAGTAGAAAAGGAATGATCAAAAACAGTCTAACAACAGCAACGACAACAAAACTTTGTGATTAATCCTAAACGTTCAATCCTAAAGTTTTTCAGATAAAGTAGAGGAGCATGGAACTCTCCCTATCATCTTTTGAGACTCGTTAACAGAAAGATGTATCCTGACAATGAAATTAGAAAGATAAATTGCCAACAAATATTGATTATGAACATAGGCACAGAAGTCTTTAACAGTATTATCAAACTGGATCCAAAAATATATGAGGAAAATACATTAGGAAGAAATAGATTCAGTTCCAGGAATGGAAGGGTATTTGAACTTGCTTAAATTAATCAGTGCGATTCGTCATATTAAGAGAATAAAGGACACAAAACAAATAATTTCAATAGATGGAGAAAAAGAATTTAACAAAATTCAACACTCCTTATTCATAAAAAAACCTCAGCAAACAAGGGAGAGAAAGACATTCCTCAATTTGATAAAAGACATCTAGGAGAAACATAAAGGTAATATCATGTTTAATGTTGAAATATTTAATGCTTTTCCTCTAAGATTATGAGGGAGACAATAATGCCTGTTCTCACATTTATTTAACATTGTACTCAAGTATTTATACTTAATTCATGTGCCTAAAAATGATGCAGTTTAAATACTTGTGTAGATGATATGTCCACCACTATAATCAAGATGCAAAACCATCCTACAGTTGTCCTTGTTTTATTGATTTCTAATTTGATTTGATTATGGTCAGAAAACATGTTCTGTATGATTTCAGTTCTTTTAAATGTGCCAAAGTTTGTTTTGCAATCTAGGATATAGTTTATATTGTTGAATGCTCCAAGGGTCCCTTGAAAAAAATGTACATTTTTATGTTAAGTGGAATAATATATTTATATAAAACATATTCTTTTAGTTGATGGCATTGTTCAGATCGTTTATGTCTTTGTTGATTTTCTGAGAGTTCCTTCAATTTTCAAGGGGGATAGGTGGGTTGAAATCCCCAACTACAATTTCAGATTTGTCTCTTTCCCCTTTCAGCACTATCAATTTTTGCTTCATGTAGTTTGAGTCTCTGTTGTTTGGTGTGTATACATTTAGAATCACTGTGTTCTTTTACTTTTGGATCTTTTATCATTGTGTATTTGAGGAGAGGAGGCTATGTTTCCAATGACAGTTTAATTTTTAGAGACTTTGCAATCTTACTTTGGTCCACTTGGTTTATCTTGTACTGCTTAGGCTCCTTCTGGTCTCTGTTGATGTTGCCTAATTGGGCAGAACAGGTTTTCCCAGACCAGCCAGGAATGCCTGTTGTGGTGAAAGCATGTGTTGGGATAGTTTTATTAGTGCCCCTGGTTGCCCTAATAGCTCCAGTGTGGAGACAAAAATCTCAGCCTATGGATATAAATAGGCTTCCCAGACTAGGGCACTTAGTGTGACTGCATCCCTTTTTCTTGTTCTGTCTGTGTCCCTTGGCAGGGGAGGAAAATCTCAGGCTTATGAGGTAAGAGGCTTCCCAGATTGAGACACCTACTGCAGCTGAGTTTCTCTTGTAAGTTCTGCTCTCCCACTTTTTTGTCTCTTGACAGAAAAGGGATGTCAGCCCCAGGGGATAAAGAGTGTTTTCCCTGGCCACTTATTTTGGGGGCTACTGATTGATACTCCTTGCTAGTGGTGACGAGGTTGCTTGATGTTGCCCTAGGGACTCCCCTTTTGTTGTGGAAGGATGAGCCTGCAGAGGGGGAAAAAGTGGGTCTACATCATCCTACCCAGACTGGTAGTCTCTGAAAGAAATTTTTAAAAAGAAGAAAAAGTTGACGAACTTATGTTACCTGACTTCAAGTCTTATTATAAAGCTACAGTAATTAAGAAAATGTGGTATTGGCAAGAGGATAGACGGTAGATCAAGAAAACAGAATAGAGGGGTGCATGGGTGGCTCAGTTGTTAAGCGTCTGCCTTCGTCTCAGGTCATGATCCCAGGGTCTTGGGATTGAGCCCCGCATTTTTGAGTCCTGCATCAGGCTCCCTGCTCAGCAGGAAGCCTGCTTCTTCCTCTCCCACTCCCCCTGCTTGTGTTCCCTCTCTGGCTGTCTCTCTCTGTCTGTCAAAAAATAAATAAAATCTTTAAAAAAAGAGAGAACAGAATAGAAAGTATAGAAATATAATCACTACATATTGTTAATTGATTTTCCCTAAAGTTTCCAAGGCAATTAAATATGGAACGCATTGATTTGTAAACAATTGATGCTTAAAGAACTATATAGTCATAAGAATAGAAATGAACCTTGCGGTGCCTGGCTAGCTTGGTCGGTAGAGCATGTGACTTGATCTCTGAGTTCAAGCCCCACATTGGGCGTATAGCTTGCTTAAAAGAAAGGAAGAAGGAAGGAAGGAACGAACGAACAAACTTAAGCTTTACCTCATACCATATACAAAAATAAACATAAAATGAGTCATGGATCTAAATATAAAAACTACAATTATAAAATTTCTATAAAAATGTTTATGACTTTGACATTAGCGAATATTTCTTAGTAATATAAAACAAGAACCATAAAGTTAAAGCAATAAATGATGAATTAGAATTTATCACAGAAACATTTGATCTTTGAAAGACACCATAATGAAAATAAATAGCAAGGCACAGATTGGAATAAAATACTCTTAATAAATCTGGCAAAAGATTTGTATCCATAATATATAAGGAACTCTTACAATAGTAAAATAGTCAAAAGGAATCAACCCAATAGAAAAAATTGACAAATGACTTGAACAGATGATTAATAAGAGAGCATATACAAATGTCTAATAAGCATACATTCTCAACATCATTAATCATGAGGAAATTACAAACTAAGAACACATGGTGATACTAATGCACAACTCTTAAAATGGCTGAAATTAAAGAGACTGAAGTTCACAATTATTGGTGAAGATGTGGAACAACTTGAACTCTGAGACCCTGCTGGTGGGAATATGAAATGGTACAACCACTTTGGAAATCTGTCTAGCAGTTTCTTTAAAAATTAAATATCCAAGGTACCTGGGTGGCTCAGTCGTTAAGTGTCTGCCTTCGGCTCAAGTCATGATCCCAGAGTCCTGGGATCAAGCCCTGCATCAGGCTCCCTGCTCGGCGGGAAGCCTGCTTTTTCCTCTCCCACTCCCCCTGCTTGTGTTCCTGCTCTCATTCTCTGTCAAATAAATAAATAAAATCTTAAAAAAAAAAAAGTTAAATATCCACCTATCAGGAAATTCAGCCATTCTATTCCTAGGTATTTACTCCAAAGAAATGAAAACGTATGTCCACACAAAGAACGGTGCAAGAATATTCATAGTAGCTTTATTCATACTAGTGGAAAACCGAAAATAATACAAGTGTTCAACTGGTGAATGACTAAGCAAACTGTGGAATATCCATGCAAAAGAATGCTACTTAGCAATAAAGATGAACATGCCACTGATACAAAAAAAAAAAGGTGATGAATCTTAAAATCTTTATGCTGAATGAAAGAAGTCAGAATACATACTTTAGAAAAAGAAAACCAATCTATAGTGACGGCAAATAGTGTGAGAAGGATTGCAAAGTGGTACAAGTAACAGTTGGTGATGGAAATATTCTGTATCTAATTGTAACAGTGATTTTATAAATGCATACATGTGTAAAAATGTATCAAACTGTACACTTTAGCTAAGAGTTTCTTCCTTCCCTCTCCCTGGGACCTAGATGAATAAAGAAACCAATTTTATATCAAATAGGTCAAGGTAGTATTAAATTATTTCTCTACCTCTAGAACAACAGACAGCTTATCTGTCATTTCCCTACCAACTGTGTATGTGAAGGTATAGATCAAACTATTAAAAAGTGTGTTTTATTTAGAAGGAAGAGTCACATTGCAATTGAGTCCAGAGATACTAGTGTTGGTATATTTTTAATTTCTAAATATGTACCCTCTGTTGTTTAAATTGTTGCCATAGAGCATATACTCAAATTATAATTTAAAATTTCAATAATAAAAATAGAAAACAACACTATTCATTTTCCCATCAATCAAAGATAATCACTGTCAATATTTTAGTATATGTTTTCTCAAAATTTTCCTTCTATTTTTTCACAAGGGAGCTGCCTTGATTATAAAATAACAAATGGTTTACTGTAAATAATTTGAAGTGTTCATACATATGACTGTTAAGAAGAAAATAAAAATCACCTAAAATCTCATTATACTGAAAACCATCAGCCACAGTTTGGTGACCATTCATTCAGACATCTCTTTTATTTATGTATATGCATACACATACCCATATATAAATTTTCATGTATTGAGTTATGTGTTACACGATAATTTTTAATAGATACCTCTTTTATGCATTATTTATGCTTAGACCCTGAAGACCACACTAAAACACTATATAATAAAAATGTGTATGTTGAACATCAACCTTACCCAGATTGAGAATAGTTGGTAATACCATTCATACAAAATAGAAAATTTCTCAATTTTGCAATAGAAAAAAGTAGGTAATATTAACTACTGCTGGCTCATCTGATTAGGCCAGGCCCACCTAGGATAAGGTCCCTTTTATTCACCTAAAGTCAATATATTAGGGACTTTAATTATATCTGCAAAATCCCTATACCTTTGCTATATGAGGTTACCCAATTACAGGAGCAATATCCTATAATACTCACAGTTTCCTCCTAAACTCAAGGAAATGAGATTATGTGGAGTTTATACATCAGAGGATGAGAGATGGGAGTTGAGTGTTCAATTTAGAATTCTACCTACCACACAGGGAAAACAGAAAAGAAGGGAAGCCCACGTCTACTTTAGTATAGAGAGAAGGAAATTTGAAGTGTTTCAGCATCAGATTCTAAAAGGTGTCAAAATTTAAGAGGAAAAAAGTTTATTTTTTTATAAACGTGAGATATAGTTTTTCATTAGTTTAACCTAGATATAGTAGTTTCATTGGTAGAGTTTATACTGTGTTAACTCCAGTCATAAAGAAGAAAATAAATGTGTAAAATATATGTAAAAAAAAACTACAAAAATTGCTAATTTTTTTTTTCTTCTTCTTTGCAATTTGCAAATTCCTATATTAATGTTAGTAATTCCTTAATAGGTAAAGGTTCAAAACACAGAATCCAGGTCCAAAATGCCTGGGACTGAATACTGGCTCTACCACTTTCCTGCCCTGTGACTTTAAAAACTTAACCTTTCTATACCAGAGTTTCATTACCTACAAAATAGTCAATAATAAAATAGTAATAGTAGTAACAATAATAATACCTATCTTACAGTACTGTTGTCAGGACTAATTAAGTTAATTGTATAAATTATTAGAACACTAGTTGTAACCTTATTAAGTAACATATAAATACTGTAATTATTATCTTTATAACATTTGTCTCTTTCACATTGAAATAAGACGTAGAAGAATGTGACACTGATCTATGATTGCATAAATCATGAAATTAAATGAAGTTAAGTAATTTGTTCAAAATTACAAAGTTGAAATTTCAGCCCCTAGACTTGTATTATGCATGATATACTGTTTCCACTTGGCAGCATTTGATGACTCTTTAAAAGAATACCAGATATTTTATATTAAGACTCTCACAGGGTAGATTTTCTTTTTCAATTAATCACTCACTGCTGAATGACAACTATTTAAGAAGGATAAATAAGCTGGTTTATATCCAAGACTATTAACCTGCTACTGTCATAGAGAAAAGACAACTGGCTGATATAAAATTCTAGATATGCAATATTTTCCCTTCATAATCCATTGCAAAGTTCCCCTTTATTCAGTTATTTAGAACTATAGATGAAAAGTCTGAGCCTAGCTTTTGTTTATAAAGCTTTGCAGCCCAGGTTCCCAAAAGATATTTTGTTTAAATTTCTACTAATTTTTTCCACATGTATAACATGGAATTTTTAGTCCATGATTTTTTTTCTGGAATGTTAATAAGTTCACTGCCTTTTTTTCTGTCTTCAGTAATAATTTGAAGCAAGTTTAATACATGTAGACTTGTTACAATTTAAAAAACCTTTTTTTATATTAATATGTTTAATTTCTATGAATTTATAAATGTTCAATGGGGATAATTTTAATGAATACAGAAATATTTAAATCAAAAAATAAAAACAAATATTGGACTTTATAATGAATCACGTCATAATTCATTTGTAATAAGTAATGAAAGCCACATTTGTTTAGCAAAAATATTAACATATCAAAAAGCAAATAATACAGTGTGATTTTAGTCCTCCTTCATTGGAATTAGTGAAACCGTCTTTCACATATGACCAAAAATAAATGTTTGGTCCGTCTCAGCACCAATTCTTAAAGGAACTAACGTCTCATTAAAAGTATGGAGGGGAAGTGGGAGGGGGAATGTGGTAACTGGGTGATGGGCATTAAGGAGGGCATATGATGTGATGAGCACTGGGTGTTATATTCAACTAATAGATTACTAAACTCTACCTCTGAAACTAATAATACACTAAATGTTAAGTAATTGAACTTAAATTTTAAAAAGTATCAGTTACAAAGAATTGCTTAATTGTGTGATTTGGAGTAAGACAGGATAAGGCAAGTGAAGGAGTAAGGTAAGATTAAAGGCTACAATGGAAGGAATACATAGCCCAGACAGAGAGAAATACAATCAATGGAGGTGCTATGTTTAAAGTCTTACATTTAAGGAATTGCAACTAGAGAGCTTGGTGTCAAAGGATATCTTTTCAAGGTCCTGCTGTGAATACCACCCAGTTTAGAGCTAATAGGTATGAATTAGAGTGGCTGTTTCCCTGTGTTTGGTGTTTGACACTGTAAAAACAGTAGTTCCTGATCTAAGCAACTTTCTTAATACTGCTATTTATTTTGAACTCTTTTTTTTTTTAAATGGCTTTCTGCCTGGAATATTTTTTTTATTTTATTATGTTAATCACCATACATTACATCATTAGTTTTTGATGTAGTGTTCCATGATTCATTGTTTGCATATAATACCCTGTGCTCCATTATTTTGAACTATCAATGACAATTGAATATTTAAAAAAAAAAACAAGATCACAAATAAATGATGCTTGTCTTCCGTGTAGTTAATAAATATTTCTTGACTAAAAAACATAAAGCTATTTGCCCATTAGGGTTTGCTTCATTTGAAGCCCAACGAAAGTCTGTAATATATATTTTCCAAGCTTTTACTTTGAACTGATGTCTCATTAAAACTATCAGTCACAAAGAATTGCCTAATTGTATAGTAGGGCCATACTCAAATATCCAATTACATTTTCTTCAATTAACTTTTACTGGCTGGTGTTTACAAGTAATTTAGTGAAATTAGGTAAAGGTTAAATTACTGTAGCAATCAGAGGTATATTTAAGTGGTAAAATATAGAGAAGGACCTACTTGTTCTTATAAATATGCATATTAACACCACTGCCCTTACGATATAACATCAGCCTTCCCCACTTAATGCTAGTAATAAATCTCCTCTTGCCACCCCTTCAGAATGCAAAACTACATGATGTATACTCAGCCATTTAAACAAATAAGCTTTCCGTAAACAGATTTTTAATCTATGCCCTTAAAACTACATTCCACTTATCTGCAGATATTCCCCATTCTATATTCTAGCTCCCACATTTTTGAAATTCATACCTAAACTTCCAACTTCGTATTACTAACTTCTCAGTCAGAAGTATCCATCACAATTTTCTAAATTGAGCTTTCTGTCTCCAATATAACTTTTCTTTCTCATGAATTCTTGATTTACATGTAGAGTGTTACCAACTTCTAAAACACAAATTTTATCAGGGCACCTGGGTGACTCTGTTGGGCATCCAACTCTTGATTTCAGCTCAGGTCATGATCTCAAGGTCATGAGATTGAGCCCTGTGTCTGGCTCCATGCTCAGCAGGGAGTCTGCCTGAGATTCTCTCTCCCTCTGCCCCTCCCACCATGTCCATGCTTACGCTCTCTCTCTAATAAATAAATCTAAAAAAAAAAAACAAAACCCAGAAATTTTATCTATCCCCATATCCCCACCAACTTCTGTAGTGGGTCCCTAAAATTTATTTACTTCAACTACAAATAGTGTTTGTTTCTCATCTCCTCTCCCAATGCATTTATTAGAATCAGGAAAAATTTAGTAATGCTTATTTTAGAAAATGTAAAAATTGCAAATAAGTTCCAGCAAAATAAAAATGGTCTCCAATCCCATAATTTGGAATTAATTGACTTTAAAATATTCATGTATAAACTCTGGTTTCTTATACACAGTCATAAATATTTTTTTTAAAGATTTTATTTATTTATTTGAGAGAGAGAATGAGAGAGAGAGAGAGCACATGAGAGGGGGGAGGGTCAGAGGGAGAAGCAGACTCCCTGCTGAGTAGGGAGCCCGATGCAGGACGCGATCCTGGGACTCCAGGATCATGACCTGAGCCGAAGGCAGTCGCTTAACCAACTGAGTCATAAACATTTAATATATCATTCAACATGCTAAGTTTGTTCTAGTTTTAGGGCTTTTGGACCAGCTTTTTTGTGTCCTTGGCCAGTTCTTATAATCTATTTGCATTGTTATATTTGATGTGAATTTTTTAATATCATATTAGTGAGACATATTTTTTCCCTTATGATAATCTCTGTCTCTTAGTGTGTATATACTATTTACATTTAATGTAATTACTGATATATATGAATTTAGATCTACCACATTCTCCCTTTTTGGAAGAAAAATGTTATTCAAACTTTTTTAGTATTCCATTTTAATTTATCATGATTTTGACTATATTTAATGTTTTTCTTTTCTTGAAGTTGCTCTAGGAATTACAAAAGACATACTTAACCTTTCACAGTTTAAAAGCATCAGTATTTTACCACTTTGATTATGATGTAGAAATGTTGCTACCATATGAGGCCATTCATTCTGTAATTGTCTTATATATTACATCTCTTCACATTGAAAACTCCAGCAGAAGTTGTAATTTTTGCTTTCAATCGTCAGAAAAATCTTTAAAAACTCATAAAAGGAAAGAACAGTCTATTATATTTACCAAGATGTTTGCCATTTCTGTTGTTCTTACTTCTTTCCTGTGTCATTGCCCTTTAGTCTGAAGAACTTTCTTTAGAAGGTATTTTTGAAAGTAATCTGTTGTCTCTCTTCCCTACTTCTGAGATTCCAATTACAAGAACTTCTATCAAAGTTTTACAGGTAAATTGGCCTTTCATTTTATTTTTATTTTTTTAATCTTTTTTTCCCTCTCTCTGTTGTTCAGATAGGATAATTTCTATTGATCTATTTTTCAGTTCATTGACTCTTTCTTCCACCATGTCTATTCTACTATTAAGCCCATCCAGTGATTTTTAAAACTGCTATTGCATTTTTAAGTTCTAAATTTCTACTTGGTTCTTCTTTATATCTCCTATTTATTTGCTGAATGTTGTATGAGTGTTCCTGGTTGCTCATTTGTGCATTTTTATAATAGCTGCTTTAAAGTGTTTGTCAGTCCAAATGGCCAACAGACACATGAAAAAGTGCTCAACATCACTCAGCATCAGGGAAATCCAAATCAAAACCTCAATGAGGTACCACCTCACACCAGTCAGAATGGTTAAAATTAACAAGTCAGGAAACAAAGGATGTTGGCGGGGATGCAGAAAAAGGGGAACCCTCCTACACTGTTGGTGGGAATGCAAGCTGGTGCAGCCATTCTGGAAAACAGTATGGAGGTTCCTCAAAAAGTTGTAAAATAGAGCTACCCTACTGGGCGCCTGGGTGCCTCAGTTGGTTAAGCGACTGCCTTCGGCTCAGGTCATGATCCTGGAGTCCCTGGATCGAGTCCCGCATCGGGTTCCCTGCTCCAGGGAACTCCCTGGAGTTCATTTTTCATAAAGGAAGAAGTTAATGCATTTTGGTATAATTGAAATGCAGATCCTTTTATTTGACAATAACATAAAAATAAGCTGACAAGTGAAATGTAAATATGTAAATACATGTTTCTAAAATTACATTTTAAATTTACCAATTTATTTGCAGCAAAACATCATTAATCATATTAAATTAACTCTACTTTGAATCAAGCAGTTTCATAAAGTATAACTCATTTTGTTTGAAATATAATAGAAAAAATATTAATACAAATAAGATAAACAGAAATATTGAAAAAATATTTACATATATTTCTGGAACATAGTACTAGTTTTATTTATTTCTTAGTTTTAGTTATTCCATATTTTGAATTCTTATAATATCTTAATTTCATCTTTCTTATGTTTTCCTTAGTAAAGAGTGCATGTATTAGGGTATATTCAGATTATCTGTGTATGTCATTTCCATATTTAAGAACATCAATTCTATGAGATTATAATTAATTTGTTTTTTCCCCATTGTACCTATCACAGTGTCCAATAAATAATAATGGAGAGGAGAACACAAACATTTGTTGAGTGTCTACTGTTCTTCACTTAATGGACATTTTAGATATGTAAAGCCTTTTGCTTTTAAATATTTCTGAAAGATAGTTATTATTTCTATTTCATATATTCAGAGACTAATGAATTTAGGTAGTTATGCATAATACAACTACGAAGAGGTTCAGTTGGTACTTAAAACTAAATTTGGCACTAAAATCTTTATAGTATATCCTCTGCTATTTAAAAAGTAGATACTCCACATATGTTTGGTGGAAGAATGAAAGAATAATTTGACTTAAAAAAATAAAATTTATTGGTTATCTACTATGTGTTTTAGAATAGAATCTTAAACATTCTGTTTATATTTAATTATTTAATTCTCAAATCTGTCCTGGGGTAATATTTCTTCCTTTTGGTACAGATGAAGGGACAGATGTCCGAGAGATTAAATTATTTGTCCAACATAGGACAGCTGGTGTGTGGTTTGGAAGGGTTCTTGACTAAGCTACTTCTAGACAGTGCAAAGCACCCTTTTAAATGTAATGTAATATCTCACTAATTTGGAGTAAGTTTTAAGAAAACCAGTCTTAAATACTTAAATTAAAAAAAAATTTAAATGTCACTATTTTTTTTAGTATTTAAATGTTCCAATTATTAAACCATTCTTAAATAAAGTCCCATTACAAGTGGTTTTTTCCCTATTACTTTGCTAAGCAAAATCTCTCTTGATAGGTGAGTACAAATGCAATTGGATAATTTCTTTAAGCTATCACACATTCCAAATTAGTAATTCTGCTTTTTAAATTTTGTATAGTTCCTTTTTAAAAATATGTAAATAATTGTAAGAATAGATTTGTTACCTGTTAGCAAAAATTGCAAAGTTGGAAATGCTGCTGCATCTTCTCTTTAAACCTACCTAAGTCATCCTTATCCTTCAGGTCGCAAGTTAAACCTAATTTCCTCAGGGAAGCCTTTTCTGGTACCACTCACTCTTTATATTAGGATAGATTCCATATTACACATTTAGCTATTTACCAAAAATATTTCTAGTTAGTTGCCTAATGCCTTTCATCTTCAGTGGGCCATAAGTTCTGTAAGGGCAGAATCTGTATTGCTTTGTAACTGACCTATCTCAAGTAGCTCTTTCACTTCCTGGCATATAAAAGTGTTTTTAAAAAATGGTTGACTTGGGGCACCTGGGTGGCTCATTCAGTTAAGCATCTGACTGCTCAGGTCATGATCTCAGAGTCCTGGGATGGAGCCCCATGTCAGGCCCCCTTCTCAATGGGGAAGTCTACTTGTCTCTCTCCCTCTGCCCCTCCTCCAGCTTGTGCCCTCTCTCTCTCAAATAAATAAATAAAATCTTTTTTTTAAAAAATGGTTGACTTACTGAATAAAGATTACCTTCTCTAATAGAGGTCTCTTTACATTTAATCATTTTATCCAAATATCTACTTCTGTAATATTCCTGAGTTTTTCCATATAAGACCAGACTGTAACATCTTTCTATATTGTATTGGCTGGCAACTAGTAGTAGAAAATTGAATGAATGCAAATTAACATTCACCTGGGTTTATCTAGTCATATAGCACATGTTTTATTTACAAAAACACTCTACCCTCAAGCTTTTTCTTTCCCTTTCTACGAGACTGAAATCAACATATATAATATTGAAATAGACATCATAAGCACAGTAGATTGCCAAATGGCTTGGGTACTATAGTACACAGAGTAGTTCATCTCTTGATTCATTTAATCACTATCCATGTGTAGGTATAGGTATGTATTTCTTTTCTGAATGCATTTTTCTCCCAAGTATTTGGTGTACTGTTGCTTGGTGTAATTTCAAAACCCTTTACTGATAAAAACAAATGAAAATCACTTATTTAATCACAGTACCAAATCAAAGAGAAGACACTTACAGCTTTTTTTTTTTTTTTACTAAAATATGGCAAACAACAAAATTGTTTTGGAAAAAAAATATTTTGAAAAGAGGCAGGGCATGAAGTCAATTTTACTATGTGCAGAAAATGTTATTTCAGTTTTTTACAGCTTTTATATGCTATTTGTTATGTGTTGTGATGAACAAGTCAAAAGTTTTTTTGCAAATATCTCTTCATCACAGAGCTTACTATTCAAGCATACCTTCTTATGAAAGGTGGTAAATTGTATTATGCAATAATTATTTTTTTAAAGATTTTATTTATTTGAGAGAGAGACAATGAAAACAGAGAGCATGAGAGGGAGGAGGGTCAGAGGGAAAAGCAGACTCCCTGCTGAGCAGGGAGCCCAATGCGGGACTCGATCCAGGGACTCAAGGATCATGACCTGAGCTGAAGGCAGTTGCTCAACCAACTGAGCCACCCAGGCACCCTATGCAATAATTATTCATTTACTCATTCATTTAACAAATATATAATGAGTTCTCATTATGACATAGGTATAGTGCCATATGCTGCAGTTACGGAGGTGAATAGGACAGTCCCAAACTTAAGGATTTCATAGACTCAGACAGGCAGGTTGGATATATAACCTGCAAGTCTCAGGTAAAACAAAAATGCTGGGATCCTTGTTAAAAAAAAATAGGAAAGAGGTGCCCTTAAAAGTAATAAAATATAAAAGGTTTTCATTTTTCACAGTGTATTTCTGGATCTGGGATTTTTTTTTTTTTTAATTTGCTATTTAATGTGGCCTTGGAAATAATTTTGCTCTGTTTCTACTGGCTCACTTACCTAACCCCTCACAGACATCTACACTTAGGTTACAATCTCTCATCATGCTGCCTTTGATTACTAGATCAGGGGTGAGTGGTTATCCTCTGAATACACAGTGGTATACTAGCCCTGGGGTGGAAATATCTACTTTGCCCCTTACTGAGATGCCCTAGAGCATACACTTGACCATGACCACAGCAATGTTGTGTGTCTGTGTGTGGGAGGTGCAGGGTAGGGGGAGGACCAGGTGGTAGAGGAGTGGGCAGCTAAGAATCCATTCAAGGGAAATGGGAAGCAATAGGAGGCCAGATATCTAGGAGCTCAGGCTCTAAGCCTCCTACCATCACTCTCTCTCTCTCTCTCTCTCTCTCTCTCTCTCTCTCTCACACACACACACACACACACAACACATCCTCCATTTTCCTATCAGACTTAACTTACAAAACACAAATTCACGATACGATTATTAAAAACTTCAAGAAAATGACTGCAGATCATTGAAACCCAAATGTGGAACCCTTCTGAGAGTTTAGCCATAGGTAATTGCACTAATAATATGCCTGTGAAGGGGCTCAGCAGACAGGAGAAGATAATAGATATTTTAAAAATCATGGTGAAGATTTGGTAGCAGAGTATTGTTGGAGACCCAGGAGAGGAACACCATCTTAATAAGGATATGCCTTTGTGTGTGTGTATTCAGTTGGGTGCAGAGAAAATTCCTTAAGAAGTTTGACTTCTATTCTGAATCTTAAAAGTGAATAAGAATGAGACAATTAAAGAGGCAAGAGAAAAATATTCCAAGTAGAGTGAGAAAAATCAGCAAAGACACAAATTCAATAAAAATATATGTTTTCATCTTAGAAGAGTTAAGGTTTCTGGAGCCCAGAAACTAAAGCAGGGATATATATGAAATAAGGAGGTAGAAGAAAGAGCAATGCTTATGTGTCTTACTAAGGAACTTAGGTGTCATCCTGTAGAAAATTGGTAGTCACTAAAGGTTATTAAATATGGGCCCAAAATGATGAGATGCATTTTATCTGATGATAGCCTGGTGGAAGAACACAAACTAGGTCTAGACAGTCTTTTCCCAATGGCACTTTTTACTGGAATATGGAATCAATCTGGATAGAGGTGGGGTAGAGAGGAGCAGTTAGATTTGTACTTTAAATAACTAAGATATAACAAATTAATCTGAATTGCAATGATTAAGTTTAGTTAAGAGTGTGTATGTGTGAGAAAGAGAGGAGGAATTGTCAGTTTGTCCAAGTTTAGAATTGAGACTTAAGGTATAAATAAGCTTCAAATACACACACACACACACATATACATTCAAATTCACTCAGAGAACCCAAAGTGTTCCTTATCCAAATTTATCTCATTTGTGAGCTTGATAATATTATGTTTGCTACTTAATATTTTATAACAAGAATTCTGTGTGATTTTGAGACAGGTCCATGAACCATATTTAAAGAAGTTGGCTCTACCATGTGAGGTGAGATTGCTCTACCATATGATGTAGTGGGACTGTTTTGGGCTGTTTATTGCATAAAAGTAGATGTGTCCTAAAAATGACTAGAGAATGGTATATTATTTCATCTGCACTCAAGACTTTGGCCTTGTTTTTTCTAGGTGTGTCTTTTTTTTAAGATTTATTTATTGATTTGAGAGAGAGAGAGAAAGAGAGCACCTGCATGCAAGCAGGGGGAGGGCAGAGGAAGAAGGAGGGAATCTCAAGTAGATTCCCTGCTGAGCATGGAGCCCGATGTGGGGCTCGATCTCACAACCCTGAGATCATGACTTGAGCCGAAATAAAAAATCAGACACGAATGAGCCACCCTGGTACCCTAGGTGTGTCTTTTTATACATCTATTCTGTCATCCAAATGCTAAGAGCTCATAAACTCATGAAAATGAAAATGGCAATAATTATTGTTGAATGCTTATTCTGTGCCTTGGTAGGCACTTCTCAAGCCTCATTTCCTTAAACTTTCACATCAAATCCTTGACTTAAGTATAGAAGACTGAGCTTTAAATATTAATATGCTCAAGGGCATAGAGCCAAGTGCCTGAGGTGGGATTTGAACACAGACCATCAGCCTTTAGAATACTTGCCCTTAAACTGAAACATGCTTCTCAGGGGGGATGCAGTGTTTAGCCTGCTTTTGTCAAGATGAATCTTAAAATCAACCATTGTACTCATGTGCTTCTGCTAAATATACCAAGGTTATGAGTTCCCCAAAACCCTATAGAAATAAGTTGGCCCTTTACCCTGAACGTCTCTTTCATGTGTTTCTTTTAATGGCCTGAGGAGGCTGGACAAACTTGGGATTTCATGATTTAGAGTCACTAAAATCTCTGTCTTTCCATAGAAAAGCAAGAACAAAAGACTCTATGGTTATGAAAATTTCACTGACAAACTGAGAAAACTATTTTCTCATTTATGAAATGGTGTTCTGCCCTTTCTGGGGTCTAGAACCAATTCCAATGAATGTTTGGGGGGCAATTCCACCAACAAGCAATTCTCACTAACACCAGTTGGTGTCCTTACCATTCAACTCAATTCTGATATACCTGGAGATAGCATCAGATTCCACAGGTTAAGGTTCCAGCCTATAAGATTATTCCCCACCCACTTGGGACACCAGTCAGAAGCCCAGGTTCTGACCAACCAGCTATAAGTAGAGGTTCCTACAACTACTTCTTTGGACTTCAGATGGCCAGTCACAAGTCCAATTTGTCACCTGAGCTTCTGACTGACAGGCTATAGATCAGAAGTTACCACAACCATGTCCGTGGTTCAAGTAATTTGCTAGTGTTTCACAAAACTCAGAGAAACATTTTACTTACCAGGATAAAACTCAAGAACAGCCAGTTGGAAGAGATGCATAGGGCAAGGCATAGAAACAGTGCAGAGTTTCCATGCCCTCTCTGAGCACACCATTCTCCCCAGATCTCCATGCGTTCACAACCCAGAAGCTTTCTAAACCCAATCCTTTTGGGATTCTATGGAGGCTTCATTACATAGGCATGATTGATTAAATCACTGACCATTGGAAACCGATTCAACCTTCAGCCCCTCTCTCCTCCTGGGAGGTCAGAGGAAGTACTGAAAGTCCTTGGTTCTCCTGGCAACCAGCTCCCATCCGTAGGTGTTCCAAAGTCGCCTCATTAACATAACAAAAGACCTTTATCACTTTGATCACCTCATTAACACAACAAAAGACCTTTATCACTTTAATCACTTAGGAAATTTTAAGGGTTTTAAGAACTCTGTGACAGAAAAGCAGAAAAAGACCAAATACATAGTTCTTGTTGAGGTGCCTGGGTGGCACAGTCCGTTAACCACCAGACTCTTGCTTTCTACTCAGGTGGTAATCTCAGGGTTTTGAGATTGAGCCCAACATTGGGCTCTGTGTTCAGTGTGGTGTCTGCTTGAGATTCTCTCTCTCCTTCTCCCCCTACTCTCTGTCTCTAAAAGAAATAAATAAAAGCTTTAAAAATACATAGGTCTTATTACAAATCAAAATATCATACCTGAATATGTCATAATGATTAAATTAGATGTTACTCATCAAGGCACTTTTAAAACACTTAAGTAGGGTGCCTGGGTGGCTCAGTTGGTTAAGCGACTGCCTTTGGCTCAGGTCATGATCCTGGAGTCCCGGGATCGAGTCCCGCATCGGGCTCCCTGCTGAGCGGGGAGTCTGCTTCTCCCTCTGACCCTACCCCCTCTCATGTGCTCTCTCTCATTCTCACTCTCTCAAATAAATAAATAAAATCTTTAAAAAATAAATAAATAAAATAAAATAAAACACTTAAGTATTGTAAGAATTTAGCTTTTAAAGTATTACTTTAGAGAAGGAATATGGGACTAGATTAATCAGAATTACAAATATTTACAATCTTAATACACATAGGAAGTATAAAGAAAATGATTGGAGTCTTAGTCTTTAGAAGCAATTAAAAGATAGTTAAATCATCTGGGCTCTTGTCTCAGAGAATTTAGTTTCTAGTAAAAATATCCAAAATACTTATTATCTCTAAACCCCTGACTTTATTATTTTAAATGTGAGATATAGACATGGTTATATCCACTACTCTTATTTCACTTTTTTAGTGTATCAAAAATGTTCAAATGATTGTATAATAATTTCAGAAATAGGTACCATATTTTTTTTTCTCCAAGGGAGAATTTTTTATATTCTGTAATATATATGAAGATGGGAAATATAAATAAGAACACACTGCAAACTCCATAACTAAACAACTTCCTAGTATAAACCGGGTAGCAATCAACTGGGAGAGAATAAAGGTCTGTAGTAGTAATGCATGGTTGGTGATTATATTTTGTACACACATTTCCTATCTGGAACTGATAACCAGGAAGTATTTTCTAAGTCAAGGATGTTGCTGCTAGTTAATTTAAAATGCATTATTTATAGAAACCTGGTCCACTTTCACTCATGGAAAATGCTATAACTAATACTATTCTTAGCATTCCTGATTCTAATGCTTGGAAAAAGAATGGAAGCAAAAAATATAAAAATGAGTAATTCTGAAAGAATCAAACATAGGCCTATCTGTATTTCAGCATTTCCAATAATAGAACTTATACTGTAGTTCCCTTTTTCAACTACTTATAACTTTATTGCCTAAGGAAGGAATAATTTAAAACTTAGGAAGCAATAGATTAGAAAAGCTATTTTAGATTTTATATTTTATATAACAATATAAGTCAAATATATTTACTAATATTAAGAGACCCAGGGAAGAACATTTCTATCCAAGTTGATATGCTTGTATCATATAAACCAGGATAGATAGGTATATAACACTGGACTCTGAGCATGTATACAACTTTTACATTCAAATCCATTTATACATTTAAATGCATTCAAATAGGAAATCTGAAGGATGTCCCTTATCTAAAGCAAATTCAGAGTTTGTAGCCTTATTAAACAAGAGGGATTTAAATCATGGAATATTACAAAGAGCTCTGGTCTTGTCAAATGCTATAAAGCAGTGAAACTGGGTTACATTTTTGGTGTTGCCCCCTTCTTGCTGATGTGTTTAATCAGATAACTTCTTTTCTACTTCTTCCTATGTGTAAGATGCAGTAATGGTCTATATGATTTCACTGGTCTCTATAATGCTATAAATATTTATCAATTCATTCATTGTAACTCACAAGATATCTGGATCCTAGATCCTTCTGCCCACTTGAAATCTAGATATGATTACTTAAACTGAAATTTTCATGCTCTGAAATTGTCCCCAAGTATTTTGAAGTACTTTAGAGGATGGTAAAAATGTTCATACTTTCATGGTGCAGACATTTACTTCCTTGGTTGATATGCTTTCTTGCCATCCTGTAATGTAATATCTGACTTGCATAATGTCAACAACAACTTGAAAATGAGCCAACCCCTTGCTTTTGAGGAAAAACAAAACAAAATACTGTGACCGCCACCATTACATGCATCTGTGCACACGTGTGCACATGCACACACATACACTCACACACACACACACCCCTATCCATCCCAAGAAATGGACTTGTTTACTGATGTTTTCAAAGATTTGGGAAAAGATGGGATAGTGAATGTCCATATCCATTAAATTAAATACCTTCAGATTGTATTAGCAATCCTATTTGACAAAGAGCCATTGGCCACAGAGGACCTTTAATACCTGCTTAAACTTCTGTAGCCTAAAACTTACTGGATTATCTCATGCTTCTCTTCGCTACCCTTTTCAGTTCTTCTTTATCTTTCTCAAGATGAAATCAAATCTCTCGTCCTATCTTGCTGAGAATTGACTGTTACTCCTTGATTCTAGCACACGCACCCCATGCCTTGTGGTTTCCCTTCCTTACATCAATCCATTAAAGAAGTTTGCTGCCAGCTTTAAATCCTCACACTTTTCACTCCTACTACATAAGTGCCAATCACCATGCTGGAATGCGGGACATAGTGTCATTTTCAAACTAGAAGCAATTCATTTTTGTACACAAGAAGTAGATGGGTGATTAATACATACTTTACTCTTTGTGCTGAGAGAAGGGAATGTAGTGGAGTTTTTTTAAAGTTTTTCTCTGCTAGAACTAGCACCTTAGAACTTGTCTTACAGGAAAGCAAACATGATTTAGTAATTATTAAAACTAATAAATACTCTTGAAATCTGGGATTGTGACACCTCTAATTTTGTTCTTTTTAAGATTGCTTTGGCTATTTGGGTTTTTTTGTGATTCATACAAATTTTTGGATTATTTGTTCTAGTTCCATGAAAAATGGTGTAGGTATTTTGATAGTGATTGCATTAAATCTGTAGAATCTTTGGGTGGGATTGATATTTTAACAGTATTGATTCTTTCAATCCATGAGCATGGAATATATTTCCACTTGTTTGTATCATCTTCAACTTCTTTCATCAATATTTTATAGTTTTTGGTATACAGGTCTCTCACCTCCTTGGTTAAGTTTATTCCTATGTATTTTATTCTCTTTTGTGCACTTGTTAATTTCTTTCTGCTACTTTGTTATTAGTATATAGAAATGCAACCAATTTCTGTACATTGATTTTGTATCCTACAATTTTACTCAATTCATTTATGAGTTCTAGTAGTTTTTTAGCGGAGTCTTTAGGATTTTCTATATATATCATGTCATCTGCAAATAGTAGAAGTTTTACTTCTTCTTTACCAATTTGGATGACTTTTATTCCTTTTTGTTGTCTGATTGCTGTGGCTAGGAATTCCAGTACCATGTTGAATAAAAGTAGTGAGTGGACATCTTTTTCTTGTTCCTGACCCAAGAGGAAAAGCTCTCAGTTTTTTCCCTATTGAGTATGATGTCAGCTGGGGGTTTTTCACATATGGCCTTTATTATTTTGAGGTATGTTCCCTCTAATCCTCCTTTTTGAAGGTTTTTATCATGAATGAATTTTGTACTTTCTCAAATTCTTTTTCTGCGCCTATTGAAATTATCATATGATTTTTATCCTTTCTCTTGTTGATGTGAGATATCATGTTGATTGTTTTGTAAATATTGAACCACCCTTGCATCTCAGGAATAAATCACATTTGATCATGGTGATTATTTTAATGTATTGTTTAATGTATTGTTGGATGCAGTTTGCTTTTGTTGAAGATTTTTGCAGCCATGTCCATCAAAGATCTTGGCCTGTAGGTCTCTTTTTTGTAATGTCTTTATCTGGGTTTGGTATCAGTGAAATTTTGACCTCATAGAATGAATTTGGAATCTTTTAAAATTCTTATTCTATTTTTTTGGATTAGTTTGACAAGAATAGGCATTAACTGTTCTTTTTTTTCCCCCTGCACTTACATATTTATTGCAGACATGGAAACAATCTAAATGTTCTTCAGCAGATGAATTGACAAATATAAGCGATATATAAATATATATAATACAATATGTTCATTTGACCCTGAAATAGTGCAATGGGTAGGGGTACCAACCCTCTGCAGTTGAAAATATGTATATTAACTATTGACTCCCCAAAAAGTTAACTACTAATAACCTACTTTTGCCAGAAGATTCATTGATAACAGTTAACACATATTTTGTATTTTACATGTATTATATACTATATTCTTAAATAAAGTAAGCAAGAGAAAAGACAATATTATTAAGAAAATGAGGAAGAGAAATACATTTATGCTGCTGTAATGTATTTATTGAAAAAATCCACAAGTAAGTGGACCTGCACAGTTCAAAACTGTATTATTCAAAAGTCAATTATATTCATCCCGGAGAAAGAAGAAAATCTTGCCATTTGTGACCACCTGAATGGACCTTGAGGACATTATGCTTAGTGAT
Organism: Mirounga leonina; assembly: GCF_011800145.1. Lineage (NCBI taxonomy): Eukaryota > Metazoa > Chordata > Mammalia > Carnivora > Phocidae > Mirounga > Mirounga leonina. The sequence goes on along the minus strand of NW_023270433.1, from coordinate 28,109,859 downwards.
ATGCCATACAGAGAAAGACAAATATTGTATGACATTATTTATATGTGATTCTTGACCTCAGGGTTGTAAGTTTGAGCCCCACATTGGGTGTAAAGATTACTTAAAAAAAATAAAATCTAGGGGCACACCTATAATATAGGGTGGCTCAGTCGGTTAAGCGTTTGCCTTTGGCTCAGGTCGTGATCCCAAGGTCCTGGAATCAAGCCTGCTCTGTGGGGAGCCTGTTTCTCCCTCTCCCTCTGCCTGCTGCTCCCCCTGCTTGTGCTCTCTCTCTCTCTCTATCAAATAAATAAATAAATAAATAAATAAATAAATAAATAAATAAAATCTTTTTAAAAATCTAATCAAAGCTACAATGAGGTATCACCTCACAAAATGACTCAAATTAACAACAGAAGAAACAACAGGTGTTGGCAACAATGTGGAGAAAGGGGAACCCTTTTCTGTTGATGGGAATGCAAACTGGTGCAGCCACCCTAGAAAACAGTATGGAGGTTCCTCAAGAAGTTAAAAATAGAACTATCCTATGATCCAGCAATTGCACTACCAGGTATTTACCCAAAGAATGCAAAAACATAGGCAGTAATCTCTTTGACATCAACCATAGAAACATTTTTTTAGATATGTACCCTCAGGCAAGGGAAACAAAAGCAAAATTAAACTATTGAGACTACACCAAAATTAAAAGCTTTTGCACAGCGAAGGAGACCATCAACAAAACAAAAATCTGAATTGGAAAAGATATTTACAAATGATATATCTGATAAGGGGTTAATATCCAAAATATATAAAGAACTGATACAACTCAATACCTAAAAACCCCACAAATAATCAGATTTAAAAGTGGGCAGAGGACTTGAATATTTTCCAAAGAAGAGATACAGACGGCCTACAGACACATAAGAAGATGTTCAGTATCACTAATCATCAGAGAAATTCAAATCAAAACAATAATGGGATATCACTCACATCTGTCAGAATGGCTAAAACCCAAAACACTGAGTGTTGGTGAGGGTGTGAAGAAAAAGGAAACTTTGGGAATGCAAGCTGATGCAACCACAGTGAAAAACACAGTGTAGATTCCTCAAAAACTTAAGATTAGAATTAACATATGATCCAGCAATTCTACTACTGGGTATTTACCCAAAGAAAATGAAAACACTAATTCGAAAAGATACATGCACCCCTATTTTATTGTGGCATTTACAATAGCCAGAATATGGAAGCAAATGAAGTGTTCATAAATGGATTGATAAAGATGTGGTTGATATATACAATGGGATATTAGCCTTAAAAAATGAGATTTTGCCATTTGAAACAACATCGGTGAAACTAAAGGGTATTATGCTAAGTGAAATAAGTCAGAGAAGACAAATACCATATGCTTTCACTCACATGTGGAATTTAAGAAACAAAACAAATGAACAAGAAAAAAAGAAAAACACAGAAAAAACAGACCCTTAAATAAGAGAACAAATTGGTGGTTGCCAGAGGAGAGTTGAGTCAGGGGAAGAGTAAAATAAGTGAAAGGGATTATGAGTACACTTACTGTGATAAGCACTGAGTAATATATAGAATTTTTTTTAATAATAAAAATAAAATAATAAATTTTCTTTATAGAAAGTGTGACTGACACTTGAAAAATTTTAAGATGCCTGCAAGGCTATAGGCATGTTCCTAATTTCAACCTTACCTAAATAATATGCTTGTTAGAACTATATACACATCGTTGTGCCATGAACAACTTAGGATCTACTTTGTTCCTTTTGGTCCTTTCATTCACTTCTGTGCAGTCATTTCCTTAAGAACTTGAGGCAGTAAATCCATGTAGGAAGAGTGGTACTTGTTAGAGTGGAAGAACAAACTCTAGCCACCTGAGGAACTGATAGCTGTGAAGCTTATGGCTGACTACCCAGTTCTCTCTTTGATACAGACTCAGAGTGCCTATACCAGATATCAGGGAGAAGGAGAAAGATGAATCAGCACCCCTTCTTCTTTCAGTCTAACAAACTTGTTCTTTTTAGGTGGTAAAACCTGCGTTCATCACTGAGAATTCTGACTTCACTAGCATTGTCTTGTTGTTATTGAAAATTTCAAGCATTATGTTGTTTTCAGACTTCTCTTCTGGAATTATTTATTTTAATTTGCTTCTCATTTTCAAATAGCTTAGTAGGAATTGAAGAGGCAGCACCAGGATTTCCTGGCAAGATGATATTTTAGACTAGAAATAATTTTAAAGTATCTTTTTTAAAGATTTATTAATTTAAGAGAGAGAGAGAGCACGCACGAGCAGTGGGGAGAGGCAGAGGGGAGGGAGAAACAGACTCCCCACTGAGCAGGGAGCCTGATGTGGGGCTTGATCCCAGGACCCCAAGATCATGACCTGAGCCAAAGGCAGATGTTTAACTGACAGCTACCTAGGTACCCCTAGACTAGAAATAATTTTAAACAATTGAAATGGTTCTACATTATATAAGTGGTGGAATAATGATGTTATAGAGGCAGGGATAAATTATGAAATATAATCATCATAAAAATTTTAAATGAAAAAATATATAAAAGACCTTTAAATACCAGGGAGTTTTTTTGGGGTGCATTTCCAAACCTCTATTTCTTCAACAGAGAAAGAGGATGAATCTTCTCTAATAGGCTTATTGGTGACATTTTATGTTATAAAACAACAGAAAAGTGCTTTGTTAAAAAAAGAACATTGAAGTATTACTATAGTTTGAATGTGTTTTCCCCAAATTCATATGTTGAAATCTTAGCCCCCAAAGATGACAGTGTTAGGAGGTGGGGCCTTTGGGAAGTGGATTAGGTCATAAAGGTGGAGCCGCAATGATTGAGATTAGTGCCCTTATCAAAGAGATCCCAGAGAGCTGGCTTATTCTTTTTGCTATTTGAGGATACAATGAGAAGTCTGCAAGCCCAAAGAGGGCCCTCATCCAACCATACTGGTGTTGTGATCTTGGACTTCTTTAATCCAAAACTGTGAGAAATAAATTATTTTGTTTATAAACCACCTGACCTATGGTATTTTTGTTATAGCAGCCCAAATGGCTAAGACACATGTTATTTGATTAGTAATGAATTCATTCATTCATTCCTCAGTTCATTCAGCTTGAGTCCACCATTTGCTTCTAAGTGGAGTTTTTGCAAAATTAAGTCAAACTTAATGAACTGTCAGTACTGTAATTTTTAAAAAGTCACAAAAAGACCATCTAAAAATTATTTGAAGATATTTGAAAGGGGCTGATCTCATTTCTTGGCCTTTATAATGGTATAGGGCATCATTTATAATTACATAATTACTGTTGCTATATACTGATAGTTGTGAGTCAGAGTGCCTTTGTGCTGATTTATAGAATATTCCTCTTCTTCGTGAGTTAGACTCAGATTTGGTTTGTGCAGATGATTTCATAGATAGATTTCATAGATCAGGGACCTCTACTTTTGCCAAATATCTATTAAGCAGAGGGTTATTTAATTGGAAGGAGATCTTTCAATGGAATTAATACATGTTTAATACCTGTTTTCCTTAATTCTTATCTGGTTGACACTTTGAAATTTTGCTCTTATTTCTAGAACAATGATTTTCATTTTTACATAAGCTTTTTAGTCCAAAAGATCATTCACATATCTTACTTGAATCTATAATTAAATTATTTCAGTTTATCCTTGCTTAAAAATATTTCAATAATTTCTCAGATTAAACAAAAGCAGTGCTCTTAGAAAGCACTATCAAGTGACTAAAATTTCTGCATATGTTAATAATGTGAGGAAACATGTCAACATGATGTACATCTCTCACACAGTTTGATTCAAAGGTATGTCTAAATCAGGTCTTGGTGGTGACTAGGATACTGCACTGGGCAAATAATATGCTGAAGAATTCCAAATGTCCAGCTTCTCCTGATGTCATCATTCATAGATTCCCTTTGCAACTGAACTGAATAGTTGGTTCCTCAGAGGTCTAATTTAGTCAACAATGGAGTCCTTTGTAGGTAATCAAATTACTCTTGAATACAGCATCTGTTTTTCATAGGAACTAGTGGTGACCTCCATAATTAGTGCACAGAAATGCACTAAAAGATGAAAGGAGTACTTCTGAAGGGTCTCTTAGAAAGGATATATCTTCCTTACCCATAGGCACACACACACACAGATATGTATGTATATATGAATATATTAAAAATAAATACAGTATTCAAGGGTTTTTTAAAGTTTAAAAATGAGTATTAAGTGTTGAGTCATATTTTTAGCCATTTTAAACTGTTTTTTACTTTCCCTCAAAATTTAACATTTATCATTGTCATAAATAGTATAAAGAGATGGTTTCATTTTCCTTTGCTAACCCTTTTGCAATAATATACAGTTGACCCTTGACCTGTGTGGTTCCACTCATATGTGGATTTTTTACAATATAGTACTGTAAATGTATTTGCTTTTCCTTATGATTATCTTAATAACATTTGCTTTTTTTAGCTTATTTTATTATAAGAATACAGTGCATAATACATATACAAAATATGTGTTAATAAACTTAATGTTTTGGTAAGGCTTCCAGTCAATAGTAGTGTTTTAGTAGTTCAGTTTTGGGGGAGTCAGAAGTTATATGTGGATTTTCAACTGTGCAGGAGTCTTCCTTTCTAGCCCCCATGTTGTTCAAGGGTCACCTGTATGTTTCTTAATTTGATAATTGATAAAACAGAGGCATATTTAACTTCACTTCGTTTCAGTTACTAGTGATGATAAACATTTTTATATGTGTTCTGACTAGGCAGATAGTGGCATTTGCACCTATTGAGTATACAGTTAAGCACCAATGATTTGTTTCATTCATTCACTCATACATTCATTCATTCATTCGTTGAACAAGAATTTATTAAATGTTCACTGTGAGCCAGCCAGTGCTCTCTGCTGGATTCACAACATTAAACCACCAGATGAAAAATCCTCAAACCCAGGAAGCTTTTATTCCTGTGAAAGAGACAAGCAATAAACATAATAAATTAATGAAAAGAACATGTTAGATATATCGTAAAAAGTGCTGAGAAATGAAGATGGGAAGAATGTGGTATATGGTGGTGACAGTCTTTTTTTTTTTTAAGATCTTATTTCTTTATTTGTCAGAGAGAGAGCACGCACAAGCAGGGGGAGTGGCAGGCAGAGGGAGAAGCAGCCTCCCTGCGAAGCAAGGAGCCTGATGTGGGACTCAATCCCAGGACCCTGGGATCTTGACCTGAGCCAACAGCCGACGCTTAACCAACTGAGCCACTCAGGCGTCCCTGGTGGTGATACTCTAATTGTACTTTGCAATAGAGAAGTCAGGGAAGGCCACATAGAGGGAGTGATTTATGAATTAATGGCTGATATAGATGAGGAAACTGACCACTCAGATGGATACCTAGTGTTTCAGCTTGATAGAATAGCAAATGCAAAGGCCCTGACTCATATACATTGCTTAATGAATTTAATCAACAGGTTAGGAGATAAAAGTAGAGATAGTGGAATGAAGAAAGGAAGAGTGGAGTCAACGAGAGACCGAGGAGTTCATGGCACATGCCCAATCCCAGCTGAAAGCAGGAAGAGGTATATTTTCTATAGAAAATGTATAAATTATAATAAAACTAACCAAAAGTAGTTTTGCTTTTAATTATCACCATGTACCTGGTGATACACAATGTCAGTGATAAAACTTTCCTCTCCCCCAGGACAGACCACTTCCATCACTTTTACTTTGGTTTGACCCTGGTAAGATTTGAGATCAAAAGTTAATGGGGAAATCAGATCATGTAAGTCCTTAAAAACTATTGAAAGGACTTTGGGGATTACTCTGCATTAAACAGACAGTCACTGTAAGATTTTAAGCAGAAGAGTAACATGATCTGTCTTGTATTTTAAATGGTTGGCTCTAGATGCTGTGTGGAGAATAGAATTAAATCCCAAGGATAGAAATAGAAAGATTAGGGCCAATTGCAAAAAATCTGGATTAAAGATGATAGTGCCCTGCATTCTGCATGGATCACTGGGTATTATACACAAACAATGAATCATGGAACACTACATCAAAAACTAATGATGTAATGTATGGTGATTAACATAACAATAAAAAAATTAAAAAAAAAAGATGATAGTGCCCTGGAGTAAGGTGGCAAATGATGAGACAGGGAGAAGTGATGTTTTTAGAACTATTTTGAAAATTATAATTCTTTGGGTGGCTTTGAGGGGGAGCTATTCTTTATGGTGGTAAAATATACATAAGTTTATCATTTTAACTATTTTTAAGTGTACAATCTATTACCATTGAGTACATTCCCAATATTGTAGAATTATGACCAATGTCCATTTCCGGACCCTTTTCCTCATCAAATAGAAGTTTTGTAATCATTAAACAATAACTCCCATCCCCCTGACCAGCCGCTGGTATTTCAACTCTACTATCTCTGTAAATTTGCCTGCTGTAGGTTCCTCATATAAGTGGAACCGTATTGTGTTTATCTTTTTGTGTCTGGTTTATTTTAGTTAGCATAATGTTTTTAAGAGTCATTCATGTTGTAGGACATGTCAAAATTTATATTTTATGGCTAAATAATATTCCACTGTATTTATATACTATATTTTGATTATCCATTCATCTATTGATAAATGTTTGAGTTCTTTTCACATTTTGGTATTGTAAATGATGCTTCTGTGAAAATTGTTATACCAGTATCTGTTTGAGTCTCTCCTTTCAATTCTTTTGTGTATATATGGAGAAGTGGAAATGCTGGATCATATGGTAATTCTACTTTTAACTTCTTAAGGAAGTGCCAAATTGTTTCTTATGGCAGCTGCATCATTTTGCATTCTTACCAACAATGCACAAGTTTTCTTATTTGTATACATCCTTGCCAACACTTATTATTTTCTATTTGCTTTTTGTTTTTGTTTTGTTTTGTTTTATAATAGCTATCATAATGGGTGTGAAGTGATATCTCCCTCTGGTTTTGATTTTCATTCCCCTAATGACTGGTGATGTTGCACATTTTTTTATGTTTTTTTTGTTGTTGTTGTTATTGGCCATTTGCTTATCTTTTTTGGATAGATGTCTATTCAAATCCTTTGCCCATTTTTGAATTGAATAGTTTCTTGTTATTGAGTTTTAGGAGCCTTTACATATTTTGGCTGTTAATCTCTACCAGGTATATGAATTGCAAATATTTTCTCTTATGCTGTGGGTTATCTTTTCACTCTCTTGATGGTGTTCTGTGGATCACAAATTTTAATGTTGATGAAGTCTAATTTATCTGTTTTTGCATTTGTTGCTTGTGCTTTTCATTCAGCCATGTAAATGTTAATTAAGGGGATTAATGATAAAGAGATCCTGTTCTCAGTCAGACTTCATAACCTTGAAGCATTACTAACACCCTGTGACCTTGGCAATGTATTGACCTCTCTCTGTACTTTGTTGTCCTCATCTCTAAAAAAAGGACAATATCATTCATTGTGAAGACTAATGAATTAATGTAGCATACCTAGAGGAGTGACCAGCACATAGGAAGTACTCAATAAATAATTACTATTTTTATCTTTTAGATACTGCATTTTTTACAAATAAAGTTCCACAAAATTATTATTGAAGGTTTCACATCTAATGTGTGACCTGGTTAACACTTTCAAGAAGATCTATTTGAACCTCAGAATTTATGCTTGCTTTGAGCTGCATCTTAAGGGCAGTAGCATAGCTCTTATTGACCAACCTGAAAAGAAAAAAAAAAAAAAAAGCTGTAAAAAGAAAGAAGCCAAGCACCTGGAAAACCCATAAACTAGGTAATCCGTTTCTGAATAATCACTGTGGATATAAATTGTGTTTGAAAAAATACTTCAGCTCAGTGAATCTAGCACTGAAGCCAAGAAAAAAACTTTTTGTAAGAGGCTCATGTTGGGCTTATTTGTGGAATTATTTTAAAAATATGCCATTTGAATTGTGGCAGCATTTTGCTGTTGGAGCTTGGTACAAGAGAAATAAATATAGTTTTCTAAGAATATTTTTGAAGGTAACATAATGACATGGAGGATTTAAAAATCTTTGCTCTAAACCACAAATACACTATAGCTATTGCATTTAACAGAAAAAAATATATATTTTTTTTCTTTTGGATATTCAGCCAGTTCTTTCCAACAGATTTAAATACGATATCTGTCAGCAGTTAAAGCACCTGCAGATGCATAAATTAAATTCCCTAATCTGTTCTTCTATTTACCTTGTCAATTTTTCTATAGAGCATTATCTGCTTAGCATTTTTCTACTTAGGTTTTCCTCTGCCTTCCAATTTGAAGATTAACATAAAACATGAGAAAAAGCTGCTCTTATATTTGAGGTTCTACCCTATGTTTTGAAAGGACAATTGGTAACCTTGTGGCATTTTTGTTCCAATCTTGTTTTCTTCATTGAAACACCAATTAAGGGAATGGTTTCAAAGAGTTATCTTAATCAAATTCTTATTAAAAAGCATTTTTATATTTTTGTGATTAAAATGAATAAATTAGGGGCACCTGAGTGGCTCAATTTGTTAAGCATCTGACTCTGGATTTCAGCTCAGGTCATGATCCCAGGGTTGTGAAATCCAGCCCCATGACCAGCTCCATGCTGGGTGTAGAGCCCGCTTAAAGTTCTCCTCTCCCTTTCCTTCTGCCCCTCCCCACTCTCTCCCTCTCTAAAATAAATAAATTAAAGTAATTAATAAATTTTAATTTCCTCTGTAGTTATAGAAACTGTCTAAAATTTACTATAAAAATGAATATTGTCATAATGAACATATCTGAATTCTTCCAGTAAAACTTTTTCAGTTTAATACAAATTTATGATTTTATTACTTTCCAATATTTGCTATATATTTATATATGTATGAGATATTACATATTAAAATTACTACATATACATATAAACATACATAAAATGTGCTACTAACAACATTTTAATGTTATGTTCACTCAATTTTGTCATCTCAATGTCATAAGTTACTAAAATTTCAAATCCTGATTTATTTCCTTATTTTTTAAACCAATAATGCCCTTGTATAAGGGCATTTTGATTTATCCCATACTTTGCTCTCTTTTTTTTGTCCCAAGTTCTGGTTTTATTTTATTTTTTTAAATTTAATTTAATTTTATTATGTTATGTTAGTCACCATACAATACATCATTAGTTTTTGATGTAGTGATTCACGATCCATTGTTTGTGTATAACACCCAGTGCTCCATGCAGTACGTGCCCTCCTTAATACCCATTACCAGGCTAACACATCCCCCCATCCCCTTCCCCTCTAAAACCCTTGGTTTGTTTCTCAGAGTCCATAGTTTCTCATGGTTCATCTCTCCCTCCAATTCCGCCCCTTCATTTTTCCCTTCCTTCTCCTAATGTCCTCCATGCTATTCCTTATGTTCCACAAATAAGTGAAACCATATAATTGACTTTCTCTGCTTGACTTATTTCACTTAGTATAATCTCTTCCAGTCCCATCCATGTTGATGTAAAAGTTGGGTATTCTGATGGTCTTTCTGATGGCTGAGTAGTATTCCATTGTATGTATGGATCACATCTTCTTTATCCATTCATCTCTTGAAGGGCATCTTGGCTCTTTCCACAATTTGGCTATTGTGGACATTGCTGCTATGAACATTGGGGTGCATATGGCCCTTCTTTTCACTACATCTGTGTCTTTGGGGTAAATACCCAGTAGTGCAATTGCTGGGTCATATGGTAGCTCTATTTTTAATTTTCTGAGGCACCTCCACACTGTTTTCCAAAGTGGCTGTACCAACTTGCATTCCCACCAACAGTGTAAGAGGGTGACCCTTTCTCCACAACTTCTCCAACATTTGTTGTTTCTTGCCTTGTCAATTTTTGCCACTCTAACTGCTCTAAGGTGAGGTTTTGATTGGAATTTCCCTGATGCTAATGATGATGAACATTTTTTCATGTGTCTGTTAGCCATTTGTATGTCTTCTTCAGAGAAGTGTCTGTTCATATCTTCTGCCCATTTTTTGACTTCATTATTTGTTTTTTGGATGTTCAGTTTGAGAAGTTCTTATGGATCTTGGATGCCAGCCCTTTATCTGTAGTGTCATTTGCAAATATCTTCTCCCATTCTGTGGGTTGCCTCTTTGTTTTGTTGACTGTTTCCTTTGCTGTGCAGAAGCTTTTTATCTTGATGAAGTCCCAAAGGTTCATTTTTGCTTTTGTTTCACTAGCCTTTGGAGATGTATCTTAAAAGAAGTTGCTGTGGGTGATGTCAAAGAGGTTACTGCCTATGTACTTCTCTAGGATTTTGATGGATTCCTGTCTCACATTGAGGTCTTTCATCCATTTTGAGCTTATCTTTGTGAATGGTGTTAGAGAATGGTTGAGTTTCATTCTTCTGCATGTGACTGTCCAATTTTCCCAGCACCATTTATTGAAGAGACTGTCTTTTTTCCATTGCGTCTTTTTTCCTGCTTTGTCAAAGATTATTTGACCATAGAGTTGAGGGTCCATATCTGGGCTCTCTATTCTGTTCCATTGGTCTATATGTCTGTTTTTGTGCCAGTACCATGCTGTCTTGGTGATCACAGCTTTGTAATATAGCTTGAAATCAGGCAACATCATGCCCCCAGCTTTGTTTTTCTTTTTCAACATTTCCTTGGCAATTCGGGGTCTTTTCTGATTCCATACAAATTTTAGGATTTTTTGTTCCAGCACTTTGGAAAAATGTCATTGGAATTGAAAAATGTCATCCCATACCTCGGAATGGTGTTGAAGATAGATGGCTCTGGATAGCATAGACATTTTAACAATGTTTATTCTTCTGATCCATGAGCATGGAATGTTTTTCCATCTTTTTGTGTCTTCTTCAATTTCTTTCATGAGTGTTCTGTAGTTCCTAGAGTATAGATCCTTTACCTCTTTGGTTAGGTTTATTCCAAGGTATCTTATGGTTTTTAGTGCTATTATAAATGGAATCGTTTCTCTAATTTCTCTTTCTACAGTTGCATTGTTAGTCTATAAGAAAGCAACTGATTTCTGTGCATTGATTTTGTATCCTGCCATATTACTGAATTGCTCTATGAGTTCTAGTAATTTTGGGGTGGAGTCTTTTGGATTTTCCACATAAAGTATCATGTCATCTGTGAAGAGAGAGAGTTTGACTTCCTCTTTGCCAATTTGAATACCTTTTATTTCTCTTTGTTGTCTGATTGCTGTTGCTAGGACTTCTAATATTGTGTTGAACAGTAGTGGTGAGAGTGGGTATCCTTGTCGTTTTCCTGATCTTAAGGGAAAGGCTCTCAGCTTTTCTCTATTGAGGATGATATTCACTGTGCATTTTTCATAGATGGGTTTTATGAATTTAAGGAATGTTCCCTCTATCCCTATACTCTGAAGAGTTTTAATCAGGAAAGGATGCTGTATTTTGTCAAATGCTTTTTCTGCATCAATTGAGAGGACCATATGGTTCTTCTCCCTCCACTTATTAATGTGTTCTATCATACTGATTGATTTCCGAATGTTGAACCACCCTTGCATCCCGGGGATAAATCCCATTTGGTCATGGTGGATGATCCTTTTAATGTATTGTTGGATCCTATTAGCTAGGATTTTGTTGAGAATTTTGGAATCCATATTCATTAGGGATATCATTCTGAAATTCTTTTTGATGGGGTCTTTGCCTGGTTTGGGGATTAAGGTAATGCTGGCCTCACAGAATGAGTCTGGAAGCTTTCCTTCTGTTTCTATTTTTTGAAACATCTTCAAGATGATAAGTATTATTTCTTCTTTGAATGTTTGGTAGAATTCCCCAGGGAATCCATCAGTCCCTGGACTCTTGTTTTTTGGGAGGTTTTTGATCACTGCTTCAATCTCATTACTGGTTATTGGCCTATTCAGGTTGTCAATTTCTTCCTGTTTCAGTTTTGGGAGTTTATAGGTTTCCAGGAAGGCATTCATTTCTTCCAGGTTACTTAAATTATTGGCATATAGTTATTGATAATAATTTCTAATAATTGTTTCTATTTCCTTGGTGTTAGTTGTGACCTCTTCTCTTTCATTCATAATTTTATTAATTTGGGTCCTTTCTCTCTTCTTTTGGATAAGTCTGGCCAGTGGTTTATCGATCTTATTAATTCTTTCAAAGAACCAGCTTCTAGTTTCATTGATCTGATCTACTGTGTTTCTGGTTTCTAATTCATTGATCTCTGCTCTAATCCTAATTATTTCTCTTCTAATGCATGGCTTAGGCATCATTTGTTACTTTTTCTCTAGTTCTTTAGGGTGTAAAATTTGTTGGTGAATTTGGGATTTTCCTATTTTTTTGAGTGAGGCTTGGATGGCTATGTATTTCCCCCTTAGGACTGCCTTTGCAGTATCCCATAGGTTTTTGAACCAATGTGTTTTCATTTTCCTTGGTTTCCATGAATTGTTTAAGTTCTTCTTTGATTTCCTGGTTGACCCAAACATTCTTGAGCAGAGTGGTCTTTAGCTTCCAAGTGTTTGAATTTCTTCCAAATTTTTTCCTGTGAATGAGGTCCAGTTTTAAAGCATTATGGTCTGAGAATATGCAGGGAATAGTCTCAGTCCTCTGGAATCAGTTGAGACCTGATTTGTGACCCAGTATATGATCTATTCTGGAGAAAGTTCGATGTGCGCTCGAGAAGAATGAGTATTCTGTTGTTTTAGGGTGGAATGTTCTGTATATACCTATGAGATCTATCTGGTCCAGTGTGTAATTCAAAGCTCTTGTTTCTTTGTTGATTTTCTGCTAGATGATCTGTCTATTGCTGAGAGTGGAGTATTGAGGTACCTACAATTAACGTATTGTTATCAATATGACTCTTTATTTTGGTTAACAGTTGGCTTATGTAGATGGCTGCTTCCATGTTGGGGTCAGAGATGTTTACAATTGTTAGATCTTCTTTTTTTTTTTTAAGATTTTATTTATTTATTTGACAGCAAGAGACACAGCAAGAGAGGGAACACAAGCAGGGGGAGTGGGAGAGGGAGAAGCAGGCTTCCCACCAAACAGGGAGCCCGATGCGGGGCTCGATCCCAGGACCCTGGGATCATGACCTGAGCCAAAGGCAGACGCTTAATGACTGAGCCACCTAGGCGCCCCGTTAGATCTTCTTGTTGGATAGACCCTTTAAGAATGATGTAATGTCTTTCTGTGTCTCTAACTACAGTCTTTAGCTTAAAATCTAATTTGTCTGGTATAAGAATTGCTACCCCAGCTCTCTTTTGAGGTTCTTTGGCATGGAAGATGGAACTGCATCCCTTCACTTTCAGTCTGGATGTATCTTTAGGTTCAAAATGAGTCTCTTGTAGACAACATATGGATAGGTCCTGTCTTTTTATCCAATCTGCAACCCTGTGCCGTTTTATGGGAGTGTTTAGGCCATTTACATTGAGAGTGATTATTGAAAGATACGAATTTATTGTCATCATGTTACTTGTGAACACCTTGTTTTTATAGATTGTCTCTGTAAATTTCTGTTGTATATCATGCTTGGGGTCTTTCTCCTTTTATAGAACCCTCTAAATATTTCTTGCAGGGCCGGCTTAGTGGTCACATATTCTTTCAGTTTCTGCCGATCTTGGAGGATCTGCATCTCTATATCCATTCTAAATGACAGACTTGCCAGATAAAATATTCTTGGCTGCACGTTCTTCGAATTTAGTACCCAGAATATGTCTTGCTAGCCCTTTCTGGCTTGCCAGGTCTCTGTGGATAGGTCTGACATTATTTTGTTGTTCCTCCCTCTGTACGTAAAGAATCTCTTCCCCCTAACTGCCCTTAAGATGGTTCCCTTGGTTCTAAGATTTGTGAGTTTTACTATTACATACCGGGTGTTGGCCTGTTTTCCTTGATCTTGGGAGGGGTCCTCTCTGCCTCTAGGACATGAATGTTTGTTTCATTCCCCAGATTAGGGTAGTTCTCAGCTATGATTTGCTCAAATATATCTTCTAGTCCTCTCTCTCTCTCCACCCCCTCAGGGATCCCAATAATTCTGACATTGGAACATTTCATGGTGTCACTTATTTCTCTGATTCTATTTTCATGGATTTTGAGTTGTTTTTCTCTGGCTTCTTTTTCTTTCTTGTCTATTAAATGGTCTTCTAGATCACTGATTCATTCTTCTGCCTTGCTTACCCTAGCTATTAGATTATCTAGATTAGATTGGATCTCATTGATAGCATTTTTAAGTTCTGCCAATTCAGCTTTCATTTCTGCCCTTAGAGACTCTATGTTGCCATTAATCGATTTCTCCATCCTAGCTATTGTCTTCACAATTGCTACCCTGAATTCCATCTCTGATATCTTCGTTATATCTGTATCCATTTGTAAATGTGTGGCAGAAGTCACAGTCTCTGAGTCTTTCCTATTTTGGGGGTTCCTCCTCCTAGTCATTCTGTTGAGGAGTGGTTGAGGGAATGTACAGAGTCCAAATTATTGACCACAACCAAGCAAGATGCACCTGTTTTCTAGGGACCTTAGGGTTGCTGGCCTCTTGTTCTCCCAGCCTGTCTTCTGGGGGATGGGCCTGCATCATTGTTACTCAGGCAACCCTGTTTGGGCAGAGTTGCCCTGCCCCCTGTGGCAGAGGATGGGCTCAGTGAAAATCGTTTTTTGGGGGCTTTTGTTCTCTGGCGGCTTTCCCTGGCAGCTTTCTGGCCCATACTCTGCTCTTAAAAAAATAGTGCTATAAAAAAAAAAAATAGTGCTATAATAGGGACACCTGGGTGACTCAGTTGGTTAACCGACCGACTATTAATTTCCGCTTAGGTCATGATCTCATGGTCATTGGATCGAGCCCCTCAGTGGCCTCCATGCTCAGTGGGGAGTCTGCTTGAGATTCTCTCTCCCTCTGCCCTTCCCCTTCCCCCACCACACTCTCTCTCAAGTAATAAATAAATAAATCTTTTTAAAAAATGCTGTAATAAGTATTTTGCCATAATGATAGTAGAAATCTATATATTATTAATGATTTATTTTTATATATTTAATTATTGCTGTGACTGAACTGTTTTTTATATACTATCAGCCGTTTCTATTATTTTCGTTATGTTTCTTATTCATATCCAGCAAATTTCTTCGTGAAACATTAGTTTAGTTTTATTTTTTTGTTGAAGTTACTTACACGTTAAGGCCATTGCACCCTTATTTTGAGGAGAAAATCAGGCATAAATTAAAGCATAATACAAGTAAAAGCTAATATTACAAATTGTTGACCTATATCTTTATATGTTTTACAGGTATTCTTAGTCTATTATTTGCCTTCAGTTCTGTTTGATGTATTAGCTAGCATAAAGTTCTTTTTTTATATATAGTTATGATTAACATTATGTATGTTTTCTAAAAGATTTCTTCCTTAAATTGGAGAGGTATATCCTAAGTGAATGCCAAAGACATAATTCCTTGCTTATATATTAGATTTCAGTGTTTGGGTTTCATTTTTATATAGTTCTTACATTTTAATTAATTTATTTTATATCTTCATTGGCTTGGTAATAGCTCCAGTAGCTCTTTTAATTTTTTAATGTTACTTTCATATTACAAGGAGAGAACAGTGGTGGGTGATTAGTTGGAAAAGCTTTTTTGGAGAAAATCATTAATTAAAGGTTAATTAAATAATTAAAGAAACAATGTATGTAAAAAGTGATTTGTAAACTTCAGAACACTCTTTAAATGTTGGCCATTATTATTGTTGATGCTATTAAATAGTCTTTCTTTTTTTCTTCTCATATCACTAGTAATTAATGCCTGCATATTGCTGCATAAGTTATAATTCCCTTTCTAGAATCAGATCAAATGGAAAAGTTGTAGAAGAACTTTTGATGAAAAGGAATATCAGGCATTTGTAGCAGAGTTTATTTTACTTATCCCATTGGAATATACACTTGACATGTAGCCCAGGTTAGTGGTTTTACTCTATTTAAACAGTTTCATCTGTCTGTTCTTTTGCTTTTCTACATGTAACGCTTCTTTTAAGGGGAGAAGATTCAATAAAGTATGTGGCCGATTTTGCATTCAGAATGTTCATCTGTTGATATCTTACCCTGTATTTATTTCCCACCTTTATTATTGATAGGAAAAGTATAAATCATAGAGGATATCAGTTAAATTTAGTTAAAAATTTAAAAAGACATTAAATAATCCAAATACATTAACCATGAAATTTTACCTTAGATTTTTATTCTTAAAAAATTATCTTTAAGTAACTTTTACATATTTAATCTCAAAATGAATAATTTCAGGGGCGCCTGGGTGGCTCAGTTGGTTAAGCGACTGCCTTCGGCTCAGGTCATGATCCTGGAGTCCCTGGATCGAGTCCCGCATCGGGCTCCCTGCTCGGCGGGGAGTCTGCTTCTCCCTCTGACCCTCCCCCCTCTCATGTGCTTGCCCTCTCTCATTCTCTCTCTCTCAAATGAATAAATAAAATCTTTAAAAAAAAATGAATAATTTCAACCTTTTGTTGATATTGCTATATGAGTTAAAATAAATCTTTTGCAACTGTGTTAGCAATTACATGTAAAATTAGCCAATATTTAGAGAAACATTCACTTTATTCACTGTATTAATACGATCCTGAAGTAGTATATTTTTTAAACTGCCTATTTCAACTTCCTGGAAAATGGAATTTATATATGGCTATCTATCCTATACTGCAGTTCAGCAACGAGGATATAAAGCCTCTTGACAAAGTTGATTTTGCAAATTTATTGTTTCCATCTTTTTCTTCTTTTTCCCAGGGCTTACCCTCCCCAAGAATCTGAGAGTCTGGTTAACATCTAAGGTCTCTGTAGCTGGGGAAAGCCTCCCTCCTTAGAAAACAACTAAAGCTTAATGAATAAAAAATTACAAAGTGCAACCCGCTCCCCCACATTTAAGGTTTACTTGTGTGCTATCTTTTCAATTATCGTTGGTGAAGCAATTAGTTCCCCTGCTGCACTCTGTGAAATCAGGAGCATTTGCAGCCTGAACAGTACATTGCAAAATGCTTATACCTAGACAAGGTAGGCAAGTATGATAAATGGTGTACAGGAAAGCATTTTTTCCTAACTCAGCAACTTGAGATAATTTGGATTTGCTATCCTTGGTATTATCATATAGCAGTTTATTGTACACAGTAGTATTAATTATTTAAAGTTATACATATTACAATGTCTGCCTTGTGCTTTTTCTAATAAATATTCTTGTCCCTATGACCTGAGTCTGGTAAATAGAAAGTACTCACTACATAATTTTTGAATAAAATATCTAAAATTTTGGAAATTTTAGAAAAATGATATCTCCTCATTTCTTGAAATACCCATCTTTTATTCATTATGTCTGTGCTTTTCAGCTAGATTTTTTAAAAAAACCCTGGAGCATATATTGATCATAAACCTACATAGATTATCCTATATAGGTAGTCAGTCAGTCATTAAACATTTTCTGATTTCCTTAGCCTCCCTCTCTTAAGGGGGGAAAAAAAAGATCATTAGTATGCCAAAACATACTCTGCAATGAGCTCATTGCCTAAGGCTGACATTTACCCATACCCATGTATTCTTCCCTGCATCACAGGAATGAACTTGCTGTCATTCCAGTGGAGAAATCACAGCAAACAGACCCTTCCTCCTCAGGAATTTGTTTGAATGCTGCATATAAACCATGAATAACTGAATTTTTGTTTTTTTAATTTGTAAATGAGTGGGAAGACTTTAAAGGAAATTGAAGCAAGAGAATAAAAAAGCTCAGATTTATGTTTTAGAGAAGTTAGTCACTATGACTGCTTTGCAGAGAATGAATTTGGGAGGTGTAAGATACCAAATGAGGAGGCTAATCATGGGAAAAAGAAAAAGAAAGTGAGGGCTAGACTGAGGCAGTAATATTGGGAATAGAAAGAATGAGATGGATTTGAGAATTCCTGGGTGGTAACAGAGAAGTGAAAGCCCACAGTAAGCTCCAGGTTTTGGCTCTGCTTATTATTTACATGTAAGCAAGAGAACACAGCATGGGGAAAAGAATTGATGGGGTAGGTGATAAAGTTGCATTTCAAAATGTTTGCAGAGTCTTCTGCATTGTAGACAATGTGAACAATAGCAGAAGTAAAAATAAAAATCACACATATAATCTCCCTATATTTTTCATGTAGATGCATTCATATAAAATCATTTTATATGTATATAAATATATTTTAAGTAAAACTGTGATCATGCCATATAGATAGGCCTATAAACTGCTCTTTTCCTTCAAATTATATCATAAATATTGTATTAGTAAGCTTGGGCTGTCATAACAAAATACCATAGACTGGGTGACTTAGCAAAAATTTATTTTCTCACAGTTCTAAAGGCTATAAGTTTAGATCAGGGCGCTATCATGGTCAGCTTGTGGTAAGAGCTTTCTTCCAGCACACAGAGTGGAGAGAGAAGGTGGTGAGCAAAAAGGTTGGGGATGAGAGAAAGAGAGAGAGAGTGAGTGAACGATAGAGATGGCACACTCTCTCTCAGGTATCTCTTTTTTATAAGGGAACTAATTCCATCATGAGGACCCACCCTAATGATTTTATCTAATCCTAATTACTTCTCATAGGCCCCACTTTGAATACCATCACACTGGGTTAGGGTTTCAAAATATGAATTTTGGAGGAACAAAACATTTAGCCTATAGCAAACATTTTAGTTAATGGAGAATATTCCAAGATGAATTATTAATTTTGAAGTCATTATAGAAAACTTCAGCTGGCAGGAGGTACTGTATACTATTTTATACCCCAGACCTTGCAATGTTTAAAAACTAAATAAAGAGTGCATTTTGAATACTAAAATATGTATACCAAAAGTAGGACCTTTTTCCTGTGAAACAAAATTAGGGGACTACCTTGGAGTAAGTTATTTTTAAATCCTGTTATCCAGAGATAACAAGGAACATTTCTGTAGTCATGCAAACTAAGTTTTATTAATGTGCTTTAATAAGGGACAAATAATACCAGAGGAAGCATGTAGTGTTTCAAAAAGGAGGCAGGAGAGATCTAGGGACAGTAGTTGCAAGATTTGGAGAGAGGAGGGCTGAAATTAACCACATGAGTCTTTTTGGACTTACTCCTAAATCAGCTTATCTGTGTCTTACACCTTGGCACATTTAATTACTGACTAGAATTTATTCTTATATATATAAATACTGCTTTCAGAATATGTCTTTATACATATAGCATACACAGCCAGCTATCTGTGTTACTAATCTATTGTTAATTTTAAATGTTCATGTGAGCCTAACGCTTTTAAGTCTTACATAAAAGGAGTCCATCCAATACTCATGAATCATATATTCTAAAGGGGAAACAAGGAGAGCAGTGACAAAACAGCCTTCCAGCCTTATTTAGAATGTATGAAATTTTGAGAACACCTGTATTGAATCTGTTCTGGGAAACGGGACGTTTTAATCCCTTTAATAAAAGATCTTGTCAGTGACAAATGGTGAAACCGATTGTTAAAATTAAGACCTACACAGCAACCAGGAGAAATCACTTCATTCCATACATGTATCATTTGATTTATAAGAAACCTTATACAAGAAACATAATAACTAGGTATTAAATTACTTTTCTTGAATTGAAGGGAAATGGAACCATCTTGGGCCTAAAATTTATGCAGATCAGTAAAAACAAGAAATAGAACATTGTTGGGGTGCCTGGGTAGCTCAGTCGTTAAGCGTCTGCCTTCGGCTCAGGTCATGATCCCAGGGTACTGGGATCGAGCCCTGCATTGGGCTCCCTACTCAGCGGGAAGCGTGCTTCTCCCTCTCCCACTCCCCCTGCTTGTGTTCCCTCTCTTGCTGTGTCTCTCTCTGTCAAATAAATAAATAAAATCTTAAAAAAAAAAAAGAAAAGAAAAGAAATAACATTGCTTTATGCTTCTCATTAAGTTTCTGTTTCTCAGAATTTGTTCAACAGTACTTCCTACCTCAGATACGTACTATCAACTAACTACCCATATTTTGGAGAGCTGGATTAAGGATTGACTAGTGCCACGTAGATACCTGGAGCCAGAATTAAAAGACAAAAATAAACTGAAACAATTTATTTTAATTTATAACAAACAAAACATACTAATTTCCAATAAGAAGGACTCAAGGTCTTCTAGACCCAACTGAAAATTTATAAAATAAGTTGTAAATTAATTGCTTGTTTTAAAATGCATGATTGTTGGGCTTGTACTTTTACCTATAATTTAACTGCAGAGCGAATTGCCACTGAACTGTAAACAACGGAAAAAATGGAAAAATATATGAAATTACATATTTTTCAGACACTGGAAAACAGGTAGCACAAGACTGTGATCTCAGATAGAATGAGGTGGGTCTTGTGATCACCTCCAGATTACTGGCTGGAGGTAGCAAAGCAGCGAGGAAGAATCCAAAAGGAACATGTCAGTCACATTTATTTGAGAAGACAGAGACCAGAATTCAAGGAGGCAGAGGTAGTAAGAATTTGTGGGGCAGAGTACTGAAGAAGAGGGATAGATCTAGGTCCATAATGGAAGAATGCAGGAGCCATGAGATTGTATGGGGCTGAAGGGCCAGGGCCAGGTGCTGGCTGGCAAACTGATCTTCCTCAAACATGCCAATGATTATCTTCTCAAGAAATGGTGCCAAAATAACTGGATGTTCATCTGAAAATAAATAAATGAACCTCAAATCTTATCTCACATGATATATAAAAAGTAGCTTGGCATGGATTATAGGCCTAATATAAGAACTTAAAACTATAAAATTTTCAAAGAAAAAGTAGGAGAGGTGCCTGGGTGACTCAGTTGGTTAAGTGTCTAACTTGATTTTGGCTCAGCTCATGATCTCAGGGTCCTGAGATCAACCTCCCACCCCCACCCCCACCCTCTGTGTCAGGCTCCACGTTCACAGGGGAGTCTGTTTCCCCTCTCCCTCTGCCCCTGCTCATGCTCTCTCTCTCTCTCTCTCTCAAATAAATAAATTTTTAAATTAAAAAAAATAAAATATAGGAAAGATCTTCGTGTCTTTGTGGTAGGGAAAGATTTCTTAGACACCCTTAAAAAATGAGTTATAAAAGAAGAAAGTGATGAATTGAATATCATCAATAGTAAACTTTTTCCCCCTGTTTAAAAGACACTTAAGAAATGAAAAGGTGAACCACAAACTGGGAGACAATATTTGCAAAACATGTATTTGATAGAGGTCTCATATCCAGAGGATATAAAGAATTCTTGCAAATAAAAATAAGAAGAAAAACCATCTGAATTTTTAAAACTAGGAAATACCTTGAGAAGAAACTGCCAATGAAGACATATGAATAACAAACAAACACATTAAAAGATGTATAAATGCATTTGTCACTAGATAAATGCAAATTAAAATCATAAGAAGCTACTCTTACACGCCAACTAAACTGGCTAAAATCAAACACATTAACAATAACAAATATAGAGAATGTGGAGCAACTTCATCCTCTCGTACATTGCTGCTGTGAATACAAAATGGTATGACCACTTTGAATCATACTTTGGCAGTTTAGTTAAGCATACACTTACTATATAACTTAGCAATCATTCTCCTAGATATTTACCAAAAGAAAATGAAAACACATTTCTACACAAAACTTGAACAGTAATGTTTATATCAGCTTTATTCATAATCACCAAAAAGTGGTAACAACCAGAACGCCCACAAACTAGTGAATGGATAAACAAATTATAGTACATCCTTACAATGAAATACTATTCAGCAATTAAAAGAGAAAAGAAAGCCCTGATACATAAAACAACGACATGGGTAAATCTCAAAAGCTTTATACTATGTTTAAGAAGACAGACTCCAGAAGCCAACCTACTATATTATTCCACTTATTTTATATTCGCTAAAAGGCAAAAATATGGTAATAGAAAACAGATTGGTGATTGTGATTTTTAAGACCCAATCCTGAGTATCATTATGAGATAAAAGCTAAAGAAGATAAACTAAGTATTGTAGTCTGAAAGCACCATACCATAATGAGAGAAAAGAATATAAAAAACAATGACTGGCTTATCGTTGTGTTGTATTTAAATTTTGTAGACCATTTTCCATTTCTTTTCCTTCTACTTCTCCTCCTTCTTCTCTTCCTCCTTCAACTTTAGTTATTTCCACACATCAAGATTTCAATGATTTTTGCTTAATTTGTGTATTGTAGTGTAATATACATAAAACAATGTGAACAAATATTAAGAGTATGGTTCAATGCATTTTCACAAAGTGAACACATGTGTAAATGAGACCCACATTATGAAATATGATTCTGCAGTACCCAAGGTTCTTTGTGATCCAATTTTAGCTACTAAACCTTCTTCTGATTTCTAACAGAATTAATTCATTTTGTCTGTTGTACTTTAGATAATTAAAATCATAAAATATCCATTCTTTTATGTGATATTTTGCTAGGGATATTCATACATATCTTTTCCTCTATTTGCTTATTATTTGTTGTCATTGCTGTACAAATGGCCAGTGACATAATTTGCAGAGACCCTTATTGAAAAATTATTAAGAATTTTAGATCATGACAGCAGAATAGTAAACCAAACAAGGACAGGGCCCCTTTGAGTAAAGGGCTCTGTGTGACTTCCCACATAGCACTCATGGGACACTGGCCCTCCTGTGTAGTATTTCACTGTGTGAACACGCCACAATTAAAAAAAAAAATCTAGGGCGCCTGGGTGGCTCAGTTGGTTAAGCGACTGCCTTCGGCTCAGGTCATGATCCTGGAGTCCCTGGATCGAGTCCCGCATCGGGCTCCCTGCTTGGCAGGGAGTCTGCTTCTCCCTCTGACCCTCCCCCCTCTCATGTGCTCTCTCTCATTCTCTCTCTCAAATAAATAAATAAAATCTTTAAAAAAAAAAATCTATTCTATTGCTAATAAAAAAAATTTGTGATGTTTTCAGTTTTCTGAGACTCTGAATGATGCTGTTATGAGTATTTTAATTTCTTTTAGAGAAAATTATTTCTACATGCATTTATATTGCATATCTACCTGGAAATGGAATTTTAGGTACTGCATCCAGTTGTAGTACATAATGTCAAACATTTTACCTAAATGGTTGTGCCAGCTTCTTACAGTCTTATTAGCAGTATGTAAGAGTTCTAGTTGTTCTACATCCTCATGAATACTTGATATTTTCCATTTTAGTGGAGAATTTGGTGGGTATGTGTGGTATTCCATTGTGGTAGTCTGTTTGCAAAAAGGGCTGCAGCAATTTTCCCATCCCTGCACACAAGCCTCTTTATGATGTGACTGAGGAAATAGTATGAAAAATATTATATGTTCATGTTGTATTATTTATTATGCCAAACAGTCATATATTCTTTGGGATCCTATAGTTTTGAGACATGTGTTCTTTCTTTGAATCTTCAAACTAATGATCTCTTTACTTCATCTGAAACATTATTTTATAGACTTCTTGTAAGACTGTATTTTTTTCTCATTACTAGCCATTAAGCAAATAAAGATCTAACTGGATTCTGCATTTTCATTCAAACAGCTTTTTTTTTTTTTCCTTATTCTCCACTGTTTATCCACATAGCTGTTTTAGATTTTCTTCTCTAATGGTGGCCAGGGTAGAGTTCACTTCACAAACCTTAGGTGTTAGATTTTCATCATCTCCTCAGGAGATAATCTGTATTGTAAATCTCTCTAATATCTTAAGTATATAGAAGATGTGCTAATTCTTCTTCTCCGTATGTACTGATAACAGCAGTGCTCCTACATGAAACAATTCAGTAATTTCGACAAAAGTACCAAATTGCAATGTGCTGCATTCAGACCCCTAATCCATGAATTTTATTTTAGTAACTTCATTTTCTGCCTGGAGGTAGGAAGACATCAACTGACAATGACTGGATGAAGTGGGAAGAGAGGAATCATTATGGCTGGCATTAAAAAAAAAAAAAAGCCATCTTATAGAAGAAAAGTAGTTGATTATAAAAGATACTATCTACCAATGGCTTATATGTACCAAAAAGAAAAATATATATATCATAAGGTTTCCTCTCATTAACTATGGAAAAAAGATGCTTGTATGTTTACCTTACCGATGAGGAAATAGAAGTTTAAAAAGTTTTAATGTGGCCAAATTTCCTCAGTTAATAATTAGCAGAGACATTTTAAGGTTTATAATATATAATGAATTAACATTTGCAACAGGGTGCTGGCGAATGAACCCAATATAAAATACCAACATCCCTTAAAAGCAAGGTTTGTAAAATGTATATATATAAAATTAAACGATGGCTAGTTTGTAAAATAACTCAAGGATTATTTGGTTCATTGAACTTTTTAAAATCACTGATTTCATAAAGAGAATGTATTTACTTATATGTATCTTTTTTTTTTTTTAAGATTTTATTTATTTATTTGAGAGAGAGAGAGAGAGAGCACAAGAGGGGGGAGCAGGAGAGGGAGAAGCAGACTCCCTGCCAAGCAGGGAGCCCGATGCGGGACTCGATCCTGGGACTCCAGGATCATGACCTGAGCCGAAGGCAGTCGCTTAACCAACTGAGTCACCCAGGCGCCCGTATATGTCTGTATCTTAAAAGAAGAAATATTTTAGGACATGAGGAGGTGATGTGAAATTAACTTATGATCCTGAATTTCTGTTTTTCAGAACTATAATGAGAGCAGTAGGCAGAATGAATGTTATTTCCGGAGGTAAGTACAATGACAGGTGATCTTATATCATTGAGCACAGTGAACAGCTTACATTGACTAATGTTTTTATACAACCACCTGAAAGTACTAAAATATGAATTAAAATGTCAAATGTTTGATTTAATGTCACATTTTAGCACTGAATGCATGACTTTAATTGGGCTGTGCTTAGTTATGGAAACTATAATCTATATCACTCAACACAAACAAAGTTAATATAACAAATCCTTTTATTTCTTAAAATCAGTGTGAAATGTGAGTGAAAGAATGAAAACCCAAAATCTTCAAGCCTTTTAGTTCCCCCAAAAATATGTGTATAAAAGCAAATGATTATTTGAAATAGCAGCACAGGAAGTATATAGTAATTGTAATTTTTTTTCAGTTATTCTCAGGGTTTTTATAGAGATTTAGGGAATGTCTAATGTAAAGAATAGTAACATATGAGTGTCAGAGGTCATTTAGTGTAACTTTTTACTCATCTAAATCAATCTTAGAATGTAATCCAGATGGCACACTTTTCAGCCAACCTTAAACTGCATTGCTCCAACTGCAGAAGTACTGTCTTGAAGAGTTCTAGCTGACTCACAGCCTTCTTCTCTAACATTCTCTCCATGGACTATGGCCTTGGCAAAAGGCCACTCAACTGTTGGACAAGACTAGCCATCAGAAAGTAGTTAGATACGAACCAAAATCATTCTTTGTAACTAGTCTTAGGCCATATTTTTTAATATATTGTTAAATATTCATGAGATAGAAATCTCAGCAGTACTTACTCTTTAATAGAATGGTTCTCACCTGGGGTAACAACTTCTCTAGAATTATTCCGTAAATCTTTAGGGGACTTGTTATTTGTCACAGTGGTTATGGTGTATTAATGGCATTTTGTGATCAGAGGCCAAAGATGTCATACAGATGCAAAAGACAGAATATTCCTGTACATGGAAGAATTGGCTAATATCCCATGCAATTTTCCATTGTCCCATGAACGTTCATTTAGATGAACATAACTGTTAATAGTTATCTGAGCCCTTATCCTTATATATGTAATCACAAAATGTTTTTCCATGAGTCAATATACACTAAATTCTGCATGCAATATAATATACTATGCAGTTGTAAAAATAATAATAAAGAAACTCTATGTGAAAAGATCTCTAATATTTATTTTATAAGAACAAAGCTAGTTGTAGAACAATATAAATCCTAGACTCCATTTCTATTATATAAAAATACTTATTTGTTTGCATATACAATATAATACACACATATATATATATATATATATAAAGAAATACTGGAAGGATACACAAGAAACTAATAACAGGGATTATTTATGGATAGGCATGAAGGAGAACTAGACAAATGGATGACAGTGGGCATGAGAGAAAATAAATAAATAAGCAAACAAATGTGTGTATATAGTTTTATGAAAAATTTGCCTGCGTTGCCTATTAAAATTAGGTGAAAACAATATATATCACACCTATTTTTTTAAATGTGTTTTATGTTTTCTTGTCTTACTGGATTTTCTAAAAATAATAATAACTATCAGGCTTATGTCAGACTTCTCAGTAATACTGAATCCATAAGAGCCATTTCTGTTGAATTTTGATGAAAAATAGTTAATCCAAAAATGCTTGCTGATTCAAATGCTCTCTTACATATGGAGGCAACAGAGAGGAAATATTCATAGATATTCAAGGCTTAAAATATGATTTCTGAAAAAGAAAAAAAAGTTTAACTGTCTCAGCAGTCTACAAGATAAAGCAAAATAAGAATTCAAAAAGAGAGAAGACATGATATAGATGGAATGATTTTTTATTACATCACCAATTTATGCCAAGGTAATGCTGAAGAACCCAGAAAAAGCGATGGAAAGAATAAAACTAGAAATCCAAATCATCTGAATTTGATTCTTCATGTCATGTTTACAGAGGGTGATCTAGTAAGAGATCTTTCCGCGTCTTTGTGCCTCAATTAATTTCATTAATGAAAATAGATAACGGCAGCTACTTCATAGTTATATTTTTAGAATATAGTAAGATATTTGTGAAAGGATTTAAAAATCAGCTGGATAATCTCTTTATAGCATCTTCACGCTATCTTATATCCTTACTCCCAGGATGTTTCTAAATCACTTTCTTTGCATATAAAGTTTCAGTCTCCCTAGTTAGCAATTTCCCCTACCTTGCAAAACCCATCTCAAGTTCTGTCTACCCTAATTAATGATCTCTCATGATATTAGAAATCATTGATGATTTTAACTGCCTTTTTTTACATTATCTTCATCACACCATCTTATTGTACTAGTTTATTATCAGTGTACGTATAATCTATTTAATACTTCCCTATAGTTATCCCAGATGAAAAAATAATGCCCATTAAAATTGTCATTCGGATGGGGAAAAAATGTATGGCATAATACCTTGAGAAAATAAAGTTTCAAAATTGTTTAAAGGGAATACTTTAAATTTTGTTAATTCTATCTGTGATAGTCTTCTTAATAATTAATAGCCTAATCTAATTATGACAAAACATTAGATAAAAAACAGATAGAGGTCCATTCATCAAAATATTTGACCAATGCTCTTCAAATGTGTCAAGGTTATGAAAGACAGGACTGAAGCATGTTACAAACTGCAGAAGATTAAGGAGAGATAACAACTAAATACAATGTATCTTAGATAGAATCCCAAAACCAAAATAGGACATTAGTGGAAAAACTGATAACATCTGAATAAAGTCTGTAGTTTACTTAATAGCATCATAATAACATTAATTTCATGGTTTTGATCATTGTACCATAGTTATGTAAGATGTCAACATTAGGGGATTCTGGGTGAAACATATACAGAAGTTCTCTGTAGTTTTTTTGAAACTCTTCCTTATGTATAAACTTATGTCATAATAAGCTAAATGAATAAATGATAGTTTATTAAGTTTAAAGACATATAAAGAAGGGGCACCTGGGTGGCTCAGTTTGTTAAGCATTGGACTCTTGATTTCAGCTCAGACCATGATCTCAGGGTCTTCACACTCAGAGGGGAGTCCACTTGAGATTCTCTCTCTCCCTCTTCCTCTGCCCTTCCCCCTTGCCCCCGCTCACACATGCACATACACACACTCTCTCTCTCTCTCAAATAAATAAATAAATCTTTAAAAAAAAAAAACATAAAGAAGACTCAAGGTAAATATGTTTAAAGTTAGTTATCATTTAATAGGTGGTAGAATTGGTGAAATTTTCCTTAGTCTTTTAGTTTCTATATTTTAAAATATTAATTTGTATCAGTTAAATTATAAAGATATATAAATAGGCAAAAAATCAAAATACAAAGTATTATGAGCAAAATAATGCTGCACTTACCACCCTCATGTCTCCTTTTTCCATTAGAGAAAGATTGGCTGAAACCAATCTAGTATCCTTACCCTATCTAACATAGATTATATCTAGTTGTTACAGTGTTTGATTTTTTTTTTTTTTTTTTTTTTTTTACTCTTGCAGTATCCTTTGTATGATAGTGAACTATTGAAGAGACATGGCCAGTTGGCCTGAAAACCTCTTTTTATTTATTTATTTTTTTAAAGCAACAGACATTTATTTCTCAAAAATATGGAAGCTGGGAAGTCCAAGATCAAAGTGCTAGCAGATTCAGTGTCTAGTGGGACACTCTTCCTGGTTTACAGACAATGACTTTTTTGCTCTATTTTTACATGGTGTAGAGATTGAGGGCTCTGGTCTCTTCCTCTTCTTATAAGGGCACTAATTCCATCCTGGGGAGCTCATGAGCTCATCCAAATTTAATTACCTCCCAAAGGCCCCACCTCCAAATACCATTACACTGGGGATTAGGGCTTTGAATGGGGTGGGGGGGGGGACACAAACATTCAGTTCATACTAGTCTCTTTTTAAGCACTTCAACCAACACTAATGCCAATAATAACAACTTCTATTTGTGGAACACTTGCTTTGAGCCAAGCACTGTTCTAAGGATGTCATATATATATTAGTTCATCTAATCCTCATAGCAACTCCGTGCAGTAGGATACTATTCTCACCGTCATTTTACAGATGAAAAACTGAGAAAAGTGATATTAAGTCAGCTTGTAAAAGCCTCTCTTTTAATTGAGAACAGGAGACATATTGAAGGGATTACATCAACGTGACATTCTAATTGCATTGTGGTGGATCTATTCATAAATGCTTTTTTCATTTGTTTTTACAAACTTTTTATTTGAAACTTTATTTTGAAGTTGTTGTTTCAAAATTATTATGATTAAATAACCTTACTCTGTCGGGCCTCTCTTAGCTTAATTACCCTTTTTAAGAATTTTCCATTATTCCAAACTCTCCATTGAAATTCTATATCTGTCTTATTTATTCTCATCATGAATTTTTTTTATCATTTTCCTCTGTCAGTTTTGTGAATTTGCATACAGATGAATTATTTCCTGGTATACTGTTGATATCTTCATCCTTTCTCCACTTCCTATGGATAAGGCATAGGTCTTTCTTACCTTATGTCATATAGGTAAGTTCTGATGTAGATAAATCAAATTACACCTGACTTTTTGAAATTAAGCCAACTATTCATTTCTGGTACCCTCCTCCACCACAAACCCATAATCTTTAGTTAAGACAAAATAAGAGAAGTAGATATCTGTACTCTCCATAGATTTTATTTTTTAATTTTTTTTAAGATTTTATTTATTTATTTGTCAGAGAGAGAGAGTGAGCACAAGCAGGGGGAGTGGCAGGCAGAAGGAGAAGCAGGCTCCCCACCAAGGAAGGAACCCAGTATGGGACTTGACTCCAGGACCCTGGGATCATGATCTGAGCCAAAGGCAGACACTTAACTGACTGAGCCACCCAGGTGTCCCAGCTCCATAGATTTTTTTTTTTTTTAAGATTTTATTTATTTATTTGAGACAGAGAGAATGAGAGACAGAGAGCATGAGAGGGAGGAGGGTCAGAGGGAGAAGCAGACTCCCTGCCGAGCAGGGAGCCTGATGCGGGACTCGATCCAGGGACTCCAGGATCATGACCTGAGCCGAAGGCAGTCGCTTAACCAACTGAGCCACCCAGGCGCCCAGCTCCATAGATTTTAAGTAAATATACATACTACAATTATATTATTACAAATTAACAACTGAATTCAGCAATAAATAAAGGGGCATTAATCTTGGCATACTCAGCCCCACATTTTACTTAAAGGGAAGATCTGTTAAAGCACTTCAGTAGAGGGAAACTTTGCTTGCTCAGGCAATATTTTGCTTGCTCAGGCAATATGAAAACTGATACTTTGGAGGTTTAAAAAGGTTGGTATTGGCAAATGACATTGGTGAAATAGACCTGGATAAAATCTTAACATTTTTTACTTCTCAAGGATGTTAATCCTAGGACTATTTTACAATTTTAAAAATCATTGAGAACCCCAAAAACTTTTGATTATGTGGGTTATATCTGTAAGTATTAACATGTTAGAAATTAAGACAAAACTTGCACATAGTTATTAGTTCATTTAAAGATATTTTAGGGGCTCCTGGGTGGCTCAGTCGTTAAGCATCTGCCTTAGACTCAGGTCATGATCCCAGGGTCCTGGGATCGAGCCCCACATTGGGCTCCCTGCACAGTGGGGAGTCTGCTTCTCCCTCTCCCTCTGCCTCTACCCCCTGCTTGTGCTCTCCCTCCAATAAATAAATAAAAAATCTTAAAAAAATAAAATGACTGACTTAATAGAAAATAACTATCCTCTCATATATGCTTCTGCATTTTATTTGTTATATTTTTTTGGTTGAAATACTTGAAGAAAATTTGATCTCAGACTGATCTGTAGTTGGGAAAGGAAGGAATATTTTGAAAGACATTTCAATAATTGTAAATATTTTTGATAAGAACAAAATTTTAAAGAAGCAGATTTATAAAGTTTATTTGAAATGT
The DNA here is from genome assembly GCF_011800145.1 of Mirounga leonina. Taxonomy (NCBI): domain Eukaryota; kingdom Metazoa; phylum Chordata; class Mammalia; order Carnivora; family Phocidae; genus Mirounga; species Mirounga leonina. The sequence goes on along the minus strand of NW_023270433.1, from coordinate 28,079,210 downwards.
GAAATCTAAAACCACACAAATTTTGCACGTTTACATTAAAATACATTTGTCTCTCGCATCTTGAATGAACCTTTTACCCATGCATGATTTCATAACATTATATACTGGTTATTTGGAAAATATTCATTCACTTAGTCATTATGGAGATCTTTCAAATGGTGACTCATTTTACTATACAGTATCAAGAAAATGGCATGAATATCAATATCAATCTCATCAGAAAAGCCTTGATTATCAGGAAAGTGTGAAGTTTATAGTGGATAAAAGTTTTCCAAAATTCTTTTTTTTTCTTGAAAGCCCAAATTTTATCATTGAAAAAACACATATTGTCACTTGTTTTCCTTGAAGTGGTCTATACTTCTTTTTTTGAGAATATGCCTGCCATTTTTGAGAATCCTACTCAGGATTGAATAACGATAGTTTTTCTGTTATTCTTTCATCCAAGTAAAATAGTGTTCCATTAAAAAGTCACATAAAAAAGTGTCCTATAAAAAAACCATTAGCTCACTATATAACCGATGTAATTATACAAGTAATTTTCTTGAACAACCATCACACTTTGGTATGCAGTAGAACTGCTTTATATGTACTCCCCATGTCATCACAAAGAAAATTATATACACTTAAAAGGTTGAAATTTAATAAAATTAATAATTTTTACTACTCCATATGTGAAATTTGCTTTTTTTTTGGCTAGCTCATCTGGTGAAGAATACAGTGACTACTTACTTCAGTTTGTCACTATTGCTGTGATTCATGCTAAGGCACCATGTTGTTGAACCATCAGTGTAAATGTCAGGCCAATAAAAAAGGTGAATACTATCTTTGTATTACTGTGAACATAGTTGTAACCCCCCAGATCTCTTGAAAGGATTTTTGAGATGCCCAAAGTTCTGTCAACCATACTTTAAGAAGCACAGTTGTAAAGGAAATTCAACTTTATCCTATGGGCAACATAGGCCATTTAAATATCATAAGCAGAGGAATGATGTGGGCATAATTATATTCCAGACACTGGTTTTAAATTTTGGAGGAAAAGACTCTTTGCAAATTAAACTTATACGATTTAAATTGGCACCTGGCCAACATCTATAAAATAACTTCAATAATACCCATGAAGACACAGAAAGCTAGGACAGTTCATAATAATACTGAAATCTAAGAAAGAAAGACAGCATGTTAGTTTATTAAACAGATGCAACTTTAAAAATAGTAAAAGAGAAGTTTATTTCAAGAGTGAACATCAGAGAGAAGCTATTACCATTCCAGGAGTGTAGGAACAAAAGAAGAAATAGGGTTACTGAAGCTAAGTGAGATGGAATTTTGACAGAGAGGCCTCCTGATAGTCATTGTAGCCCTATGGAGATACAATTAATGTCAGAACAGGAAGGGAGCATGTAAGAAATTTCTCAATTTGACTCCCCTTCCCACCTTCTGATCTTTGCTTGTAATTTCCATGGGCTGAAGCTGACTATAAAGGAAGTCTGAATGAAGTAATATTACATAAGGCTTGGTCTTCATTTCACAAATCAGAAAAGAGAAAGTAAATAATGGATTCCTGAGGAAGGAGGTAAATGAAAAATAACCAGCACTTGCCCTGCTCAATTTTTATCCTTTTCTCCTTCACCTAAGATCATGGGTATTCTGCCTTAAATAGGGAATTGGTAAATTTAGAGTTGATTGGGATTTTTTTTTCAATAAGGCAGAGCAGTACAAGTTTTTATAAGAGGATTTGAATATAAGAGATAAGATTTTAAAATACCTTTCTTGAATTTGTGAAATATTTAGGGTTTTCCATATAAATAGTAAGAATTGGGAGTCACATATGATACAAAATTAGGTAATGTGTAGTCTTCAGCTTGTATTTCCTTACCAAGAGAACTGAGCTACTTTGAAAAACCTCTGATTTGTCAATTTCCACAGGTCATGTGTTTGATATATGCAACCCCTGTATTTGCTTTCTGAACTAATAATACTGATCAAGGAGAAAGTTCACAGAGTCCAAGATATATAATAAAGCCTAGACATTTACAGATATGTGAATGCTTGTTAATAATAATAAAAAAAGTGCCTAGAATGTAAGGAGACTTTCAAGGGATTGTTCTCAGAACTGAAGATAGAGTTTCAGCACTTGATTTATTTTTCCTTTGCTGATAATATTCTCTCCATGCACCCCTATCTCATTCTCCTCCCAAGCCATGTAACTTGTATTTGGTCAGGGGAGTATGATAGGGTACTGGAGACGTGAAGACTAGCTTAAAATCTTCATACAAGAATCACTAAATCAAGAGTGAACTTGAAAATTCATGATATTAGTGGTTATTAGGAACAAGATGAAGTCATTAAAATATCTTAAATTCTGTGATCTTAAGTCCCTAAGGGTCGTGCTACATGAGAGTCTACTGTGGACAACCATAACACTGGTCATCCTCAAAGGTGATATAAACAAATAGAACCTAGCATATTGACATAGTCAGTTTCAAAAATTCAGAAAAGTTATTTTCAAAAAGAAAGTATATGCAGTTTAGCCAAATGACAAACAGCCTATTAGCTCCCGCATTGCAAATTTAACCACGCAGGATGATTTTCTGATCAGAATATGAATAATTTTTTTCATTATTGAAGAACTATGCTCAGGCATATTGTACTCTAACCTCAGATTAATCTTGCTGTGAGAATCGTATTGCAAAGGCAGTTTTCATATGCTGTTAAATATTTAATAGCTATCTCTAATAAAAGAATGGCTCCATGTAGTATCATGTTCCTTTCAAAACTTAGCTCCAACTGACTTTTGACAAGTAAATGAATGAAACCTATTATAAAAAGAATTCAACACCTCAAAACTGAAACATGAAATATTTTTCTTCTGAGGTTTCACCTCCCTTGATGTGTTGCCATTGTCAAAAATATTTCCTGTTATTATCAACAAGGAATATTGCTTTAAAAATAATTTTTATATTTAAAATGACACACAGGTATTATTAAAATTTAAAATGAAACCAGAAGAAGTAAGCAGTAGTATCACCATCTAATCACATCACTTAATATTTCACTGTGCTACATTTCCAAATTTTTTCTATGCAATTTTTTAACTTACTTTTACTTTTCAATTTACTTTTATTTTGTAAATGGTGGCCTTAATGAGAGCTGTTTAAATCACATTCCACCACACTCATCTCAATGTTTCTGAGGCTCACATAACATTTACATACTGAGAAAAACATCAAACAGAAAAAGACTTTTTCTTTTGTTTAGTATACGACATGGTATTACCAGTGATGGTAAAGCACAAGCATATTGTTTAATAAATGTCTCATACTCACATAACCAGAATGTAGAGTGTCAGTGGATTGACAAATATCCTCTTGTTAATCACAAAGCACTGTCAACAAAGATGCCTCAAGACTTCACCATATAGCTTTTTACATAAGTTTAAATGAGGCAGAATTTTTCAGTTGGCCTTCATTTTTTTAAATTTTATTTTATTATGTTATGTTAATCACCATACATTACATCATTAGATTTTGATGTAGTGTTCCATGATTCATTGTTTGCATATAACACCCAGTGCTCCATTCAATACGTGCCCTCTTTAATACCCATCACCAGGCTAACCCATCCCCCCCACCCCTTCCCCTCTAGAACCCTCAGTTTGTTTCTCAGAGTCCATAGTCTCTCATGGTTCGTCTCCCACACTGATTCCCCCCCCTTCATTATTCCCTTCTTACTATCTTTTTTTTTTGTTTTTAACATATAACGTATTATTTGTTTCAGAGGTACAGGTCTGTGATTCAACAGTCTTACACAATTCACAGTGCTCACCATAGCCCATACCCCCCCCAATGTCTATCACCCAGCCATCCCATCACCCCACTACTCCAACAACCCTCAGTTTGTTTCCTGAGATTAAGAATTCCTCATATCAGTGAGATCATATGATACATGTCTTTCTCTGATTGACTTATGTCGCTTAGCATAATACCCTCTAGTTCCATCCACATTGCTGCAAATGGCAAGATTTCAGGGTTTTTTGATGGCTGCATAATATTCCACTGTATATATATACCACATCTTCTTTATCCATTCATCTATTGATGGACATCTAGGCTCTTTCCATAGTTTGGCTATTGTGGACAGTGCTGCTATAAACATTGGGGAGCATGTACCCCTTTGGATCCCTACATTTGTATCTTTGGGGTAAATATCCAGTAGTGCAATTGCTGGATTGTATGGTAGCTCTATTTTCAACTTTTTGAGGAACCTCCATACTATTTTCCAGAGTGGCTGCACCAGCTCGCATTCCCACCAACAATGTAGGAGGGTTCCCCTTTCTCCGCATCCCCGCCAACATCTGTTGTTTCCTGACTTGTTAATTTTAGCCATTCTGACTGGTGTGAGATGGTATCTCATTGAGGTTTTGATTTGGATTTCCCTGATGCCAAGTGATGTTGAGCACTTTTTCATGTGTCTGTTGGCCATTTGGATGTCTTCTTTGGAAAAATGTCTGTTCATGTCTTCTGCCCATTTCTTGATTGGATTATGTGTTCTTTGGGTGTTGAGTTTAATAAGTTCTTTATAGATTTTGGGTACTAGCCTTTTATCTGATCTGGACTTCAAGCTCTATTACAAAGCTGTAATCATCAAAATAGTATGGTACTGGCACAAAAACAGACACATAGATCAATGGAACAGAATAGAGAGCCCAGAAATGGACCCTCAACTCTATGGTCAGCTAATCTTTGACAAAGCAGGAAAGAATGTCCAATGGAACAAAGACAGTCTCTTCAACAAATGGTGTTGGGAAAATTGGACAGCCCCATGCAGAAGGATGAAACTGGACCATTTCCTTACATCACACACAAAAATAGACTCAAAATGGATGAAAGACCTAAATGTGAGACAGGCGTCCATCAAAATCCTAAAGGAGAACACAGACAGCAACCTCTTCAACCTCAGCCTCAGCAACTTCTTCCTGGAAACGTCGCCAAAGGCAAGGGAAGCAAGGACAAAAATGAACTATTGGGACTTCATCGAGATAAAAAAGTTGCACAGCAAAGGAAACAGTCAACAAAACCAAAAGACAACCGACAGAAAGGGAGAAGATATTTGCGAATGACATATCAGTTGGCCTTCATTTTAGTGTTTGTGTGCATGTATGTTTGTTTCTGTTTGTTTGAGGTATACATAGCTTTGAGTTGATTTGCTTAAATGAAAAGAAAGCACGTTTTACAAATGTAGTTGGGGATGTGAGGGCGATCTGGCTGCGACATCTGTCACCCCATTGATCACCAGGGTTGATTCGGCTGATCTGGCTGGCTAGGCGGGTGTCCCCTTCCTCCCTCACCACTCCATGTGCATCCCTCCCGAAGCTGTGCACTCGGTTGAAGAGGACGACCTTCCCCGATAGAGGAGGACCATTCTTCGGTCAAGGGTATATGAGTAGCTGCACTCCCCTGCTAGAACCTCCAAACAAGCTCACAAATGTAGTTGGGCCCAGAGACATTTTGTATTGGTGGTTTTGGATAAAACAACAATAACAACACTGAGGAAGCCCATTTTTGGGGTTCTTTACAGTTAGTGGACCAATTTGATTAGCATCTGAGTATATTACAGAGCTTAGCTCCTAGAACTTCCCCTGGTCAGTAGAAAAAGGAGAGATAAAGGGGGTGCCTGGGTGGTGTAGTTGGTTAAGCATCTGACTCTTGGTTTCGGCTCAGGTCCTGATCTCAGTGTTGTGAGATTGAGTCCTGTATCAGGCTTCATGCTCAGCACGGAGTCTGCTTGAGATTCTCTCTTCCTCTCCCTGTGCCCCTCCCCTCTGCACATGTGCACTCACACTCTCCCTCTCTCTCTCAAACAAATCTTACAAGAAAAGAAAAGAAGAAAAAGAGAGATAGAAAGTCATCCAAATTTATTCTAAAAGGAATAGAAATGCAGTCAGTGTCTATGGATAGAGTAATCCTGCTTATGTAATTCTTCAGTCACAAGTGCTAGACAAGAGCCCAGGGATATTTTTTAAATCCCAATAATTAACACATCTCTCATCTGAACAATAGATTTCTCAGGCTTCACCTTTTCAGTGGCTATGGAACTACCCTATAAGTTGATATTCTGATAGTGTCTTAATTAGGGAAAATCACCTTGATGTCCCAAAACATTTGAGGGTTATTTTCTCCCATATTGCTGTTTCCTAATGCTTAAAAGCTGTTCATCCACTTGAAAGGTATTTCAGAACACTCTTGCTGCCACAGCACACATAAACCACATCTATAATACACCTGACGAACTTACATCCGTGAATCACTACAGTAGAGACTTGATCATACTACTTTTGAAAGCAGAATACATTGGGGGCAGTGAAAGATTAGGATGCACAGGGGGTTAAGTTTGCCCTTTAAGCACACAGACAGACATACACTTGTACTCACACACCTGCACATTCACAGGTAGCATTGGCCTTGCTTTCAGTGATTCCAGTGAAAAATACTCACTTTTTTGAAAGTGCTCTGGGGATACTTGTTAGTTAACTATTTGTCATCAGCTAACTATTATTGCAATGTTTTCCTTAGTTTTAGAAACAAAAGTGACAGCAGTAAATGGGTAACAAAATCACATCTTCCAAAACAAGTGGGAAAAAATGCCATTATTTACTTCTTTTTGGAATGAAAATTAATCTGTTTTAGTATCTTAAGAACTGCAGAATTATTTGTATTGTTCTTAATCCTTTTGACCACCAACAGTCTAGAAAAAGAAAAATAGAAACTATAATAAGGAAATCTTCTTGGGTATACTATGCTGCTATTGCCCCCGAGACAAGCCATACATTTTAATTAATTTTGAAGTTTTATTCTGAGCTCAGTTCTTGTTTCCCAACAGAAACTTCCTACAGGAAAGAAATTCCATCAGTCTGATGCACATGGAAAGAAGTTCAAATATAATTCAGAGCTAATTAATCACAAGAGAATACATGCTGAGAAAATAAAGGATGAAAACTCAGGCCCTATTTGCCATCAGAATGAAACAGAAACCTAATCAATATAAAGTACAAAAATATGGTGATTTTTAGTGACATATGGGTGGACAGGAAGGAACTTGGTAGGCTAAACATTTAAAAAATTCAGAACACGTTCTCAAATACAAGTTAGGTTTCTCATTTTTAAAAAATCTATCTTTTCAATGGGAGCTTGAACCTAAGAGTTTGAGGAAAATATAGCCTCTCTGGTAAAGAACTAATTTTATGCCTTATAATGAGAAATTTCAAGATAAAAATTAAAGGAACTAAATGATATTTGATATGTTGAATCTTAGTAAGACCCAGACCCAAGGGAAAAATAAATTGTTAGAATCCTCCAGGTACAACTGAAGAATTCGTTGACACTGATTTTGTTTTGAACAACATCAAATTTAGCTAGATTATCAGATTATTGTCATGTGAGCTTCCCTTCCCACCAGGATTTTTGCCTTATGAAAATTCTATTGACAGACACGAAAATCTAAAGAGACACATCTAGAAGAGCATTTCAGTTTTGAATCAGTTTGAGCTGCTGATGAGATGAGGTAGAAATAACTGGAATAAATTACCATAAGTGAAGAAAAATATTACATTAGAAGTTTGAAATTACCCAAGAAACTTTAAACTGGCTGTATGAAAAATTTGACATTATACCTTAGGGAGAATGATGATGTGGTTGCTCTTTATTGACCTTCCTTTTCTAAACTGAGACTTGATTAATTTTCTAACATAAGAAAAATATCTCAATTTTCTTATCTTTCTAGGATCTTTTGCTCATTTAGTTTATGAAAGAACCTATAGCCTCTTTTTCATAGACCATTTTAGTGGAGGAAGCAAAAATAAAAACTGGGACTTAGTAGCCTTAGATTCTATTCTTTGAGTAAGTTTCCTAATTACTTAGTAAAATACCAAATAAGATAATTAGGTTATTTTCTGAGGTTATTCTGAGCACAGAGCCACTTACTAATCATGAATTGTTATAAACCTCACCTCAAGAAAATATGCCTGTGTCCAAAGGTGAGGACATTGCAATTTAAAAAAAGAGTTAAATAATTAAATATCTTTTGTATAACCACTGATGAATATTAACAGTAGATTGCCACTTTGGGAGTTGGTATTAACAGGAGATAGCCCCTCACTGAGCTGAAACATGGGAGAAGGGAACTATCAGGTACCATTAAGTAGCCAAGATAATTAATCTGAATTTACATAAAATATTTTCAGTAACTGATGGGAATTTCAATTTAATGTATGAAAGAAATATTGCTTGGGGCTTGGTATGGCCTGTAAGTCCTAAATTCCATTATTCCAGTATCCAAAATTTAAATACTATCATTTCTATATTCCTTTTTGAATATGAGACATTGCCATACCCCAAGGAGTGCTACTCCTAAGGAAAAAATAATAAAGAGTAAACTATATAATTAACAAGGTGATTAAAGTATATAGTAATGTTGGATTCAACTTAGCTTCCTTTGGTATCCATATTTATTTAATGAAATCATCACAGAATAGTTGTTATCACCATTTTGTTATTGGAAGTAGAGTTTTAAAGGGACTACGCTCTTTAGAAATAGATACATCATTTAGTGAATCTACCCTAATCTCCATGAAATGTCCAAAAAGTACCACAGCTTATGAACAAATGCTTTAGGTAAGTTTGGTTTGATGCTGCATAACTTATGAGAAAGTAGGCTCTCTAGTTGAGTGTGAAGGGGTTTCCAAACAAATGGAACAAAGCCTCCCAAACAAAAACAAAAAGTATATATCTCAAAGAAGTTTTTATTTCTTTCCAAATATATATCTCCAAAATGATGGATTTCTAATATGAAGTCTACCATCATTCAGAAAAAAAAAAACAAGTATAAAAAAAGTAGATACTAAAATCTTTCAGGTAAAACCAATGGTCACCTAAATAGAGAGTACACACATGGCACATAGCTTAATTGTGTAAGACTGTTGAATCACAGACCTGTACCTCTGAAACAAATAATACATTTTATGTTAAAAAAAAAAAAAAAAGAAGAAGAAGATAGCAGGAAGGGAAAAATGAAAGGGGGGGAAGTCAGAGGGGGAGATGAACCATGGGAGACTACAGACTCTGAGAAACAAACTGAGGGTTCTAGAAGGGAGGGAGGTGGGGGGATGGGTTAGCCTGGTGATGGGTATTAAAGAGGGCAGGTACTGAATGGAGCACTGGGTGTTATACGCAATGAATCATGGAACACTACATCAAAAACTAATGATGTAATGTATGGTGATTAACAACATAATAAAAAAAAAAAGTGATAGTCCCATAGGACTACAAGCAATCGATGGCTTCAGTGTTCTGTGGGAAAACTTTTTTGGCCCAGAATTCTGTATCAAGCCAACTTTGTAACTCAGTGTATATGTTTTAGCATAAAAAAAGAAGACATTTTATTTTGCTTATTTTATTTTTTTAAAGATTTATTTATTTGAGAGAGAGCATGCACGCATGTGCGTGCATGAGTGGAGGGAGGGGCAGAGGGAGAGGAGAGAGAATCCTCAAGCAGACTCCCCACTGAGGATGGAGCCCAGTGTGGGGCTTGATCTCAGGACACTAGCTAGGATCATGAATCATGACCTGAGCCAAAATCAAGAGTCAGACACTCAACTGACTGAGCTACCCAGGCACCCCCAAAAGAAGACATTTTAAAATAGGCAGTGACTTAGAAAGTTTGCCTATGGCATACCCATTCTTTCTTGGGAAGTTACTTGATAAACCACTTAAAATTAAAAAGAAAAAAGTAGCAACATAGGATATAGAAAGCCATGTAAAGAATTCTGGAAAGAGGAAAATGGAAAGGCCAATTCAATACTGTTCAGCATATCTAGAGAGCAGTGAGTCTAGATTGAAGCTGTTTCAGGGAGGTCTCTGAAACAAAAACCTTACAGGATATTTGATTAAATGAAGAACTTGGAAAAACTTTAAAAATAATACATTTAAATAGTGCCAGAAAAAAATATTGATTTAAAAATTCTAGAGAAATCAAATAAAAGTCAGTATAAGAAAAAGACAAAATGATCATTAGGATTTATAGTAAGTAATATTTAGTAGGTCAAAAAATGAAGTGTGAATTATGATTACAGGAAGAAAGTATAATTGTTATAAACTTTGACGGCATTAAAAATGAAAGTGCAGAAAGTTCTAAGAAGAGGAAGAGTGGGGATACCATTCCACAGGTTTGTTTATAATTGTTAAAAGAAGGACATAAAGAATTGGTGCATTATTTTAAAATTACAAAGATAACTGAGAAAAAATTTTATTTTAAAAAGTGATAGTGTTTTAAAAAAAGTGATAGTGGCTGAATGGAAGGATATATATGAGCTAAGCCATAACATACCATAGCAATAAAAATCATATCTAAAATTGATAAACCAGGGAAATAATTGGTACAGATTATATAGACGGTGCTGTCAAACAAAGTAGCCGTTAGTCATTATGTAACAATTCAAACTTAATTTAAAAAGTTTTTAATTTAAATTTTAGGTCCTAAGTCACACTAGCCATATTTCAGATGTTCAATAGCCACATGTGACTAATGCCTATCATATTAGACAGTGCAAATATAGAATATATCTATAATCACAGAATTACACATGCTATAACATGGATGGGCCTTAAGGACATTATGCTAAGTGAAATAAGCCAGTCACAAAAAGACAGATACTGTATGATTCCACTTATATGAGGCATCAAGAGTAGTCAGATTTATAGAGGCAGAAAACAGAATGGTGTTTACCAGGGGCTGGAGGGAGGGGTGAATGGGAATTATTGTTTAATGGCTTTAGGGCTTCAGTTTTGCAAGATGAAAAGAGTTCTGAAGATGGATGTGGGTGATGGTTGTTCAACAATGTTGATGTTGAACTTAATGTCATGGAACTGTGCACTTATAAATGATTATGGTGGTACATTTTATGTTATGTGTATTGTAACATAATTTAAAAATTAAAGTAAAATTTAGAAACACATAAGAAAAGCTAACAATGAGTATCTTTCCATTGTGGATCTAAATCAGTCACATTATAAGAAAAAATATTAGTCCTTGGACGATACATTTCAGAAAATTCTTCAGTTACTAAAAATTCCAGTACTGACCTCTTCATACAACTTAGGGTAAAATAAAGCTTAGAACACATGCTCAGAAGTTATATCCAATGATTCACCTTGATTCTGGAAGAACAAGCTCAACCAAATCAATACATAGCTTTAAGGCAATTAGGGTCTTTTGTTTTTCTGCAGTCCATCTTCATACAAGGGTACGTTAAACCAGTGTGGAGACCTTCATGACCTACAAGTGGGTAGAATGAATTTAGTAGTGGAAGATGAGTGAAGATGACCTAAAAAGCCTGGTCCTCAATATGAGGAACATGAAGGATTATAATTTCATGTGTCTATATGAGATATGATTAGCCACATTGAGCAATGAGAGAGTAAAGCAAAATATATGTTTTGGTGGAGATCTTTGAAAATAGAATGAATATTTGTCTCTCCAGATTATTCAAATTTTGACCAAACTCATTGTCAGTTAACTGATTTGTTTTCATGTATCTTCTTCAGGATTAAAAGGAATTTATCTGTATATTGGCTTTGAAAATGAACAGTAGCCATGTAATTAGCAACTTTATAAAAATGTATGCTTTACAACCAAAAATTGTTTAGGAATATCAGTTGGTTTTCTAAGGATCGCCATAGTACTAAATCCCCAGCCTGAAAACAAATTGCATTTTAAGCTATTCAAATTATACGTATGACAGAACGTTCAAAATCTCTCCAAAGAGAGACAATCATCCTAATTGTCCTAAATGGAATATAATGTGTCTTTTCCTTTCAGAGAAACATACAATGCACAATAGCTTGAATAGCTATTGCAGTGATATTCAGTCACATTATTTCCTCATCTACCATTAAATATTATAGATACTGTGAAATGAAGCTTAAAATGTAGGGTCAGAGACCATGCTCTCCTTTCTCTGCATTTCATTAATTCTAGTATGGCTTCAAGATAAATACTAATACTGGACAGAGAATATTGAATACATTAGAGACAATAGTGTTGATTTGCAAAAAGAAGTAATGAAACCAGCCATTTTTCATCATAATACAGCATGCTATTTCTTTGAGAAAAATAGTTGAACAATCCATAACCCTTTCCTTCGATGAGCTGATACTCTAGTGAGGGATGTCCACAGTAGACAACATTTAAAGCACTTATGTTAGTGGTCAAACACCTTACATTAGAAATAAAGTCAGTATTTTAAAAACAACTCAGGTATCAAGGTTTAGTCAAGGAAAGTTAGATTAGATGACACTAGATATGAGTTATAGCAGTGGAAGAGGTAATTACTAGGTAGAAAAAAAATAGGAAAACATTCCAAAAAGGAAAAAAAAAAAGGTATGGAAAGAGTCAGAAACCAAAATGAGGACCATGTGCTCATAAAATTGAAAATAGATTCATATCACTGAAGTACAGGAGGACATAATAAAACAATGATAGTAACAATAATAATAGTATTAATTCATATAACAAATCTTTCTTGAATGTACATAATATGTCATGCTCTTGTTGTAGGAGCTAGATATAATTTATTGCATGCATTCTATTTATCTGATACCATTTAAAGCAGTGTGTATGTGCATGTGTTTGCATGCGATTTGAAAGAGTATATATACTCTTTATATATAAGTATATATATAGCATACTATATATATTATACACACTATGTATATGTATCATGCCATTTAATTCATGTAACAATTAGAATTTATATATCATATTTTATGTGTGACATACATAGCATGTCATTTAATTCATAGTAACAGAATTTATTCCCATTTTAAATGTGAGAAAACTGATTTTCCAAAAAGTTATGTAATAGGCTAAGGTGTCCACTCAGTAAGTTGTTGAGCCAGGATTCAAATGTGATATGTCTGGTTCATAAAATGAGGTCAGAAATGAGGTTGGAGAAGTAGATAACTATTAGGTTAAGACTTCTAGTCTCCCATAAGCCCAATGCAAGTGAAAACACAAGAGTTTTAGATCTGTAATTTTCTTTCACCCTTTGAAAAATATCATCAATTTTTGGTAAAGATATGTTAATATGCCAGATTTTCACTCTAATTAAATGATGGGTGATTTGCATCATAAATCAAGTAACAATTTAGGATCATGCTCTCAAGTAACAAATTACCATTATCAGTGTCATGTATGAATCCTATGAATTCCTTTAAATGAAATCAAAGGGACTGTGCCTTGCTATTAAGACTATGAATGTCTTTATTTACTTTTTCAACAGGTCTAGCTTTAGCAGAAAGTTCCTAAGAAATATATGAATGCCATAATTTACAAAACCTTGGTTTTATTTTTAATACCAATGTTATTAGGTCACAAAAGTCACAGTGCTCCTTGTGTCAAATCTCTTGCTAATGAAAGCAAGAAGCTAAGAAAACTGCAGAACCACCTTAAGTGTTTCCATCCTGTATATGATTTTATTTCCCTGCTGAGTGTTTTAGTGTGAAGAATGCTGAAATATAAAAGGCTAGAATCATATGAAACTGATCAAGCAAAAACATAAAACTAAAAGCATTGCCTCCCTAGCTACTTGAAAAGTTTATAATTATATTGCCAAGCAAAAGAAATCAGACACAACTGGCATACTGATGAGACAAATTTTCTGGGAATGGCTGAGCTGTTTTATGACTTGAAGCAGTGGAAGATAGTTGAAACGGATTCTTTTAACAGCGATTCTATCAACCCTATACCACATATCTGCCTTATATTCCATATTTTGAAGCATCCTATAGGATAAAAAAAAAATTCATCTCTGAGCTTTACTTTCACCGTGCACTTGAATAATTTTACTGTTAGTCTTCAGTTCAGCCAGCAGCTAATTGATTGTGTACTATTGTATACACTTGCTGATATCAGCAAAGTAGATTTCCTAATTGTTGAGCCACTTAAGAAACGTTAATGGACAGTTCCTCTTTAAAGAGGTAAATATGTTCTTTCTTAGGTAAACAGCCTGGAATGAAAATCTTGGTTCTCTGACCACAGATGTAGCCCCAGGGATGCTTTTTAATACATGTGATTTTGCTGTTTTTATACAGAAATAAGCCCAGATATCCCTGTAAATTTTATGCTTTGATATTGGCCAGTGTTGGCTTAGTGATACTCAAACCATCTTATTTATTGAAATGAAAATTGTTACCATCAGAGCCTAGGCATTTTCAAGAAGTTTTGTAAAGAAATGAAAAGAGAATATGCACTTGTCCTCTACTAAACAAATATTTTTTCTTTCCACAAACTCTATCTTTAGATACTTGATTGGATTTAGAATGGATGTTTTTTTTTTTCTTTTGTTTGAGAGAAAATGAAAACTCACTTTCAGAGAAAGATTAGTTTTTGCATGGCTTGGCTTACATTATTTAGGGGAATAAAATTATGCCTTAAAATCAAAGCCTTTTACTATTATGGATACTTTTGAAATCCTTTTTTTTGGTCAGGTTGTCCCTCCACAAGAAAGAAATGAAGTAGACAATTAGATAAACTTTCCAGTGCTGGACAAAGCATTTCTATAGGCTGTCATTATTTAAAAGCCATGTAAATGCATCTGCAGACTGAATTCTGCAAACACTTGGATATACTACTTAAATCTTTTGACATATACTTATGTGATTTAAGTACGCATGTATGCCAGATTCATACTACTAAGGAAGCATTATTGTCCTCAGTCCTTCACCTCTTCCTATACCTGTGCCCTTTGTCATCCAACTTTGCAGTGCCCTCCCGCTGGGTTTTTTCATGACTTACTTTGGCCAGTGGAGCACTGCAGATGTAATACAAGTTTGAAGATCACTAGTGTGTTCCTATATGCCTTTTTACACCTTTGCAATCTCTTTAATGAGAAAACACCTGGACTTGTTTACCAGCCCAGATGGAGAATGAAAGACCTATTTTGCAGGGCCAGTTTGAATCCTCAAAGCCCAGTGTAAGCCTCCACATACAGGAGGAGTACGTATGTACCAACTGTATACCCCTAAAGTTTTATGTTTTTTGTTATTAGGATTATTGTGTCAAAATATAGCTGATACAGGTTTCATAATTCTTTCTTTGCTCACATAGGCAGAATCAAATGTTGTCCCATAACAATATACTTTAATTATTTGAAACAAAGGAAATTTGGCAACATAAATTCAACAATATAGCATTTTAGGTAATTCTATTGTGCTGTGACATAGACTTATCCTTTTATGGTAAAGCACATTGTAAGTGCTTTTCTTAAAATTATGCATTCCTGAGAGTTCAAGAATGGCAGGAAAACACTACCTTTCAATCATGGAAAATGTGTTCCCTTCATAGATACAGGCTGGTGCCAGGGTGCTCAAGTAAGGTAGGAGAGCAGAGGCTGAATTTGAGCCTTGCTTTACTCCTTCAGCTCTATACTCCAAAACATTTATAACATTGTGAGTCAGGAGAAAAGATCAAATTAAAAGTTAAATGTAATGAACAGAATTAAGAGGCAGAACACAGAGGAATTTTAGGACAGTGAAACTATTTTGTATAATACTATATGGTGGATACATGTCATTATATATTTGTCAAACCCATAGAATATAAAACAGCAGGAGTGTACCCTAATGTAAACTCTGAATTAGGACTTCCAGTGCTATGTTGAATAAAAATGGTGAGAGTAGACATCCTTGTCTTGTTCCTGATCTTAGGGGAAAATCTCTCAGTTTTTCACCATTGAATATAATGTTAGCTGTGGGGTTTTTTTATATGGCCCTTATTATGTTGAGGTATGTTCCCTCTAAACCTACTTTGTTGAGGGTTTTTATCATGAATGAACGCCATACTTTGTCAAATGCTTTTTTTCTGCTTCTATTGAAATGATCATACAGTTTTTATTTTTTCTCTTGTTGATGTATCACATTTGATTGATTTGTGAACATTGAACTACCTTGCATCTCAGGAATAAATCACATTTCATCATGGCGAATGATTTTTTAAATGTATTGTTGGATTCAGTTTGCTAATATTTTGTTGAGGATTTTTGCATCTATGTTCATCAGAGATATTGGCCTATAGTTCTCTTTTTTTGCGGTATCCTTATCTGGTTTTAGCATCAGGGTAATGTTGGCCTCATAGAATGAATTTGAAAGCTCGCTTTTCTCTTCTGTTTTTTTGAATAGTTTGAGAAGTATTAACTCTTCTTTAAATGTTTGGTAGAATTCACCTGTGAAGCTTTCTGATCCTGGACTTTTGTTTGTTGGAGTTTTTTTATTACTGCTTCAATTTCATTGCTGATAATCAGTCTGTTCAAATTTTCTATTTTTTCCTAATTCAGTTTTGGAAGGTTATATGTTTCTAGTAATTTATCCATTTCTTCTAGGTTGTCCAGTTTTTTAGTCTATAATTTTTCATAATATTCTCTTATAATCCTTTGTATTTCTGTTGTGTCAGTTGTCATTTCTCCTCTTTCATTTTTGAGTTTGAGTCCTCTCTCTCTCTCTTTCTCTCTCTCTCTCTCATGAGCCTGGCCAAAGATTTATCAATTTTATTGATCTTTTCATCTGTTCTAATGTTTTTTTTAGTTTCTATTTTATTTATTCCTGCTCTGATCTTTAGTATTTCCTTCCTTCTACTGGTCTTGAGGTTTGTTTGTTCTTTTTCTAGCTTCTTTATGTGTAAGGTTAGGTTGTTTATGTGAGATTTTTCTTGCTTCTTGAGGTAGGTTTGTATTGGTATGAACTTTCCCTCTTAGACCAGCTTTTTCCACATCTCAGATTTTGGACCATTATATTTTCATTTTCATTTATCTCCATGTATTTTTTAATTTCCTCTAATTTCTTGGTTGACTCATTCTTTATTTAGTAGCATGGCATTTAACCTCCATGAATATGTGTTCTTTCTAGACTTTTCCTTGTGGTTGATTTCTAGTTTGTGGTCAGAAAAGATGAATGGTATGACTTTGATCTTTTTGAAATTGTTGAGATTTGTTTTTTGGCCTAACATGTGATCTATTCTGGAGAATGTTCTTTGAGCTCTTGAAAATAATGTGTATTCTGCTGTTTTAGGATGGAATGTTCTTTTTTTTTTTTTTTTGAGATTTTATTTATTTATTTGACAGAGAGAGAGACAGCGAGAGCAGGAACACAAGCAGGGGGAGTGGGAGAGGGAGAAGCAGGCTTCCTGCCAAGCAGGGAGCCCGATGTGGGACTCGATCCCAGGACCCTGGGATCATGACCCGAGCGGAAGGCAGACACTTAATGACTGAGCCACCCAGGTGCCCAAGGATGGAATGTTCTGAATATATCTGTTAGATCCATCTGGTCCAATATATCATTCAAAGCCATTGTTTCCTTGTAGATTTCCTATTTGGAAGACCTTCCTATTGATGTAAGTGGGGTGTTAAAGTCCCCTACTATTATTGTATTACTATGGATTACTTCCATTTGTTAATAGCTGCTTTATGCATTTCAGTGCTCCTGTGTTGGGTGCATAAATATTTACAATTGTTGTATCTTCTTGTTAGATTTTTCCCTTTATGATTATATAGTGTCCTTATTTGTCTCTTGTTACAGTCTTTGTTTTAAAGCCTATGTTGTCTGATAAAAATATTGCTACCCCAACTTTCTTTTCACTTTCATTTGCATGATAACTGCTTCTCCCTCCCATCACTTTCAATCTGCATGTGTCTTTATTTCTCAAATGAGTCTCTTATAGGCAGCATATAGATGGGTGTTGCTTTTTTATCCATTCTTCACCCTGTGTCTTTTGATTGGAGTGTTTAATCTATTTTACATTCAAAGTAGTTATTGATTGGTATGTACTTACTGCCATTTTGTTATTTGTTTTATGGTTGTTTTTGTAGTTCTCTGTTCCTTTCTTCCCTTACTCTCTTCTCTCATGGTTTGTTGGCTTTCTTTTGTGATATATTTGGATTTCTTCCTCTTTATTTTCTTCATGTCTATTACTGGGTTTTGATTTGTGGTTAACCATTAGGTTTGTATATAACATCTTATGCATATTGCAGTCTATATTGAGTTGATGGTTGCTTAAGTTTGAACCTATTCTTTACTCCTCTCTCCCCCATATTTTAAGTATATGGTGTCATCCTTTACATTCTTTTATTTTGTGAATCCTTTGACTGATTTTTATGGATATTCTTAATTTTACTGCTTTTGTGCTTCCTACTTTTCTTACTCCTGCTTATAGTCTTGTCTTTCCACCCAGAGTCCTCTTTAACATTTCTCATAGAGCTGGTTTAGTGGTCATGAATTCCTTTAACTTTTGTTTTTCTGGAAAACTCTTCCTTTATCTCTTTATCTATTCTCATTGATAGCCTTGTTGGATAGAGTATTCTTGGCTTCAGGGTTTTTGTTTTTTTGTTTTTAGTAAAGATGTAATTTTAAAAAGTATAGTCAGTGAGAAGTAAGTTAACATTGGGATAAAGACCAGAAAAGATGATAGAGAAAAGAGCCATTTTAATGTCAAGAAAAATTAGAAAGTAAAGAAAGCAACTGCAAAAATCTCTGCAGTGCAAGCTTGCCTAGCATGTTCAAGGAACAGCAAGGTGGCCAAAGTAGCTGGTGTGGAGTGAGGACAAAATCAACAGATGACATCAAAGAGATTGAGGGAGTGGGAACAGGGATCCTGTGGTGCTTTTTAGCACTATCTGAACAACATAGGAAGCTACTGTAGAGTCTAACAAACTTTTTGAGTAACCATCATGTGCAGGCACTATACCATTAACTTAGAGTACAAGTATGATGTCTTCATGACTGTTCACTGTGCTAAGTTCTATAGTTGAGAGATAGATTGCTTATGAACACAGTAATTCCTGCTTTTAGGGTCTTTGCAGTGTGTTTGATTAAAGAATAATACATATAAAAATTGAACAGTAATTTGTGTTAAACTACATGGTACTAAAAAAATGTAAAATAAAAGTTGAGAAAACTGAAATAGTATGGAATGGGGAAGATATGAAGTATTTTATGAAAAAGGAAGGTTAGGTGACAGCTTTAGATAAAGGAGAAAAATAAGATAAAAGTTCCTAAATTTTCAGCCATGTCTTTTTTTCTTTCCTTCCTTCCTTCCTTTTTCCCTCCTTCCTTCTTTTTTTTCCCCCCTTTCCTTTTTAATAAGTGGTATACCAACAGGAAGTTTGCCTGGAATAAGTAGAGAATTATTAGCCCGGAAATCAAAAAGTGAGCATTTCAAAAGGAGAAGCAAGTCACTGTGCAGAATGCTGATGAGAGGATGATTTAAAAGGAAAAAGAAAGGGACGCCGGGGTGGTTCAGTTGGTAAAGCATCTGCTTTCGGCTCAGGTCATGATCCTAGGTTCCTGGGATAGAGCCCCACACCAGGCTCCCTGCTCAGCAAGGAGTCTGCTTCTCCCTCTCCCACTGCCCTCCCCCCCTCCACTTGTGCTCTCTTTCTCTCTCTCAAATAAACAAAATCTTTTAAAAAATAAAGAAAAAGAAAAGTCAAGCACCCAGAAAAAGTTCTCATCATAGAAATCAGTAGTGATCTTGAGAGGACATTTTCATTGTAATTGAGAAGAGAGAAGTCAATTAGAGAGGGTTGAAGAGTGAATGAGTTGTTCAGCTTCCAGCAGAGTTATAGACTAGACATCAAGAAAAGCCCTCATGCTGCAAAATACAGAGATTTTTACCAACACTGTTAAACATTTAATACATTTAAAATGTATTGCTGAACTAACAAAGCTGAGGGAGATCACTAAAGGACTCATCAAAATAAACCAAGTTCAGAAACAAAAATATAAAGCAAAATCATAGATCAAGGGTATCCTGGGGAAAATACCAGTCCTGTGAACATAGATCTTTAGGAATGAGCAGTCTAAATCAACAACTGAACCTGAGAGGTCCTCTGCAGTGGTTACAACTTCAGTGAAAGTGAGGGCGAAAAGAAAAGAAAAAGAAGGAACATGTCTGATTTAGTCTAACTAGAAAATGGAAATAAAAGTGCCATCTGAGAGTAAGTAATGATAGTCTGCTTTCAGTGGTTTTGCAGATAGGATAGTTAGTATCCTTGAGGTCAGGGAAACCCCAAGACAAGATAGTCAATGAAAGTGGCTACAGATTAGTATTAGCTAATGAAACCCAGTATAATCAAACTCATATTGCCTCCCGAGAAAAGCAAATTTAACATGATTCTGTACTTAATTCTCTAAAATTAAATACCACAAAAACATATTTAGACAACAAGTAATCCAAGTACTCACATATAAAATAACTGTGTATTAAATGTTTAAGCAAAAGAATGACTAAATAAATAAATGAGGTACAGAAGGTCTCAAAATTAACCAAGCAGATTAAAAATCAAAGCAAAGATCTCAGGTTTAAATTTGAAATGTAAAGAGCTTAGAAAATGTCACTCCCATTTTTACAAGACAAAGCTGAACAAACTGAAATCACTGACTTCTCTTGGGGCCATAAGAGAACTTAAGTTTCATGGCAAACTGCACCCTAAGATCTGGAGACCCAGGTGCATCTAGAGAGATGGGAACCAAGATCTGCTTCTCTGGAACAGAAACCACTAGAGCCATAAACCAGTAGGAACATTTCAGTGGTAATTTTCATGAGTTGCTAGAGGCTAAGTATTATAAGTGAGGTAGAAGAAGAATAATGGAGGGGGAATTCTGTGTTGGAAAATTAGTTCCAGGGATGTATAAGTTGGAATTTATTGCCTAGATCTGGGGAAGAAAAAAATAAGAAAACAAAAAACTAGCAGAGAAAATTTGTTAAAATAAAGATATTTCCCAGACAATACAGGAACCCAGTAGAGGTGTTCATATCTTGCATCTTAATTGAAATCAAGATGGATAAAGTGGGTTAAACAGAAATGACAGGACTCCTCAGAGAAATTGACAAATCCGCTTTGTGCTGATGATACGGGAAGAGCCTGGGTCAAATAGGTCACCTGAAAAGAGCAGAGTTCGATAGTTCCAGGAAGAGATCCATCCTGTAGGACTTAAAAGATGACAGCTCCCAAAAGATGAGAGAGGCTTTAAATTGCCTGATTTGGGCTGCAATCATAACTAATCCAAATGTGAAAACAAGGGGGTGGGGTATAATTAAAAGGAGAAT
Source organism: Mirounga leonina (assembly GCF_011800145.1). Classification (NCBI taxonomy): domain Eukaryota; kingdom Metazoa; phylum Chordata; class Mammalia; order Carnivora; family Phocidae; genus Mirounga; species Mirounga leonina. The sequence goes on along the minus strand of NW_023270433.1, from coordinate 28,058,063 downwards.
TTTGGATGTTCTCAGGAATCTCTAAACAACCCAGTTCCCATAATGAACAGCACAGGATGCCACCAATTTACAAGAATAGTGTCTGGAAGGATAAGGCTCACACCAGAGGATTGCAATATATTCTGAAAACCCAGGGAAGACTGCTTTCTCATTAGTTTTAGAGCAAGAAAATAAAGGAAAAGAAAGGCTAACCATTTGGAGCAGATAGTATAACGTTAATCAAAGATTAAGGATGATTATTAAAACACTTTGAAAGGAGGGCAATCTCAATATTTGCATCCAATAATGTCATGAAACAGTTAACATATCTCAATCTTATCTTTTTAAATTGATAATACAGTAGTTCAAGTTACTGATGATATTTCTTTTTTTTTTTTTTAAAGATTATTTATTTATTTATTTGACAGAGACAGAGATAGCGAGAGCAGGAACACAAGCCCCGGGAGTGGGAGAGGGAGAGCAGGCTTCCCGCTGAGGAGGGAACCCGATGTGGGACTCGATCCCAGGACCCTGGTATCATGACCTGAGCCGAAGGCAGACGCTTAACGACTGAGCCACCCAGGCGCCTGAAGTTACTGATGATATTTCAAAGTTATCCACAGTCAAAGAGAACTTTTAATAGTTCAAATACATGTGCTTTTTTTGTAGCATAATGCTGGTTTTCATGTGAGTATTTTGGCTCTTGATTTCTGGATGGTGTTGTTGTAATCTTTTTTTTTTTTTTTAAAGATTTTATTTATTTATTTGACAGAGAGATAGAAGAGCACAAGCAGAGGGAGTGGCAGAGGGAGAGGGAGAGGCAGGCTCTGCACTGAGCAGGGAACCCGATGCAGGACTCGATCCCAGGACCCTGAGATCATGACCTGAGCCGAAGGCAGACGCTTAACCATCTGAGCCACCCAGGCACCCCTGTTGTAATTATTTTATAACATAGTCACCACAGAAACTAAACACAGTATGTAAATGCATGTCCAATGTGTTCTTAATCCTTGTTTTAGTGTCAGACTAATGAATTATCAGAAAGGACAGAAATAAAAACATAGAATGTGGTGTTTTGGTAATACTTTTACTTTTTAAAATTTATCTAACATTGTTTTTTATTTTTATTTGTGTATTGTGTAATAATTATTAAATTGTATTTCACTTTGTTGTTAGTTTAAATATATGCCTGAAGATGAAATATGAAGACTTTAGAAATTAAAACGGAGTTTGCGGGCGCCTGGGTGGCTCAGATGGTTAAGCGTCTGCCTTCGGCTCAGGTCATGATCCCAGGGTCCTGGGATCGAGTCCCACATCGGGCTCCCTGCTCCTTGGGAGCCTGCTTCTCCCTCTGCCTCTCTCTCTCTGTCTCTCATGAATAAATAAATAAAATCTTTAAAAAAAAAAAATAAAAAAAAAAAACAACAAAAAAACGGAGTTTGCTCTATTTTCTTTAATGAAATAAGGATAACTGTCTTATCCCAAAATCTTACATTAATGAACAGATTTTAGGGGCACCTGGGTGGCTCAGTAGGTTAAGCATTTGCCTTTGGCTCAGGTCATGATCCCGGAGTCCAGGGATCAAGCGCAACATCGGGCTTCCTGCCCAGCGAGGAGTCTGCTTCTCCCCCTCTCTCTGGCCCTCCACCCTGTTCATGCTCTCTCTCTCTCTCTCTCTCACTCTCTCAAATAAAGAAATAAATAAAAATATTTAAAAAATAATGAACAGATCTCAGAATTAACATGGACATTATAAAATTGATATATTGATATCGAAATAGAGAACCAATTGTTTAGAATACCCATGGCTCCAAACAGGCAGATAGTAACTAAGTTTGATTTTGTGTCCAAACTATGTATTACAGACAATTAAATCCAAACTCAAAGCACTCATTAACATAAATTTGGCAAAGTAGAAAGAATTGATAAATTAATATCCTGTTTTCTTTTCCACCCCTCTTTCTCTCCATTTCCTCCTTGTGCCTTCCTTCCTTCCTCCCTTCCTACTTGCCTTCTTCCTGCCTTGCTCAAGGAAATCTGCCAAACTGTCATTCTGTTTCCTTTAATTCCATGCCCAACCTGTACCCAAGCACACTTCCTTGACATCAAAAGGAAAACTTTTGTTTAAAACTGAAAAATACAAGGGAGTCATTGAAGGGCAAATGAATAAAATGAATTTAATACATATGGCTTGCTGCCCCCTACAAATTATAAGGTTTTTTTTATTTATTTATTTGAGACAGAGAGAATGAGAGACAGAGAGCATGAGAGATAGAGAGCATGAGAGGGAGGAGGGTCAGAGGGAGAAGCAGACTCCCTGCCAAGCAGGGAGCCCGATGCGGGACTCGATCCCGGGACTCCAGGATCATGACCTGAGCCGAAGGCAGTCGCTTAACCAACTGAGCCACCCAGGCACCCTCCCCCTACAAATTATAAAAAAACTTCCAGAATGAGAGTCCCAAATCTGCAGTATACATTTATTTCTCAGATGATCCAAGTCCTTCTGATTTACATCCTTTGCCTTTTTACACTGAGGTGTAATTTTGACTATTAAAATGCCCACATTTTAAAGATATACCTGAATTAATTTTACTAATGTGTACATTCATGATTATACATACACTGAAGATTAGATATATAGACCAGAGTGCAGGTATATAGTTTTATCTCACTGTGGTTTTAAATTAAGCTTCTCAGATGCGTAATTATTTTAAGCATTTTTGGCTATACTTATTGTCCATGTGAATGGTCTCATTTGTGAAGTGTCTATTCAAGTTCTTTAACCAATTATAAATTAGCATGTCAATTTTATCTTTTCATTGATTTATATTTGTTATTTGTGTATTCTGAATAAGAATTTTCAGATATTTTCTCCCACTATATGGCTTGCCTTTTCATTTCCATTACCAACATAGCGTAAAAAATAATTTATTTTTGTTTTATTCCTTAATGTTTTATATACACTGTTCACATTTTTATTGAATTAATGCACTATTCAGCTGTGGGATATTGTGGGACATAGTGGGAAATAGATAATATGATTTATAACAAGTTTTTTTTTAATTCAACAATTATATTACACAATTCAACATAGAAAATTGTATATCATTTCTTTTCATCTATTTTTAGCTCAACAGTATTGTGATTTCTCCAAGAATCAACTACAGAAAAATTATTCATAAAAATAGGCTCTTTTACTTTACTTCAAGAACTGTGCTCCTTAATCTGATGGCTATACATCCATTTTCCCAATCACTGTATTTCTTAAGAGAAAACTAGAAATATCTCTGAAATAGAAGTTCTATGAGCTTTGAAGCAGGTGTTATTAATTTAAGCAAGAGACAGAAAATGTTTAAAAAGTTAACAGGGGAAATAAGTGCATATATCTCATAGCTGGCAAACTACCGATTTATGACTTTCATTATGCTTTTACAGTTAGAACAAGGATGTAAAACTTTGTGTTTAAATTATTATTCTTTCTGTGACCAGATTCAGTTTTAGATAAACTCCATGAAATAGTCATGTTAATAATCTTACACAAAAAGAAGAATCAATACAAAATTCCCAATGAGGTTTGCTTTGTTTCTGCTATATTCTCTTTCATTTCCTTCCTTGAGAAGGCATAATATACTAGAATAATTGAATCTAAATTATTCATGCTTTTTCTACCTCAGCTAATTTTTCAATAAAATAACTGGAATATATAAACTGTTCACATAATTTCCCTGTGAACAGTGATTGGAAGGCAGAATTATTATACTTTTAGCAATACCATTTTTCTAGATATTCCAGAAACTTCCTAGCAAATATAATTACTCAGCAAATATTTATTTGGGGCAGTAATTTCAAGATCCTATGAGAGCCACAAAAATAAAAAGAGAACCCCCATCTTTAAGGGGAAAAAAGTGATACCAAGCTAAAAGAATGCTGTACAAATTATAATATAGAGGGTGGTATAAGGAATACAAACATCCATGCAAAAAGATGAAGTACTGCAAGAAGATATATGTAGGTATTACAATGAGGACATGAAAGGAAAAAGCCATTGCAATGTGTTTAGAAGATAGAGGGGATTCTTAGTAGGGAAGGCTTAACTCATTCTTGAAATTTATGTTGGTTTTAGGCAATTGGTCTTAGAGAAGATATTCTAGCTAAAGCAAAGGACATGTGAAAAGTCACAAGATTATGAACAGGGACGGAAATCGTAGGACCTTACAGTTAATTTGGTGTATCATGATGCATAAATCTGGGGACAAACAAGGAATGAGTCTGGAAGGATTGTCTGTGGCCAATCTGGATTTTAGCCTGAGGGATACTGGCTTCAGTACGCACAAGTACAATGTGTTTTTTTGGGACTTTAGCAAGATCACTACAGCCAGTGGGTAGTGAAGGCAGCAGGAATAATAAACAGACTGGTACATTACCATAGAAGTTAAAATTTAGAGCTTCCCAAGTCATGTCCTAGGCTTTACAAGTGGCAGAATGATCAACTCTGTCACCTGAAACTACCTTACTGACACTGCCATTAAAACCGTTTATGTACCCCTGCACACAACAGACAGGTTCATAGGAAGTCATATTACTAGATGCCAGCACACCCATCTAATTCCTACTCTCTAGAAACTATTTCCATCAGTCCATGCTGGTTTTTCTGGGGACCCTATATGCGGGTACTTGAAGAAATGCCACATGAAGGAGTAATGGACTTTAATTAAAAAATAACAAAATTACACCAAAATAACAGAAATAACAAGGACAAACACAGAGAAAAGGTGACACTAATAGAGTGACCATAAGCAGTGACCACAATCTGAAAGGAAAAATCAAAAGAAATAGAAAGGAGGATGGAGGGAAGCTTACTTATACTGACAAAATCAGGAAGATCTTAGATTTGTACTTCTCTCTTACTTTTAGACTTCAAAGACAATACGCTCAGATTTATCTGGAATTCACATGAATTCTACCACATGAATTTATTTCTACATGTTCCACTGTCACTGTCTAATTTGCAAAAATAGCCAAGAGGAGAGTACTTAATACAAATGTAGTTTAGAAAGGGAGTAGATTAAAAGTGCAATGTCTGTACAGGGTATAAACTAGTACCCTTTTGAAAGTAGACTGCCATGAGAAAGGGAAGATACAGTAACTGTGAAAGAATGAGAAATACTGTGATAGTTGAGATATGTGGACTCAGAGACCTAGGCTTATTCATCTTTGTATTTCAATGCCTAACATAATTCCAGGCACATAGAAGGTGCTTAACAAAGTTTCACTGAATCAATGAATTGGGAATGTTCTTTAGCATACTGAATGAACCCCAAAGCACATACTATGATTGCATTATTTGTATTGTGTTAGGGAAGAGGGGAAAGAGAGAGAGAGTAGGTGCCACAAGTTTAATGAAATTGGATTTGTCCAACCTGGTTAGTACAGTTTTTGTTCTGTTTTGTTTTGCTGTAGGTATTGCACATAAGTTTAAAATAGTCATTACCAAATGGCTTCAGAACTCTAGAGAATAGGATATTACTATTTCTTTAAATACAAAGTATGCTGTGCTGTCTTTCATTTGCCCTTTGAGATTCATTCTTCATCTTTCTCATCTGACTGCCCCAGAAAACTGACCTGCATTGATTAAATTGGCTGGTTCTCTTGTCTTCTGGCTTCCTATTCGATTTGACCAAAGGGGAGCACTATTAAAAAATGTCAATAAGCTGAAGGAGATGAGATCACAGTTCATGTGCCTCTAGCACTTGTCCTGCAGGTCATCTAGGACTATTAGGGGGCTGCCTCACCTTCTGTCTTTTCCTGCCTGAGGGGGATGCACAGCCTCACTATTGCTAGCCCAAATTACTGCAGTATCCTTATGATTTCCTTACACCCTGCAGAAATGCTTTATTATACTCTCTGCAAATTATTCAGTTCTATTTTGATATTTATTTCCTGGTGGATACATGTGATAATCAATATTAATCTATCTAATTTGATATTAATTTGGTAAAATAGTCAATATGTCTGTAATTGATCTATTTTTTTTAAAGATTTTATTTATTTATTTATGAGAGAGAGAGAGAGAAACAGCATGAGAGGTGAGAGGGTCAGAGGGAGAAGCAGGCTCCCCACTGAGCTGGGAGCCTGATGTGGGACTCCATCCCAGGACTCCAGGATCATGACCTGAGCCGAAGGCAGTCGCTTAACCAACTGAGCCACCCAGGCGCCCTGTAATTGATCTATTTTAAAACATACACAAATAGAGCTATTAAAGCTATGGTATTTTTTACTTTTAGAATCTAGTCTCATTCATTAACTTAAATTCCTCATTTAATGGCTGACAATTTATCAAAAGATACAAAAACATATAATCTTAGCAGGGATTATGTGAGAAATCAATAATGTTTGCTGCTAAGAATAGAAAATATACCTAGACAGAAATAACTGAAAGCAGTGCATTCAGTTTCATTCATTTATGAATGAGTTTAATAGAGAGAACAAGTATAAACTATTCCAGATTCAATAAGGATATGATTCATAATACTCAAGCTCACTGGTTTCAGGTTATCTGTCTTCAAATACATAAAAATAGAAATTTATAGATTTGTGAATTTATAAAAGTTATGAATTTATTTACAGAAATAAAAATGTTTTCTTAATTTTTAAGGGAAATCATCTTGGGAAGTTTAGTACTTAGGTCAGAAATGATATTAAAAGATGGTATAAAAGATAAGCCATTTCTAGAACATTATATATATGTAAATCTTTACAAAGAAAATTATAGTTAGATGAGTGTTATTCACTTTTTCATGTTAGAGCAAGTTTCATTTTGATTTTTAAAATTTAAACTTATTTAAGATAACTATAAATTGTATGTATGAATCCACATACAGTTATAAACAATAATACAGAGAATAATCCATGTATCCTTTACCTGGTTTCTCCCAGTGGTAACAAATTGAAAAAATGTAGTGCAGTATCACAACCAGAATGTTGACATTGATACAATCCACATCTTATTCCAGTTTCCCTAGTTTAATTGTACTTGTGTGTATATGTGTATCTAAATTTAAATATCAGTATTGCTACAGGGCTTTCCTGTCAATTTTTAGTTACCATCAGACCAAATTCAGCATGAAAATTGAAGGCCACTAGAATTAAAGGCACTTGAATGAATGACATTTTATTTTGAAAAATTAAAAACATTATTTATTGAACAAGCACTTTAGTTTTCTTTTCAACATATAGATCATCACAATGAATGTTTTCATTTAATTAAACTTGATAAAGAGTAGATTATTTCAGAATTTACTTCTTTTGAAGAATCAGAATAAAGATAATTGTAGAAATTGGAAATAATTGTAAAGTTATCTTTGCCAAAATATTTAAGAGTCTTCAGCATACAATATTGATAGAAAACTAATTCACTCCTCCCATACCCTGATCACTATTGAAATTAATATCAGAAATATAAGAATCAAGGAGGATCACAAATGGCCCTCAAACTTAAAAAACTATTCATCCATATGCCAGAATATTTTATTTATAGAAAATAAAAGTAGGAAATGTGCTGATTTGTAGTTACTTCTGAAGAAGGAGAGAAAATGGTAGATATACAAAGCCTCATTAATGTCCCTGATTGTAAGGAGTAAGTACTGAAGGACAGTAAGCCAATAGAAGCTCTCTATTATCTGCCTAGATAGCCAGCATTTCAAAACAGTTTTTCTTAGGAGGCTCTATGTAATGCAGCAACAGCTAATCTAAGGCAAACAGCGGTAATGAGATTGTCTTTAATTTGGCAGTACTGCTATCCTAGAACAATGGAAACGAAGCTAGGCATAGACAGAAATTTTAACTGATGTAATGCCTGGGCCAAAAATTCCAGGATGTGCAAAATTGGATCCTTATACATTACACACAAAACCTTCATCAAACATAAAACTCTTGTCAAACATCTTGTGCTAAGACTACCTATGGCTCAAACTCCACTGGAGTTGGTACAATACTGAGATGGTAATGTAAGTATATATCAACTAACCATTTAATCTAACATACACTGAGTAGGATCTAATGGTAACCAGGTGCACTGTGATGTTGGCAAAGAATCTCATTTCCCTTGTTTTGGGGAAGATATCAAAGTCATAAAAAGCTCTGTTTATTTAAGGAGGAGTAAATTTTAGAACAAAAAACAACAAAGTGCCTGCAGCACTTAAAAAATTGTCCATCATAAAATCCAGAAAATGTGTGGGGTGCCTGGTGGCTCAGTCGATAAGTGTCTGCCTTCGGCTCAGGTCATGATCCAGAGTCCTGGGATCAAGCCCCGCATCGGGCTCCCTGCTCAGCGGGAAGACTTCTCCCTCTCCCACTCCCCCTGCTTGTGTTCCCTCTCTCGCTGTATCTCTGTCAAATAAATAAATAAAATCTTTAAAAAAAATCCAGAAAATGTGTTAATTAAGATTCAGTAAATAGCAATTATATTTAAAAGTTACTGTAGTAGAAAAAAAAAAAGAACAGCTTCTCAGTGGTTTTGAGGAATCAGTGGAGGGAATAACAGAAATCAAATTGAAAGGTTACGATGTAAGATAATAGGATATTATAAGGTAAAATTGAAGAATTAATACATGGGAAACTTCCAGGTAATGATGATTTACCAAATAAGCTGTATGAGATGACTTAAGTAGATTGGAGGTAAAGCTCAATAGAGTTGAGAACAAGGAAACCAGAGAATCAGCTGTGAATAGGCTAGCCTTGAGGTCATTGAAGATACTGTAGAAAGAATTAATGTCGAAAGTAAACTGAGAGCCAGAAATGAGAGTAAATTGTAGGACATCAGGTGGCAGCAATAGAGACAAGTTAGAAGGCAGTGCTGGAGACCATAAGCCCCAGATAGTTTTCATATTCAGGTGAAGAGGGAGGCATAGATTGAAGAGTCTGTCAAGTACACAGTAATATTAATATGACTGACATATCATAGGTGTGCAATGTATGGCAGCTAATATTATTGTGGTTTTTGTCATAAAGTAGGATATCAGGTGGTCTGTATTTTATTAATAAAAATTGATTTTTTTTCCTTAAGGGTATTTTAACTGTATTGTAGAGTTGCCAAGGTAACATAAAAAAAAAATGAGTGTACACTAAATATAATAATTTGTGGTAATCCAAATCAGTGCACATCTCTTTTAGAAAGTCATTCAATAGTACTTTCATTTCAAAATGCCCAAAGATGTTGGCAAAGTTCGTAATCTGAATAATATAATACTAGGAAATTATTAAATAAATTTTAAACACCTATAGATATTTTTTCAAGGCAAGAGGTGGGGATGGGGTGATACTATTATGCATTATTTTAAAGGCACATATCAACTCTGCTAAAAAAAATACAACAGTATGATTTAGGCTACTGATATTCTTGCTGTACCACATATCAAGGATGTGATTGGCCTTTTCAGATATTCAAAGGTATGGTTGAATTAATTTAACCCGTTTCACAAATTCTATCTCTTTATTGTGGCATATATGGAGTATAACAATGCATATAACTACCATATTTCTAGGACAATGGTTATTGTAAAGCATTCTCTATCCTGTGCCTCTCAAAAAAAAAAAAAAAGAGAGAGAGGCTAGAAGTGGGTTCCAAACTGCCTGGGTTCATATTTTGGTTTTACTTCTTACTAACTGTATAACCTTAGGTGATTTACTTAGCTTTTGGGGACTTAAATTTCCTCACTTATAAAATGGAGTTTTTAAAGTGATATGTAATGAAAGAATCACTTTTCTCCCCATCTGGTATATAATACCAATAGTGTATGTAATATATAATACTAGTAGTATAAGATGTATAGTAGCACTCAGTAAACGTTAAGATGCATTACATTATTGCCATTATTGTCATTATCATCACCATTATAAAGAAAAAAACTGGAATATCAGGAAGTTTGAAAAGAATGATATGTCTCGTACACTGAATATTAGATGCTAGTGACTTAACAAATATCTGATTTAATCCTTACAGTAACCATATAAGGTAGTTATTATACCATTTTACAGGTAGAGAAATTAAAGCTTACTGAATCTGGATCAAATGGATTATAGATACCATGCTTTTCCCCTTGTATTGTTTGACCTTATCGTTTTCATTGAGACTTCCACTTTGACTAGTTGATTTAATTCCATATATAAAATATGTTTTATTTGCTCTCCTAACTCATAATTCTTGGAGTACTTGATTCTGCTAGGTTATGTTATGCTCTTAGCTTTTTTTTTTTTTTTTAAGATTTTATTTATTTATTTGAGAGAGAGAATGAGAGACAGAGAGCACGAGAGGGAAGAGGGCAGAGGGAGAAGCAGACCCCCCGCCGAGCAGGGAGCCCGATGTGGGACTCGATCCCGGGACTCCAGGATCATGACCTGAGCCGAAAGCAGTCGCTTAACCAACTGAGCCACCCAGGCGCCCTATGCTCTTAGCTTTTAAAGAGGGAATATAAAATAGGGATATTAACTTCAATTTTTAGTCATGACAGTCTAGAGACCAACTAAACATACAATTTTAAATGCTTTGTGATAGAATCTCTGGTGGTTGGAACATCACCGTATTTTTTGTTATTTTTGTGTATGGAAGCAATTGGAATGCTTGCAATAGCAATGACCTTGATTTTCTTGCAGTGACATTGATTTCCACTTTGTTCATTCTCTACAATATTAAAATTGCTTATATAAACTAAATTAACTTTCAGTTTAAATAGTATTTCCAACTGTTACTGATTGCAGTTAAGAAATGGACTGGAAGTCCATACTATTCCTTACAATCTTTATCTTCCAAAAATATTCTTTGTATCTTTAATAAAATTGGTAGCTTTTAAAGGAATCCTGATAATCTAATGTAGTCCTGTTTTTGTATACTTAAGGTAACATATTCACACTATCTGTGCCACCACCTTTAAGTTCTTTGTGCTTTTTTGACATATATGTTTAATATTCCAACTCTAGGCCATTTTGCAACCCTAAAACAAGCAAATTGGAGAGACACAGAGATAGGTGCAACACATCACAACCACATCTACCAGCTCTTCCACTAAGCAGACTAGTTAGTGTGTGTGTGTGTGTGTGTGTGTGTGTGTGTGTGTGTACATGTTGTATGGGGAGGCCTGTATACATCTTCACAAAAGAGCTGGTGAGGAGGCTAAAGAGGTGAAGCACAGGGATTTTTAAACAGTGAAATCATAATATATGATACTGTAGAGGTGAGTACAAGACAGTAGACATTTGTCAAGAACCATAAAACTTTATAGTACACAGAACTTTAACCACTTTAAATAAACCTCGATGTATGCAAATTTTAAAACTCAGTAAGAAGGCTGGGGAATCTCAGGATGGAATGCAGGATGTTACAAAACGATCTAAATGTAGTACAATGTATAAAACAACATCACTGAAGGGAACAGGGAAATAAGATACTGACTTAAGTAACTTTTGAAATGAGTGGGATCTGTAAGACTAAAGACAAAGGAACTGCATATGACCATTGTGCTATTGTTGATAAAGTTGTTTTTTTGTGGGAGTATGGATTGATTAATAGTTCAGAAATCACTGTACATGTATATTAGAATTGAACAATTAAGTAAATGAATGCAAGTGGTAGGAGTCTGGTGTCTCCTTGGAGTAAGAGATTACAGGTAAGAGAGAGGAGTAGGCTACAATGTTCCATGTGGTAACGGATTACAGATGAAGACATCAGTATGGACACATGTTTAACTTAATATAGGTATATGTGTGGAGAGTGGAGGGTTGGTGCATATACATGGGTTAGTATACACAAATGTATCTCCTTGCTTTGTCAGCTGAGAGGACCTAGAAACAATGACCACCCAATAACAATGAGCATATGCAGAATCTAGATCTTGGATTCAAACACTATACTCCAATAAAAGGGAACAGGGCCCCTTAGAGAAATCATTGATCCTACAACTGATACCGGGGCAGGAATTACACAAAATGAGCCTGCGGCATCTGGTAGTGACAGAAAGTAAGAATCACTAAAAATAATAGTAACAATAATGAGAGTGTGTCAGTGGTATCCAAGAGCCAACTGAAAGAGTTCCCAAAGGTAAAAGCTGGAACAATCTAAACAACTAAATAAGAAAAATAGCATTGGGTTGTAACTGAAAATCTAAAATAAATATCCATCAGTCCATACTGATATAAGTAGATAAATGGGGAAGACTAATCTCCCATGCAGAAACTTTCCAAATAATTTATGTAGATATTCCATTGTTACAGAGGTGAAGTATAATTTCCTATTCTTTAAGTGGGAATTGACCATAATGACTTTCTTCCAAAGAATACAGCATGAAAAGGGAGAGGGGAAATTAGCTTTAAATCTGACAAGAGAGAAATGTGATTATTAGCTCAAGCCAGGTGATCAAGGTTAGTATCAACAGTGAAAGTCATATTGATACTCTTGACATGTGATGAGGACGGCACTCGACCTCTGTGATCTTCTTCCCCGAAACATTACTCCAATCCAGTCATGAGATGGAGAGCAGACAAAACTCAGTTGTGAGACATTTTACAAATTACCTGACTAGTACTCCTTAAAACTGTCAAGGTCATAAAAAACAAGGAAAATCTGAGAAAGTGTCACAGCCAAGAAGAGCTTTAGGAGACATGACAAAGAAATATGATTTCCTAAATGGGATTCTAGAACATAAAAATGACATTAATGAAAATCTGAGGAAACCTGAATAAAATACAAACTTTTGTTAATAATAAAGTATTAGTTTTGGTTAATTAATTGTAGCAAATGGACCATCCTATGAATGATGTAGCTAATGGGACTACTGGGTGTGGGGTATACAGGAACTCTGTGTGCTCTCTTTACAATAATTCTAAAACTTCTGAAATGCTTATTTAGAAGACTAGTAGTCCCTAATAGAGTTTCTGATTCACCAAATTTCCCCTTAAATACTTAAGAAGATGTGAAACAGTTGTAAAACCTGGCAATCCCATATCCATAATTCTGGAGCAATTGCTAAAAAGGGACTGATAGATTCAAACAGAAAGTCCTCAATCTTGGAGCCTCCCAAAAAAAGAGAAAATGCCTTGCTAAAAAAATGATTATTCTTTCCACCACATCTGCTCCCCCACCCCACCTATCCTCATTCTTACCTTCAACCTTCCCTGCATCATAAATTCAAAATTTGAGCAGAACAGATCATTTCTAGGCCTTCACTGTAGTCTGAGGCTGGTACTTTTTGAGAAAACCAAAGTGTTCTGTCTTCACTACCTTTTATCCCACATTCACTTAGGCAATGTAACTATCCAAAAACAAAACTGGAATATTAATAGTTAGTTGCATTATCTCGTGAATTAGATTACTTTTTAAGTAGTGAAAGAGACATAAAATACCCTAAATGAATACCAGAATTTGAGAATTTTCAGATAATCACTCCAAAATATAGAAATTCTGAACTTGCTAATAGGAAATAGCATAACTGCCTTTGATAAAAGCCCAATCCAAAGTGGAAATTGAAAAGTAAACAGTTTCATTAGTATGCCTTTAATTCCAGATCTATGAAAGATATTCAGAGAGGCCTTGAAGTCAAACTACACCCCTGCCTGTTGTCATATACTGGCTATGAGTGAATTCTTACAAAGAAAAAAAAAATAGAAAATATAAATAGGCCATTAAAAATTGCAACAATGGGAAATGAAAAATACCTTAAGGTCTTAATGCAAAAGCATAATTCTAAAACTTACCCACTGAAGTATCAAGTAGCAGATTCCTTGAAACTGTTTCCATCCTCAGTAGAATGCAAGAAGATATGATTTCTATCAAATAGAAACAGAAAACTCAAAGAGGAGAACAGAATGAGATGACAGGTGTGCAAAAAACAGGAAGAGGAGGAAAGATGAAGGAAATTGTATAAGAAAGAATTGCAAAATACCTAAGAACATACCATTAAAGTCTATATTGAAGGTAAAAATTAAAGGTCACAAGTCAGAAGACTTTGCCAAATTGTAGTTCAAACTACAGGTCCTACATTTCAACAGAATTCGTTGAGAATTTAAATCAAGAGATAAACAAAAATATTGGGCAAATATATAGAAGATAAATAATCATTTATAAATGCTTATCATAAAAACAATATCCAGGTAAAGTACAATTCTGTTTAGGGAAATAATCTGCAAATTTTCACCATAAAATTGAATTTTTCTGGCAATTTGCTTTTCAGTAGATATCTTGTCAAATTTTACTTAATTATGAGGGTTTCCTGTTATTTCCTATGAACTATACTTACTTCAAGGCTCTCCTTGCTGTAATTTTTTTATAGGTTTACTGTCAGAAATTTTGCTTACTTAATGTATATTTGTTATAGAATTTACACATATTTATTAACTTATAATTTTGACTCAAGTATGGCTTTTTTATTTTATTATAATTAATGCAACCAGTTTAAATAATGTGTAGCACATTTCAGAGTTAGTGAATCCATCTCTAAGATTTGTCCCATTAACTAGATGTAGGCCAGGAAAAAAAGGGAAATTATAGCAAAATTATTTAAAAAATTGAATTCAAGAAATTTACTTCTTATCTATGAAAGAAAAAAAAATAGAGCAGTGAAATCAATCAGTTATATGGAGGGAAAACATGAAAATAATTCAAAATAAAAAAACAAATCAATGAAAATTAAGAGAGAAGAGATTTCATACAAGATATACAAATACAGATACAAAATTTAAAATATTTTTGTTCCTTAATAAAGTCTGAAAGCAAATGGAATTGAAGCCTTTATAAAACATTTGTTATATATTATTTTCATTTATATAAAAATAACTTTTTTTTGACAGGACTTAGTGTTTTAATCAACATACCAGCAAATATAATTAAAAATACCTATCCAAGAAAATTTTTAAATTAAATTAGCTTTATTTTTATTTTAAAACTAAAATGTTATTAACAAGTCAACAATACAGAAAATTATAAACAAAATATAAAATTTCATTCCAAAAATTACTAGTCTTGTACTGTCTGTATATTTTGATGGATTTCTATGTATACCCTAACAGACACTAACATATTTCCAAATTAGGATAATAATTAACACATTCCTTGTGCTATGTTAACCACTATTTTTAAATTAGCAAAATATCATGAACATGTTTCTATTTTAATAACTTATAGAATTAATATCACAGTGTTTGATAGTCTTTTAAGTGTTAGATTATAAGGTGTTCTGCATTTTTTGCCATCTTGAACAGTACTATATTGTGCAGTGTGAGAATATATAAAGTGATAAATGAACATGGTGTTGAGGAATGGTTGGTAATATGTACAGTGTATAGACATTTATTTTAAGTTTTATGGGATGTAGGACGAGGGTGTCAACAAATGTAGAAAAATAAGTTTCAACCAAATTGTGAAAAGATTATCTGCTGTAAAATTTAACAATATCAAAAAAGGCTGGAAGTCTGACTCATGTTAATCTTGGGTATAATTATTTCCCAATTTATTTTTATGTAAGTGTGCCATTTTTTTCACATATTTTCTTCTTGTTTTAAGTTCTGATATAATTTATTTGTGTAAATTACTCTAGTACTTCTGTTTTGGGGGCAAATATGTATTTGTGCAGTGCAGCAATAAGTAACCATAATCTTACCTTACCTTAGTTTTGCAAAATGATAAATTATACTCTAACTTGGAAAATTCCACAACTTAGTCATTCTACATGACTTACCCATGCCAAAGAAGTTTTATTTCTTAGAATCTGTAAAAATGATAATTTAAAGTGTGTTCAGTTGCAATCATTTCCAAATTTACGTCCTGGGGAAGCATTTTATTCTGAGGTAATTATAATCACTTTTTTTCAAAATAACTGATTAGACACTATTTCATCCTCCTGAGAAATACAGGGGCTGCCTTGTTAAACTACTTTTGAAAATGAGAGCTATAAGTGAGGTGAAAGTGGAGTGATTCTAAAGTTCTGAAGTACTTTAGTTTTAAAATTAAAGATTCTCTAAACCTGCCATTTTTGCACTTCATTAAGCAGTTTAGAGAATAATTATAATGCATTTTTTAAAATTAACTTTCTAGGTTCATATCAATTTTTGATTGTGGAATTCAGGCAGAATATGCTGTTGCTCCAGCTCCAATCTCAAGAATTTCCAATTTCATCAAAACAAATATACAATAAGTTATCAAGAAATACTTAGAGTGTGGAGATGTAGTTTAAAGATTTTATTTATTTTTCAACAGAGAGAGAGACAGCGAGAGAGGGAACACAAGCAGGGGGAGTGGGAGAGGGAGAAGCAGGCTTCCCGCTGAGCAGGGAGCCCGATGCGGGGCTCGATCCCAGGACTCTGGGATCATGACCCGAGCTGAAGGCAGACGCTTAACGACTGAGCCATGCAGGCGCCCCTGGAGATGTAGTTTAGAGACAGACTTTAAGGTATATATTTTTTCTATTTGGATAACGAGTCAATAGATGAAACTAGTTGCTATATGCTACAGAGGTAGCCAATTAATGAAATAAGCCTTCTGTTTAGGGAACTAATAAATATTGATAGGAGTATATTAGCACAAAAATCCTCAGTAGATTATATTAATATTAATTTCATCTCTGACATAAATTAAGGGGTCAGCGATCTACATTGAAATTTAATAGGTTTTAAACTCAGAATCATGTATGCTTGTCATAACAATAAAGATAGAACATTTAAATATTTTATAATTAAGTCAAGGTTAAGTTCAAGTTTGCCTTATAAAATCTTTAGGCAAATGACTTTATTAAATAATTCTCAATAATGGTGCATATTTCATAAAAGCTTCTAATGTGTGAAATAATTAAAAATCAGAAACATTTATAAATATTGTTGTAGAAATTACCAATATTAAGATTATGATTTTATTTATAGTTTAACATTAGTGAATTTTTAACCTTAAGGTTAAAAACAAAAACTAAACATTTTTTTGCTTTTAGTGTGTTGGTTTGTAAATAGTGAGAAAGTAAAATCTTCAAAATAGTTGGAGATATGAGCACAACTGAGCTACAAAAGCCGAGAGAGTTAACAGTAATACCATGGTTATGTTAATGCTTTTATTTTCCCTTCTAGACCCTACAATGCTTATTGAAATAATTGAATAGTTGTCTATTAACCATAGAACGTTATTCTTCAATTATTTATTATTGAATTAATATGTTGCTATGAACACCAAAAAAAATTTAAATTTCAAAAGTTTAATTACAAATAATTGAAATGAGAAGGTAAGCACATTCACAGAATCTTAAAGTTTATTTTATTTAACTAGTATGTCTCTTTATGTGTATTTGAACACACTTAAAGAAACAGATGAAACCAAATGTTGAAGGGGACTTCTATTTCATGTTTTGACCATAGTCCCAAATATGAGGATAATAATCATTAAGTATATATATGTTCCAGAGAGAACACCAAGAAAAGATAGGACTCTGGCACTACATGCAACCATCTGGTTATATCTGACATATAAATAGTTGAAGAAAAAAAGGAGGCCAGATTCCATGTTTATAAATTTTAAAAACAAGCAAAAGTAAACTACATTACATATAAAGGGAAATTAGTTATAAAAAGTTGTAAAAAGTAAACAAATGGTGATCATGAAAGTCAGGACAGTGGTTACCTTTGTGGGACGGGAGACATTGTGATAGGTAAGATGTGCTAGCGATTTCTTGACCCAGGTGATGATTAAATGGGTTTCACTTTATAATATTTGTGAAATTGTGCAATTATGTTTTATTTATTTTTGTATGTTCATTATTTTTGCAATATAAATTTTTTAAAAAGCTAGTAATAAAGCAACTTCTTGTTTGTACCCTACTGAGTTTAATTAGTAACTTAGTGTTACACATATTTAAAACTGCATACCTGAACAGTGTACATTTGATAGGCCATAAATAGAAAATAGCTTCACAGGGGTGCCTGGGTGGCTCAGTCGTTAAGCTTCTGCCTTCGGCTCAGGTCATGATCCCAGGGTCCTGGGATGGAGCCCCATATCGGGCTCCCTGATCGGTGGGAAGTCTGCTTCTCGCTCTCCCACTCCTCCTGCTTGTGTTCCCTGTCTCACTGTCTCTCTCTCTCTGTCAAAATAAATAAAATCTTAAAAAAAAAAAATAGCTTCACAGTGTGTAGTTTTCCTCACAGAACCACACTTAACTGAGAGAAAGGTTAACTAATTCTGTCAGTTACTACACATAAAGACTTCTTCTCTGCTATGCTAAACACTGAACACTCATGGCTAGTGGGCTACTCTTCACTAACCTGGACATTTCTGTTCCACCAGTTGAGTTATAAAAGCATACAAAAACTAGTTAAGTTTGATTACAGAGTAGCTGTTATTTTTATTTTACTTATTAATACAAATATATGGTTTCATTAACTATATGTAAAAAACTAAAATATACCTATGAAAATAAGGAATGATTTCTATGAAAGCTCAATAAGGTGTTTTAGGAAAGCTTTGTTTTAAAAATCCTGTACCATTAATTTTAGGAAATGATTAGGGAGAATATCTGTAAAACTCTGGGTGATTCCTCTTTCAGATAACTTTGCAAGAGCTTTTAATTTAATGTTGTATTTTGAAGAAACATAAAATTCTGTGCCATAGGTGATGTATTCTAATTGCAGTTTAGGTAGATAAGATTATATGAGATTCTAATCAGCAGTCTGAAAGAAAAGAACTTAGCCCTACATTAAATGATGGCAATTGTGGTTTTTTTCTAAGTAAAGGCTTGGATTTTTTAAAAGAAGACAAGATAACCCTAATCAATGAATTAATAGGTGAGTTCAGTTACATGCTTGCATATGTCTATCTGTGTATGCATGTGTGTGCATAAAATTAAAGTTTATATTTCCAATTATAAGTGACTTTTTCAGTTATCCAACCAAAGATTGTTTCTGGCCAAATAATATGCCAGGGTTTTTACTGTATTCCCACATATTAAATCAATCATAAAAACAAACAGTTGGAAACCATCAACAAAATGAAAAGACAAATTCTGAATGGGAGAAAATATTTGTAAATCATGTATCTAATAAGGGGTTAATATCCAAAATATATAAAGAACACATAAAACTCAATAGCAAAAAAAACCAAACAATCTGATTTAAAAATGGACAGAAGACCTGAACAGACATTTTCCCAAAGAAGATATATAGCTAGCAAGCACATGAAAAGATGCGTAACATCATTAATCATCAAGGAAATGCAAACCAAAACCCCAATGAGATATCATTTCACACCTGTTAGAATGGCTATTATCAAAAAGACAAAAAATAAGTGTCAGTGAGGATGTGGACAAAGGGAACCCTCATGCTTTGTTAGTGGGAGTATAAATTTGTGCAGCCACCATGGAAAACTGTATGGAGGTTCCTCAAAAAATTAAAAATAGTGAGGCCCCTGGGTGGTTCAGTCAGGTAAGTGTCTGCCTTCAGCTCAGGTCATGATCCCAGAGTCCCTGCATCGGGCTCCCTGCTCAGTGAGAAGTATGCTTCTCCCTCTGCCCCTCACCTGCTTGTACTCTCTCTCTCTAGCTCTCTCTCTTTCTGTCAAATAAATAAATAAAATCTTTATTAAAAAATTAAAAACAGAACTACCATGTGATCCATCAATTCCACTTCTGGGTATTTATCTGAAGAAAATGAAAACACTAATTTGAAAAGATATATGCACCCTATGTTCATTGCAGCACTATTTACAATAGCCAAGATATGAAAGCAGCCTGTCTACTGACAGATAAATAGATAAAGAAATTATGGTATATAGAGGTGTCTGGGTGGCTCAGTAGGTTAAGTGTCTGCCTTTGGCTCAGGTCATGATCCCAGGATCCTGGAATCCAGCCCCATGTTGGGCTCCCTGCTCAGTAAGAAGCCTGCTTCTCCCCCCCCAAACCCACTCACCCACCGCCAGTTTCCGGCTTGTGCTCTCTCACTCTTTCTCTCTCTCTCAAATAAATAATTAAATCTAAAAAAAAGAAAAAAAGAAAAAGGAATTACAGTATTATATAAAATGGAATATTATTTAGCCATGAAAAAGAATGAAAGCTTGCCATTTGCAACAACATGGACAGACCTCAAGGGCATTATGATAAGTGAAATAAATCAGAGAAAGACAAATACCATATGATCTCTCTTCTATGTGGACTCTTAAAAAAAAAAAAAATAGCTGGGGCACCTGGGCAGCTCAGTCAGTTAAGAAGCAGACTCTTGGTTTTGGCTCAGGTCATAATCTCACTATTGTGAAATCAAGCCTCTCATGGGCCTCTGTGCTCAGCACGGAGTCTGTTTCAGAATCTCTCTCTCTCTCCCCCCTGCCTCTCCCCACTCACTCACTCTCTCTCTCTCAAATAAATAAAATCTTAAAAAAAAAAAAAAAAAAAGCTTATAGATAAAAAAGATTGGTAGTTGTCAGAGGCAGGATTAGTGTGTATGGGGCTTGGGGGGTAGAGAATGGATGAGGGGATATTAAATGTTTTAAAAAATGAATCTAGAAGCCAACTATGTATATTACTATGTCAATTAATAAGAAGAACTTAAACTGACCGCACAGTTATAGTTTAAAATAGCACATTCTTGTATGTGGTTTTATGAAAACTGTGAGGTAGAGCCATGTATTATTTCAGGATGATAAAACTAAAATTTGGAGTTACTAATTGATTCATTTAAAAAAATCCATTTTCAATTAACACTATTATTTCACTGATAGTACAGTTATAACAATATTCCCAATTACTCCCTCCTATCCTTTATAAAATTGCTGTCATTCATTTCATTTATTTTTATTCTGTAATCAGATGTATATTGTTACTATTACTATTCAGAACTATTATCTAGTAGATTAATAATGGCATAAAAATAAAAGATTTTATTTGCTTTCAAAAAAATAAATGTTACTGTAGTCTTCTTTTGTCCTTAGCTTTTATACCGTGCACTTTTCCCACTTTGCTCTTAAGTATGCTTTGAGAATGTGTTCTTTATTGAATGCACAGTTATATATTGCATGAATGCACTGTAATTTTTTGGTAATTTCTCCATTTTTGGATATTAAACCTCTGAACTCTGAATTTTCTCTCTGCATTTTCCTTACTTCTGAGGATGAAGTGCCTCTTGTGTTTTCAGAGAAGTATATGACATCTTCTTATCATTTTCTTTACATGTTCCAAGTTGAATTTCTAGATTCCTGAGAGAAGTAATATGCACAGTCCTACTTAGGCATTAATTAACAAATATCCGTTAAGTGTCTATATTTGCCAAGCACTAGTCTAAAAACTGACAGAAACAACAACAAAAGACATCATACTTAATTAAATATGATGGTTAGGTTCCCGTCTCTGTGAACCCAGAACAGAAAGAGGTTCTTACAAGAGAAAGGAGAGTTGTTGAGGGCTGAGTAGACTTAACAAGATGTACTTACTACAGAAATAAAATATCTAAATGTTTTTCTCTGCTTTTACTTATAAATGGTTGAGATCACCTTAAGATCACCTATGCATTTTCCCATATGAAAAAAATTTCTTCTTTTCATGGGGCTTTGTTTGTTTCTTTTATACAGATTTAAAGTGACATTGTTTTTGTATGTAATGCCAGTATAAATATAACTTTATTTTTCTAATACTTAACTGGTTATCCCTGTACCAACTATTAAATAATCCAAACTTCCCCTATAAATATGAACTGCCATATTCATTATCCTTAGGTTTGTTTTCATTTTTCTATTCTGATTCTTTTCTCTGCCTGATTGTTATTGTGTCTGTCTGTATTATACAATCTTAATTTATGTAGCTTGTTAAAACACTAAGAATTCTTGATTATCCCAGAAAAGAATTTGGATTATGTTTTAGGTACCAGAAATAATTGTCATTATTATTTTATGATAATCACATTAATATAACAAATTGATTTGAAAATATTATTACTTTTGTGACATTGATCTTTCCATCTAGCTATTTAGTATACTTTTACTTCAATCCATTCTTCTGTATCTCAGAATCAAATTTAAAAATTTTCTTCCTTGGTTTTTATCCATTTCCAGCTAATGTTTTTATATATTGAGATCATTTCAATATACTTCTTTTTATTAAAGAAATATAGGAAACTACTGATATCTAAAGATTATATCTAAAGATTTATTTGCATAGTGCCTTCTAATTAGAATTCCTGCCCAAATTTCATTCTTTCTCAATTAACATATTGGAGTACAAAGTATATAATCATATTATCTCTAAGGTTTGATTCTTTAGCATTCCCTTCATCTCTTAATAATTTTTATTCTGTGCATTTGCTGGAATTTCAAGAACAGTATGAAATAATACTGTTCAAACATACAGAATTTTCTCTTTTCTCTCTTATCAATGGAAATACCTTTATTATAAGTATGGCAAATTTATTTTATATTACAATACTGAATCCAATCTACTAATAGTAGTTGCTTTGAGAAATATGTCATGAAGCTTTCTACAGTCATGTCTGAGCTCAATGGAAAATAATATGGTTAGTTAACAATGTCTGTTATATGGAGGTAAAAATTGAACAAAATAATACATCTTTGCCATCTTTGTTTTAGTGTTTAACATTAATGATAAACATTTGGAGGAAAATTTGAAACTAGATTAATTAAAAGCTTTGAAATGTTCCAAATATTTCACTTTTAAAACATATGCTAGAGGGTCACCTGGGTGGCTCAGTCGGTTAAGCATCTGCCTTCAGCTCTGGTCATGATCCCAGGGTCCTGGGATTGAGCCCCATGTCGGGCTCCCTGCTCATTGGGGAGCCTGCTTCTCCCTCTCCCTCTGCAGCTTCACCTGCTTGTGTTCATGCTCTCTCTCTCTCTCTCTGTCAAATAAATAAATAAAATCTTAAAAAAAAAAAACCCATATGCTAAAGAGAGAGTTTTTGATGGGGAAAAAAATACAAAAGCTCTTTACTTCAAGAAGCCACACAACCTTAACATTACCCTTTTATGCATTAATATCCAAGAGTGATGATCTCAGAGCAAATCTCTTAACCTAATGAACTGATTTCTCATGAATCTCAAAGGCTCAGCATACCTGGCATAGATAAGAGGCATTATTCATGTCTGAATTTCACATTAATCCTGAAAATTTCTATCACCATGAGGGAAATGTTATCTATTATGTAGGATAAGTTAGGGTCAGGGAAGAGTGTTGATGTATCCTCAGAAATAAAATATAAACACAGAAGCTTCTATTTATTATCTCAGCAGATAAAAAGACACAGTTATCTGTTGTTGTATAACTGCTCTTAAACTTAGTGGGTTAACACATCACTCATTTTATCATCTGTTCTGTTGGTTGATGGGTTCAACTTGGCAGTTCTTATGGTGGCCTCAGTTGAAGTCTTTCCTGAAGTTGAATGAAGGTCCCAGCTGGTGCTGGAGGCTTCTTGAGGCTCAGCTGAGATGCTGGAATGATTTGGTCTTTCTTCATGACCATGTAATCACAGTGCCTATCCTTTCCACATAGCTTTTACATAGGTCTCTACACATGATCTCTCCAGCAGAGTAGTTATACTTTCTACGTGGAAAATCAGGGTTCCCAAAAGCAAGAGTTCCAAGGGAGGAGAAGCAGAAGCTGTCAGTCCTCCTAAAGGCAAGGATTGGAAATTATACAATGCCAGTTCTATCATATTCTATTTGTTATTCAAGCTACAGACTGTCTTTGGAAATTAGAAACCACAATTGACTTTCTGGCCCTACAGAGTGATATTCTTCTCACATAAAAATACACTCAGACCCAATAGTCCTAAAAGCCTTATTCTACTGTGGCATCAGGCTCAATCTTAAGGCTTAACATATCTTCATTTAAATGAGGCCAGGGTATAGATGTGGTTCCTTAAGTTTCTCTTATTCTGAAACCTATGAACTAAAATGACAAATTATCTGTACTCCACAAACACAGGATAAAATTGTGAAACAGGTTCAGGAGAACTGAACAAACAAACAAACAACAACAACAAAAAGTGTGGGGGTTGGGGGTGTCAAAATGGGAGGCACATAGCAGCCCCTAGCCATAGCAAAGCTAAAATCCAGCCATGTATGGGTTGACAATTGCTCTTCTCCACTGATTAGGGTCTGTTTCTGCTCCTTTGTTCTCCTCAACTGAGTTCTGCCTACTGGGCTCTTAATGCTTCAATTTTTCCTAATGCCTTAGTTTTCCCAACCTGATTCCTCATGTAGGAAGCTGGAGACTCTAAGATCTCTTTGCATTTTGAACTGTATACTTTTCTTTGCCAAATGCATAACTTCTCTGAAATCCTTGCAGACTTTCTGTGTATCAAATTACAATCCACTCCATTAGGCAGAAGCCATACCTACAAGTCTCTTTGAGACAAGTCTCTCTCTCCCTTGGGCTGAGAGTAAAGTTGGTAAGTGAGAATACTTTAAAAGATTTTTAGAAACCCTCTAGAAGAGGGGCACCTGGGTGGCTCAGTCATTAAGCGTCTGCCTTCGTCTCAGGTCATGATCCCGGGGTCCTGGGATCGAGCCCCGCCTCGGCCTCCCTGCTCAGTAGGAAGCCTGCTTCTCCTTCTCCCACTCCCCCTGCTTATGTTTCCTCTCTCGCTGTCTCTCTCTCTGTCAAATAAATAAATAAAATCTTAAAAAAAAAAAAAAGAAAGAAACCCTCTAGAAGAAAAGGTCTATGAAGAATGCTCATAGAAATCTTTGTGTCTAGCTGAGAGCATTTATGAGGCACCATCATAAATCTTCCAGAGGTCTTACAAAAGAGTGTTACAGGCACACCCTTGGGATATTAACCCCAGACCATCTTTTACTGACAGAGCCCTGGATTTGGTCTTTTCTCTCAGGCCATTTCTTATTTTGAAACCTATGTGAAAACAAACCATTTCAAACCCAGTAGATCCTTACATGAAAATATATTCTCTAGATTCTATCGGAAATTTGTTTCTTAATTATTCATTTCTCTATATCAGATGGCAGATAGATAAATAGATAGCTTTCCTGAATCCAGTTGGCACTTTCAGGCTTCTGCCCAGAAATCATCTTACCCAAATACTCAATTCCATTAGGTATCTTATTCATTTCCACATTGCTGTATCAGTGTGGCTTAACTTTTGACCACTACATAAAACTAGTCACTTTTTTTCCCCAGCTTAGAAGCAATGAGAAGTGATATAGGTAGGTAGGTAAAATCTTTAAAAAAAAAAAAGTAATAGATGAAACCCTTTATATTCTTTATTTTCACTTATGCCATTATTTTCACTCTTGTAGCAAGTTTGTGTTCACATCAATACTTGCTTTTTATTGGCAATTGTTGCCTTGTTTTAGTGAAAGCTTCCGTAATTTCATAGCCAAGTATTTGGGTTTTGGATTGCTGTTGGCCATCATGGCCAAAAATTGGGAAGAATAGATAGACCTGTATTAGATATGAACAAGGATAAGCTGGAAGCTCCTAGGATATCTCACTCTGCCTCCAACAATGACACATTCTAAGTATATTGCCATTTGCTTCACTTAACACATCCCAAATCTCATGATTTTCTTTTTCTTTTTTTCTTTTTTTTATTTGACTAATGTTAACCTAGAATCAAACAGAGAAGGTGTTCTCAGAAATTTAGTTTCACCTGAGCCAGGTTAATATAGTTCAAAACAGTCACAATGGAACCATAAAGAGAAGTGATGCCAACTTAGTCAAGTTGACACCCGCTTAGCCAAGCTAACACAGACAAGACTGCAATACTTGTACGAGCTCAAGTTATCAATATTTGCTAATACTCATTGCCCTCGTTTTCACATAAACAAAATTTCTTTTAGGCAAAAAAGCCATCTTGGGGCGCCTGGGTAGCTTTGTTTTTGGTTAAGCATCTGCCTTCAGCATAGGTCATGATCCCAGGCTGGAATGGAGCCCCACATTGGGCTCCCTGCTCAGCGGGGAGTCTGCTTCTCCTTCTTCCTCTACCCCCACCCCCCGGCTTGTGCTCTCTCTTGTGCTCTCTCGCTCTCTCAAAAAAATAAATAAAATATTTTTTAAAAAAGCCATCTCTATTATGTTCCAGGCATTAAAGAATTAGAAAATTTGAAGGAAAAAGTTGTTCACCATTCAGGTGACAGGCTTGGAAGATACAGAATCAGAGATTTGATAAATGATGCATCAAGTAAGCATATTGTATGGGACCTAAAGCAAAATAAGACAGGAGAATAAGGAGCTGTTGGAATTTGAGAATGAAGCCCTAAAAGATGGTAATAAAATAAACAGGTTCTGTGACAATGGCAATATGGGGTATGTGTGTGGGGGGGTAAGGGATATGGAATAAGAAACTTGTTCCTTCATTCATTCTTGAATTTAAGCCTTTGCATTTTCTGAAAGAGAAGCTGAAAAAAGTGTATGTAAGTTTCATATAGAATTTACTTCCTGCCAACAACTTAGATTTTAAGTGTTGAGTTTTAGAGAAATAGTTTTGTGTTATTTTCTGAAGTTTGCAATCCTATGAATAATTTAATAAACAAAAATGGAATGAAATTATTTCCATGTATCAAAATAGGTACCTTGAAATGATTATACAAGTTATTTTAATGTATAAAATGAGTGATACAGGGTCTTAGGAAAAGGACTAGACACTTGATGGAAGAGCAGAATAGAGTAAAAAAGAATGATTTTAGCCTAGTCATGTTTTAACCTATTACAATTGAAGTCTAAGCAGAATTTGAGATAGCAAAAGATGATCAAGAAATAAGAAACCCAAGAAAACCACAGTGGAAGCAGATGCTGCAAAAGCATTACAGTGAACAAATGTATCTCAAAAGAGGGCACTGGCCTTTACTCTTTGTAGTATGTTGCAATCATCCATATGATTCTAAACAAGTGAGAGTAGCAAAAAAAAATAAAAAGTGATTTGTTGCTTGCTTTTTGTTAGCTTTTCTTCCCATTAATTCTTTCCCAGATGCACATGTGAACTTTACATCAGGCCAGTGGTCAGCTAAAGCAAGAGCTTCTTGTAATAGTGGTGCTTCGATTCGCCCTTTGCACAGTTCTTAATGAGCAATTACTCACAGGGATTGTTCTGGGAAAGATGGGGCAAAGGAGCTCAGGAAGTATTGGTAAGAGAAGATTTATCAGTGGGATAACACTTTTTTATGTAACTAAAAATACATTATCAAGTATTACAGTCTTAAAACTATGTGTTCTATATTGTTTGTTCTGTGCGGTTTTGTTTGAGTATATGGAAGTAAATGGAGAAAATGGAATATTGTATTAGTTTGCTAGGGCTGCCATTACAAAATACTACAAACACGGTGGCTAAACCAATAGAAATTTGTTTTTCACAGTTCTGGAGGCTGAAATCCCTGATCAAGTTGTCAGCAAGTTTCATTTCTCCTGAGGCTTCTCTCTTTAGCTTTCAGATGCCCTTTCTCTTGCAACATGTTCACATGGTCCTCCAGCTTTGCACTTTTGCCCTCAGTGTTTCTTCCTCTTCTTCTAAGGATGCCAGCCATATCAGATTAGGGGTCCACCCTAATGGTCTCATTTATCTCAGTCACCTCTTTAAAAACTTTATATCTAAATGTGGTTGCATTCTGAGATACTGAGGGTTGGGACTTCAACATTGAATTTAGGAGGAACACAATTCAGCCCATAACAGATATTTAAAATTTTAAAAGGTAGAAATATAACTCTAACACATGTAGTTGAGGGCTTTTTTGCAAATATCTTGATGAAATAGGTGTTCATATTTAAAAAAAAAAAGAGATCTAAACTGTGACATACCCAGATTTCATGATACTTTTTCTCACATCAATAGCATGGGTTCATATTATTAATACTATTTCCAAATAGGAAGGCAAAGCTCAGAGAGATTTAATCAATTGCACTTTTATTTAGAAGAAAGTGCAATGTCAGGACCTGATCCTAGTTTTGCTGACTTTAGTACTCTTTCTAATAAAGCTACCTCTGGATCTTATTCAAAAAGTGTTAATAAGTTGTGAATCAACATCAGGAATTGGCAGATGGTGCCTAGCTATACACATCATTCAATTTAATTATATTTAATTAGAATGATCAAAATGGGTATGTGCAGGAACATAGATAATGTGTATTTAAAAACGCACTGGGCTTATTAATGTGAGATTGAATAAATAGTCCATTAAATTGTGTCTTTTAAAATCTTAATTTCTTATAAATTCCTCTTAGAAGTTTTTTTTTAATTGGAAACTCGATTATACAACAATTTCTAAAAATGCACACTGTATACCCAATTCTACCAGTGTTTATTGTGAAAGATGGACATAATGTATTTTTAAAATTGAATTGTCAAAAATAACCCTCTCTCTTTAAAAATTATAAGCTACAATTTAGACCAAGTAATCTAAAGAGAATACAGATTACATTGGCCCAAAAGTCACTCACAGATTTTTAACATGTGATGTGCACTAGCCATTGAGTTATTATAATTGTGAATATATTAAATGGAATTTCAGAAATCTATGAGGTCCCTGATCTGAAGCAAGGAATTCCATCAGGATCAGTAGAAAAGTAAAAGAGGAAAAATTTTCAGCCACTCTTCAATATTGGAACCAGATAGACCTCCTGAATATTGACCTCCTAGCTTCTGTCATATGCTCACATGTCCCATGAAGGCAGAAGTAACGAGACCCCAGTTTCTGTCTTCTGCTTGTGATCCTCATTCTTGCTTGGTTTTCCTATGTTTCATGTTGTGAGACACTTCTCAAATTCACCCCATCAGTTAAATTATTCGTTTTAACAGTCTGCCTTCCTTTGTCTTAGACTGTAAGCTTTTTCCAAACCCTTTAGACAGTGTGCACATCTCACTTCCTTCAGTGCTCAGTACGTGGTATAAATTACTGCATTCTAAATTATATACAATGGCCAAGTAATAGAAAGCTGCTATTCTTTAAGCTCCTATGGTTTACCAGGCAACAACCTAGTTGATTTATATAAATTTAATCATTTCAACAACCCAATGAGGTAGAATTTATTATTTATGATTTAACTATTATTTTCAGAAAGCTGAGATACTGAGATAGTTTAAGAAGTTTGCTCAAGATATATGCATAGCAGAATTGAGAACAAAATCTGTACATTGATATGTTGTGCAAAGAGCATCTACATTGTAGAAAAATAGAGCTTAGTTGAAATATCAACTCTGCCACTTACCATTGAAACCTTAGTTTTCTTATCTTTAAAATGAAAAGATAAATGATGTTTATCTTAGAGTATCACAAGGATTAGGTGGAAAAAAACATGGAAAGTTCCTATAATATTATTTGGAACAGGTATATCATCAATCATGTTAGCTTATATTATTTTATGATTGCATTATTATCCCACCACTTAGCACTGCTGAATTACTTGAAGAATAAATAGGGTTGCTCTAGGATAATAGCAGCTGCCTAAATCTGAATTTCTTGACACATCCTCCCAGACAAGCATAAATATGAACAAAATAAAACAAAAGAAATATGAAATAAAAGCACTTGCTTCACAACTTAGCAATACTAGGATGCAGAGATTTTCACAGGTGAAATTATTTATGAAGAAATAACATCAGATTTCACTACTGCATACTGTACATGAAAGGAATGAGAGGAGACTCAAGAGACTCTGCAAAAGAGAAGGGAATGGAGGTCTTAGACAAAACACAGATAAAATCACCCACAGGAAGAGAAAGTCTAAAACTAAGTTCAAAATACTGACCACATATCTAGTTCTTAACAAGTCACAATATTAACTACATAAAAAGGGATTCAAAGAGACCTGGACCAGAAGTGACACCCTCAAAGAAGCATTTTTTTCTAGGAGAAAAGCAGATATATAGAGACAAGTGGTTCTTCATAGAGAAATGGGAAGAGTAGGATAGGAGACATGATAGGATACCAGAAAAAGGAAAAAGTCTGACCAACTGGATATGAAGCTACTGTATTAAGTATACAGAGAATGTAAATCAGCTGATTATGCTTTCTCACAACAAAGTAACTTCAAAATGAAAGGCAATTGTAAA
Source organism: Mirounga leonina (assembly GCF_011800145.1). Classification (NCBI taxonomy): domain Eukaryota; kingdom Metazoa; phylum Chordata; class Mammalia; order Carnivora; family Phocidae; genus Mirounga; species Mirounga leonina. The sequence goes on along the minus strand of NW_023270433.1, from coordinate 28,028,072 downwards.
AAAATACTTCAAATCCTCAATCAAGCATGAACAAATATTAAACAAAAGATGGAATCTGAAATTCAAAAATTAAGAATGAATTTGGATTAAAAAATGCAGCATAAAATATAGGGAGAGTTGATTGAACTTAAGAAAAAAATTGATTTTAATAAAGCCAATCTCACTATTTTTTTTAAATAATTTTATTTATTTATTTGAGAGAGCAAGAATGAGAGAGAGAGAGAGAGTACATGAGAGGGGGGAGGGTTAGAGGGAGAAGCCAATCTCACTATTAAAATGAAAAATAAATTACAAAATGTCCAAGAGAACATAGATTGATATAATTTAGTAAGGGGCTTTGAAGAATGATGGGAAAATAGCCAAGAGAATAAAAATCATATCTTAAAAAGGATAAGATCAAAAGTGACTAAAATGGACAACAAACAAAAAACAAAGCAAACAAACAAAAAACCTGATATATATATATAATTGGAAGATATGAAGAAGAAAAAACAAAGAAACAAATGTTTTAAATTATAACACAAGAGAAATGTTTTTATATTAAAAAAAAACCCACATGGACTTGGGAAAATTAACCCAGAAAAATCCACAATAATACTTAATTTAGTAAGATTGTTGAGCCAAAATTCACAACATAGATATAACATTTTAAAGATTTTATTTATTTATTTGTTTATTTATTTGAGGGAGAGGGAGAGACAATCTCAAGCAGACTCCTGATGTGGGGCTCAATTACAGCACCCTGAGATCATGACCTGAGTCAAAAACAAGAGTGGGATGCTTAACCGATTGAGCCACCCAGGCACCCCTAGATATAATATTTTAAAGTTCCTGCGTGCCCAGCAACCACCTACATGAAGCAGAAACCACAGAGCATGGAAGAAGAAAAAGAAATACTCTGATATTCTGATGTAACTTCTTAGTGCAAGATATGTCAAGAGATTAAAAAGTCAGAATAAATAAGATCTAAGGGAGATCTTATAGATATATATTAAATAGTATACCCTGATATGGCAAATATATGTGTTCTTTTCAAGGATCTGTCACAGTTATAAAAAACTGATCATATATTAGGTCACACAAAAAATAAATTCCATAAAATAGAACAATTAACAACACACTCTGATCATAATAGGATAAACTAGAAATTAAATTTAAATTTAAAAATAATTTGTCAATATCTAAGTTAATTTAAAAAATGAAAAATAAAAGCTTTTATTAAACAATACCAAATGAAGATAAAATAATAAATGAAGAATTTCTGAAAAATAATGATGAAAATGATACATATCAAATCCATGGCATATATTTTAAGCAGTAATCATAAGTTCCTGACTGAAAATGCTAGAAAATGATCAACAGCGCAATCCAGAAGAAACACAATGAAAAACTAGTAAATTGTAGATAACAGAAAAAATAGTAGATCATATTAATAAATGAAATCTTGGTTCTTTGAATAGAGTTGACAAATCAGTTGACAAATTTGATTAACTAAAAAGGAAGACAGCACCAATGTAGAAAATAAGAAATGAAAAATGGGAAATAAATACCTATACATAAGAAATTTTAAAAATCTGAAGTTATGACTTGGTACATCTCTATACAAGTAAATATGAAAACCTAAAAGAACTAGATAATTTCTTAGCCAAATACAGTTTACCAAAATGAATTATAGCAGATTAAAGAATTAAAGAGACCAATTTACACATATATGGGCGTATAGAAAGTTATCAAGACAACATCCCACCTAAAATGCACTAGTAATAGATAGTTGTACAAGGAAATTCAACAAATCTTTGAAAAATAGAGAGTATTAATTCTATATAACTTCAGAGCATTAAAAAAATGAAAAAACTCCAAATTCATTTAATGAATCAAATATTAAATTGATAAATAAACCTGACAAAGATAATACAAAAACAACAGATTGATATTACTTATGAATATTGACATAATATTCCAAAAATAAAATATTAACAAATAAATCACATTAAGAGATGGTGCCATGAGATAATACTAAAATAATGTCATAAGTCAATTGTATCTCAATAAAAATAAATAAATATTTTAAAATAATGCTTATTTCATGGGGATGTTGAAAGGACCAAAAGTGTTTATACATCTGAAATGTTAGAAAAGTGCTTGGCTCAATAAATACTGATCATTATTATGGAATAAATTAAAACATTAAATGAGTATAACACACACACACAAAGACATTGTACCAGGATTTGTACTTATGGCCATGATTTTGTCAGAAGAACAGCGCTTATTTTCTTCTGGCCTTAAACAGTAGCAGTGTGGTAACCAAAAGAAGAAAAACAAATTATCTGAGTCTCGGGTGTATCCCAACATACTACCTGAAGAGTTTTCAGGTTAGGGGAAGGAATGGTAATCCAAAGAGAACCAATGACCTTACTGATAGACATGATAAAGATTATCATTTGGAAAAGGCATGGTAGCTAGAATTTGTGAAGGAGTCTGTCTTATGAGAGGTATTTTTCTGGAGATCTTCAGAGATCTAAGAAGGTTCTCCTCGACTTTTTGATTGAAAACTAATCTGCACATGTGTGAGAGGAAACTACGTGAGAAAAAGGAAAGAAGCACTGGAGGGCAATATACTAACATACTCGCATTATTCACAGAGATTAGTTTGTGTTTCCACCTGCCAGAATGGAAAGACTTCGTAATGCATGGGTAATGGAGCAGAGTCTTCAGATCTACTATAAATATATTCCCTTTGTTTAATAAACACAGAGAAAAGATTAAATATAATGAGAAAAAATATATCAAAAACTCAAGTAGAATGCTGGAGATCAAAAATACAATAGCTGAAAAGAAAAACACACTGGAAAGGATAAATAGTATATTTGAAAGAGCAGAAGAAAATACCAGTATACTTGAAAAATATACAAAATGCAATAAGAAAAAAATTCAAAATAATAGACAAAGGCTCAGTGAAGTGTAGATTAATATCAAATAGCCTAATGTAATTTTTTAAGTTTTCATTTTAATTACAGTTGGTTAACATATAGTGTAATAGTTTCAGCATACAATACAGTAATTCAGCACTTCCATACATCATGCTGTGCTCATCATAACAAATGACCTCCTTAATCTCTATCACCTATTTAACCCATTCCCTCCACTCACCTCTCCTCTGGTAACCATTAGTTTGTTCTCCATAGTTAAGAGTCTGTTTCTTGGTTTGCCTTTCTCTTTTTTTCCCTCTATGATCATTTGTTTTGTTTCTTAAATTGCACATATGAGTGAAATGACATGGTATTTGTCTTTCTCTACCTTATTTTGCTTAGCACTATACTCTCTAGCTCCATCCATGTCCTTGCAAACAAAAAGATTTCATTCCTTTTTACGGCTGAATAATATTCCATTGTGTGTGTGTGTGTGTGTGTGTGTATACATACATACACCACTTCTTTATCAGTTCATCAGTCAATGGATGTTTGGGCTGCCTCCATAGGTTGGCATTGCAAATAATGCTATTATAAACAAAGGGGTATATGTATCCCTTTGAATTAGTGTTTCTGTATTCTTTGAGTAATACCCAATAGTGTGGTTGCAGGATCACAAGGTAGTTCTATTTTTAACTTTGTGAGGAACCTCTATACTGTTTTCCACAGTGCCTACACCAGTTTGCATTCCCACCAACAGTGCAAGAGGGTTCTCCTCTCTCCACATCCTTGCCAACACCTGTTGTTTCTTGTGTTGTTGATTTTAGCCATTCTGACAGGTGTGAGGAGATACCTCATTGTAGTTTTGATTTGTATTTCCCTGATGATCAGTGATGTTGAGCATCTTTTCATGTGTCTGTTGGCCATCTGGATGTCTTCTTTGGAAAAATGTCTATTCTGTCATCTGCCTATTTTTTAATTGGATTATGCATTTTTGGGGTGTTGAGCTTTATAAGTTCTTTTTTTTAAGATTTTATTTATTTAAGAGTAACAGAGAGAGAGAGAGCAAGAGAAAGAGAGCAAGAGTGGGGGAGCAGGGGCAGAGGTAGAAGCAGGCTCCTCGCTGAGCAGGGAGTCCACTGAGGGGTTCAATCCCCATGACCTGAGCTGAAGGTAGATGCTTAACTGACTGAGCCACCCAGGTGCCCTGAGCTTTATAAGTTCTTTATATATTTTGGATACTAGCCCTTTATCAAATATGTCATTTGCAAATATTTTCTCCCATTCCGTAGGTTGCCTTTTAGTTTTGTTGATTGTTTCCTTCACTGTGCAGAAACTTCTTATTCTGATGTAGTCCCAAAAGTTTATTTTTGCTTTTATTTCCCTTGCCTCTGAAGACATAGCTAGAAAAAAAGTTCCTATAGCCGTTGTCAAAGAAGTTACTCTTTGTGTTCTCTTCTAGGATTTTTATGGTTTCAGGTCTCATAGTTAGGTCTTTAATCCATTTTGAATTTATTTTTGTGTATGGCATAAGAAAGTAATCCAGTTTCATTCTTTTGCACATACCTGTCCAGTTTTCCCAACACCATTTGTTGAAGAGACTGTCTTTTTCCCATTGGATATTCTTTCCCGCTTTGTTGAAGATTAACTGACCATGTATATGTGGGTTCATTTCTGGGCTTTTATTCTGTTCTGTTGATCTGTGTGTCTATTTTTGTACCATTACTATATTGTTTTGATTACCACAGTTCTGTAATATAACTTGAAGTCCAGAATTGTGATGCCTCCAGCTTTGCTTTGCTTTTTCAAGATAGCTTTGACTATTCAGTCTTTTGTGGTTCCATACAAATTTTAGGATTGTTTGTTCTGGTGTTGTGAAAAATGCTGGTGGTATTTTGATAGGGATTGCATTAGATGTGTAGATTGCTTTGGGTAGTATAAACATTTTAACAATATTTGTTCTTTCAATCCATGAGCATGAAATGTCTTTCCATTTCTTTGTGCTGTCTTCAGCTTCTTTCATCAGTGTTTGGCAGTTGACCTCTCAGAAATAAATCACACTTGATCATGGTGAATGATTTTTTTTTAATGTATTGTTGGATTTGGCTTGCTAGTATTTTATTGAGTATTTTTGCATCCATGTTCATCAGGGATATTGGCCTATAGTTTTTTTAGTAGAGTCTCCATCTGATTTTGGTATCAGGGTAATTCTGGCCTCATAGAATGAATTTTGAAGTATTCCTGCCTTTTCTATTTTTTTTTTTAATAGTTTGAGAAGAGTAAGTTTATCTCTTTTTTTAACGTTTGGTAGAATTTACCTGTGAAGCCATTTGGTCCTGGACTTTCATTTTTGGGGAGTTTTTTGGTTACTGATTCAATTTCTTTGCTGGTTATAGGTCTCTTCAAGTTTTCATTTCTTCCTGTTTCAGTTTTAGTAGTTTATATGTTTCTAGGAATTTATACATTTCTTCCAGGTTGTCCAATTTGTTGGCATGTAGTTTTTCACAATATTCTCTCATAATAGTTTGTATTTCTGTGGTGTTGCTTATTTCTCCTCTCTCATTTGTGATTTTATTTATTGAATCCTTTCTCTTTTTTCCTGATACGTCTCCCTAGAGGTTTATCAATTTTATTGATTTTTTTTTCCTGAAGAACCCCTCCTGGTTTCATTGTTCTATTGGGCTTTTTTAGTTTCTGTATCACTTATTTCTGCTCTAACTTTTATTATTTCCATTCTTCTGCTGGTTTTGGATTTGGTTTATTGTTCTTTTTCTAGCTCCTTTAGGTGTAAAGTTAAGTTGTTTATTTGAGATTTTTCCTGCTTCTTGAGGTAGGTCTGTATTGCTATCAACTTCCCTCTTCGAACCACTTTTGCTGCATCCCAGAGGTTTTGGACTGTTATGTTTTCATTTTCATAATTTCTTCTCTAATTTAATTTCTTCTTAATTCCTTCTCTTATTTCCTGCTTGACCCATTCATTCTTTAATAGCATGTTATTTAACCTCCATGTATCTGTGGTCTTCCCAGTTTTGTGGGGAGAGGTTTTGTTTTATTTTTATTTATTTATTTTTTTTGGTGCTTGACTTCTAGTTTCATAGCATTGTGGTCAGAAAATATGCATAGTATGATTTGATCTTCTTGAATTGGTTGAGGCTTATTTTGTGGGCTATTATGTGATCTGTTTTGGAGAATGTTCCATCTGCATTTGAAAAGAATGTGTATTCTGCTGTTTTAGGATGGAATGCTCTGAATATATCTGTTAAGTCATTCTGTTCCAGTGTTTCATTCAAAGGTTTTGTTTCTTGTTCATTTTCTGTTTATGTGATCTGTCCATTGATATAAGTGAGGTGTTAAAGTCCCCTACTGTTATTGTATTATTATTGGTTAGATCCTGTATGTTTGTTTTTAACTGTTTTATGTATTTTGGTGCTTCCATGTTGGGTGCATAAATAGTTACAATTGTTATATCTTACTGTTGGATTGTCCCCTTTATGATTATATAGTGTCCTTCTTTGTCTCTTGTTACAGTCTTTATTTTAAAGTCTACTTTGTCTGATAGAAGTATTGCTACTCCAGCTTATATTTGACATCCATTTACATTATAGATGTTTCTCCATACCCTCACTTTCAATCTGCAGGTGTCATTAGGTCTAAAATGAGTCTCTTTAAGCCAGCATACAGATGGGTCTTGTTTTTAATTCATTCTGTCACCCTATGTCTTTTGATTAGAGCATTTAGTCCATTTATATTCAAAGTAATTATTGATAGGTATGTAATTCTTGTCATTTTATTATTTGTTTTGTGGTTGTTTCTGAAGATTTTTTTTCTTATCCTTTCTTGTCTTTCTCTCTTTTATGGTTTGCTGATTTTCTTTAGTGATATATTTAGATTTCTTTGTCTATATTCTTTGTACACTTATTAGTGGTTTTCAATATATGGTTATTATTAAGTTTGTATATAACCTCTTCTGCATATAACAGTTTACATTAAGTTGATGATCATTTAAGCTTGAACTCATTCTTTACCCCTCTCTTCCCCATGTTTTAGGTATATGCTGTCATATTTTAATCCTTTTATTCCAATAGCCTAACATAAATTTAATTAGAGCCACTGATGCTGGAGGTGGGGGACAGAAAAAACATTGAAATAAAATGATGGCCAGAATTTTCCAAATTTGAAGAAAATTATACATGGGCAAACTCAAGCAGTTCAAGAAACCACAACGAATTTAGAATACAGAAAATCACATAAAGGGACATCATAATTAAATACCTAAAAATCAAATAAAGGGAAAATATTAAAGACAGAGAAAATGACACATATTGATTATAATAGACAAATATGTGATAGAACAAATCCTTTCTTGATAATAGAATGCTAATAAATATAGAATGGATTATGAATTAGAAAAGTACTATTTCAGAACTAATGTAGTAAATTACATTCTGGTAATAATTATTGATGGGTACTAAAACTATGGAATGGAGGGGTTATTGTGGAATAGTATATTACATAATCTCAAATACCCCCCTTATAAATGTATAAATGACAAAATGAAAAACGGTAACTAAGTGGTGAAGGAATCAGAAAATACCATAGTAAGTCTTACAGTGGGGAGGGCAGACTCTTAGAAGGATCCCTCCTTCTGGTAGTCATGCCTACTATAAACTCATTTTGTTGAATATGGGCAAGACCTGCTACTTAATTTAATAGAATACAGCAAAGATAATGAGATGCCACTTGCAAGATAATACTACGTAAGTTTGTAACCCATCTTGCTAGTAGCCTTTCTCCCTTGCTGGTTTTGATGAAGCAAGCTGCTATATTCTGAGCTGCCCTATTGAGAGGCCCATGGAATTGAGGGATGCATAGGCCGAAGGAACTAAGGCTGTCAGTCCTATGGCCTGCAAGGGTCCAAATTCTGCCTAGAATCATGTGAGATTTGAAGCAGATCCTTTTGTAGTTGAGCCTTGAAATGATACCACAACCTCAACTGTGGTTGCCATCTTGGTTATGAAATAGAACACCCACATGAGCCACCCCATTTCTCTGACCCAGTGAAACTGTCATACAGTAAAGATGTGTATTCTTTAAACTGCTAATTTTGTGCCCCACTGTTAGGCAAAAATAGATAATTAATTCACCAAGCTATCAAAATTAACATCATCAATACAAGACAAACAGAAATTATATGCTACTGGGTATGGTATTCTGAAAAATATATAGCATCACTTATGTAGTGTCCCAGCCCATAATGCATACCTGAATCTATTTATAGGGAGACAGTAATACCCAAGTTGAGGGTATTCTATAAAATTACTGGTTATATTCTTTAATGACATGAAAGGAAGAAAACATAATGAGCTGCTCCAGGTTGAAGGAAATTAAATAGACATGATAGCTAAATACAATTTCTGATCCTAGACCAAATCTTATGCTAGAAAATAAATAGCTATAAAGCCTATCACTGTGACAGTTGATGAAATTGGAATATGCAATGCAAAGTATGCTAAAGGTATATTGATGGTACATTTCTTGAATTTGATTACTGTATTATGGATTATGGCTAGGTGATTAAATAATTTGGTCTTAGGAAATGCATGCTGAAGTATTGTGGGTTTATAAAACTATTATATGATTTCTTATAGAGAAGGTAAAGCAAATGTGGGCAAGAGTTGAAAATTAATAAGTCTGAAAAAATTCAGTTATATATACAATTTTTGTAAATTTTATCTAAGTTTAAAATTATTTTAAAATAAAATGGTAGAAATAATGATAAAAAGACGTTCAATTGTTCCTGAACACATTGTATTACACCAAGAAACCTAACAGAACTTAGAATTTCCCAGGATATAACCAAGGCACTGTCACATATTAAGCCCTATATATCATTAGTTAAAAATGCACAAACTATTATTGCCTTTTAGCTTCTACTAGCTTGCAGAAATCTTGACATGTAGAGGTAGAAAAAAAATGTAGTTTTTCTCCATTCCTAGTTTAGAAAGTATCCTTATACATTTTATCAAATGCTAATTAAAATCCCATGCCACTGGTAAAAAGAACATGAACACGAAATTTAGCAAAGGTAGATAAATCACTAGGACACTGGGAATTGACTGTGGAGGAAAAGAACTTGAATATTGCAGCAAAACTAGGCCATCTATTCACTTCAACAGGAATCGATCGCTTGTAATTTATCTGCAGGGCTTCCTGAGAAAGAGAGGGACAGCCACAGTATTATCATCATCATACAATTACTTACATGTTAATTGGTAATCAACTGTAATGATACACATAGCACTGAAAAATAGAGAAGGATCTAAATAGGATATGGAAAGAGGAAATTTTTAGTTATAGGGAAAACACAAACCATTTTCTCTCTGCAACTTCACTCTCTCTGATCCCCTGGCTGAAAAAAAAAAAATGTAATTGGATTTTACTAAGTTACCATTGCTCCTCTCTGGTAATTACAGTGAAATAGTGAAATTTAAGTTTCAGAGCGTACATACACTCTACATCATTTTCCTCTTCAATTTCCAAAATGTTATTTTATGACATAGCAACTTCAAAATCAAAAGAGTGTTTAAAAATTGTTGGATGGCTCAAGAGATTTGTAATAGGTTATACACTGCCTTTGATTTCTAGGTCATTACTTTAAATCCATTCTGCTTAATGACTATTGGCTGTTTAAAGTGAAATGAACTAGTGAGTTTAACAGAATTCCATAGTCATTTGTATTATCTACTACCTTTTCCAAAAAGTTTGTGTATAAATAGAGTCTCTAGTCACCCCCATGCCTCAGCAAGCAAGTTGAGAGATTAAAGTAAGAAATATGGGTTCAAGGGGCACCTGGGTGACTCAGTTGTTAAGCATCTGCCTTCAGCTCAGGTCATGATCCAAGGGTCCTGGGATCAAGCCCCGCATCAGGCTCCCTGCTTGGTGGGGAGCCTGCTTCTTCCTCTCCCACTCCCCCTGTTTGTGTTCCCTCTCTCGCTGTGTCTCGCTCAGTCAAATAAATAAATAAATAAAATCTTAAAAAAAAATGGGTTCAAGATTAAAATGCAATCACTTTTTTGACTATATAATTATCAACAACTAACTTGCCTTTTTTTATCCTTAATTTCTCCACTTTTTAAGTTTGTGCATAAATGTGCATGTATTTCATAAATAAATTATCTATTTCACTGAATTGTTCTATCAAGTAAATATTTTATGTGACCATAGCAACAAATACTTTTTGAGCGTCTCTCCTAAGGGACAAATACTATAGTTCACATTATTTCACTTTATTTTATGTAATGCTTATAACTCATTGTGAGGTAGTTATTTTTTTTAATAAATGGGAAAACCACCACAGAGACCTTATGCAGCTTCCCTAAAAAACATAGTTTGATTCTGAAAGTAAGTAATTAATCATTCATTTAATGATAATTAAACAGGTATTACTGGTCCAACTTAATTCTATCAAATATTGTCCAAGGCACTGGAGAAATGATGGTGAACAAAAGAGACAAAGACCAATCCCTCAAGAGCTACTTTTTGGAGGGCAAGCAGACAGTAAACAAACATGTCAATAATAACATTTCAAATATTAGTAATATTATAAAGAATATAAATATATTTAGTGAAGACAGAGTGAGGGGATATGTGTTGCATAGAATAATCCAAAAAAGACTCTAAGGAAGGTGACATTTAACCAGAGACCTGAATAATGACAAGGAATCATGTCCTTTGTCAATGTGCCAAGATTGATGTGCAAATTTATTATAATCCAATTTAACTCTATCCATATTCCTTTGCAGTCTTAATTGTCTCTTTCTTATCTTTCTCATGATTTTAAAAGACAAACGAATTAGCAAATTTGTAGAGATTACCAATCCAAAATTGGAGATTATTTCACAATTTTAAAAAATAGAGGGAAGAAAGAGAAGGATAGTTGAGGAAAATGAAAATAGCCTTACACAGTTTGTAATAAAATGACTCTGAAGTTTAATTTGGTCTATGCCACTTACCTGTCATGTGATTTGTGATTTGGCTAAATTCCCTCCTTCTCAACAACAACAACAACAAAGTTTTTGTACAACATACTCAGTTGCTTTGAGGATTAAATGAAATAACTTTTTAAAATATCTAGGGTATAGTAAGTGCTTGAAATATGAGTATCTGGAATTTGGGGGAGTGAGTAGAAATTGAGAAATAATTCTCCTGTGGATATCTTTAGAAAAATCTTTAAAGATTGTGACTCCTTTTCTTTCTCTTACTTTAATGTAATATGCTAATGGAAGCCATTTTAGGAATTTTAAAATATGACAGTAATATGAAATAAATAGTAAGAAAATTGGTTCTTTGTGACTCTAGAATGTCTGTTGTAAGCAAACCTGTAAACACATCCATCTATTCATTCTCCACTCAAAGAGCTATTATTTATTCTCATGTAGTGTCCTACACATCAGAGAAATAAACTGGATGATATTCCCCTTCAAAAAAAATGTTAAATGAATGTGATTAAATACCATTTACAATGTACAGAAATCCATAATACACGTGACCTTTCTGTGCCACCCAGGGAGGGGTCCATACAGCATTGTTCTGCATTCCTGTTGTAACTTTAAGTTACAACCTTCACAATGTCTGGAGTCCTTGATGTCCTGCAAATGAAGGAGGAGGATGTCCTCAAATTACTTGCAGCAGGAACCCACTTAGGTGGCATGAACCTTGACTTCCAAAAGGAATAGTACCTCTACAAAAGGAGAAGTGGTGGTACCTGCATCATAAATCTAAAGACAATGTAGAAGAAGCTTCTGCTGGCAGCTCATGCCATTGTTGCTGTTGGAAACCCAGCTGATGTCAGCGTCATGTCATCCAGGAATATTGGCCAGGTGTGCTAAAGTTTGCTGCTGCTACTGGAGCCACTCCCATTGCTAGCTGCTTCACTTCTGGAACCTTCACTACCCAGAACCAGGCAGCCTTCTGAGAGCCGAGACTTCTGGTGGTTACTGATCCCAGGGCTGACCACCAGCCTCTCACAGGGGTGTTTTCTGTTAACATGCCTACCATTGCTCTGTGTAACACAGACTCTCTTCTGTGCTGTGTGGACATTGCCATCCCTTGCAACAACAAGGGAGCTCACTCAATGGGTCTGATATTGATGCTGGCCTGAGAAGTTCGCTCGTGCCTGGCACCATTTCCCATGAACACCCATGGGAGGTCATGCCTGAGCTCTACTTCTATAGAGATCCTGAAGAGATTGAAAAGGAAGAGCAGCCCACTGCTGAAAATGTTGTGACCAAAGAGGAATTTCAGGATGAATGGACTACTCCAGCTCCTGAGTTCACTGCTACCTGAAGACAGGTCTGAAGGCATGCATGTAACCTCTGTGCCTATTCAGCAGTTGCCTACTGCAGACTGGAGTGCTCAGCCTGCCACTGAAGACTGGTCTGCAGCTCCCAGTGCTCTGGCCACTGAATGGGTGGGAACAACCACTGAGTGGTCTTAAGCTGCTCTTCCACAGAGGCAAACAAAATGGAAATAAGGTTGACAGAAAATAAACAGTTTCTTTAAAAAAAAGGAAAGAAAAAGAATAGACCTCAATTTCATTTCAGACTCTATCCAGTAAATAAAGAAATCTTCAAATTTTGAAATTAGAATTGTAAAGAAAACACTTTCCCCTCTTAGAACAAGTTGGACAATTTGTATATAAGTATTGTAGAGTCCTGAGAAATAAGCATTGTTGGTCTATTAATGTTTCTATTGATGTTTCAAATTTAAGCAACAGTGAGTAAGATTAGAGCTGAACCTGTAGCCAACCAAGGTTGTTATTTCTCAGCCTCACACTTTTTTGCAGCAATACATATAGCTTTCAAAATGTTAAACTTGTGTTAAGAATATACTAAGATTGATATTTAGTATAATATTAATGAGGCAATATTTTATTCTTTTATAAAGGAAAATAACATTAAATAAGATACTTTATGGAAATCTCTCCAAATAAGTGGTCAAGTCATTGCTGTTATTGATTCCTTATGAGGAAACATAATTGCATAAATGTAGATTTAAAAAAACTATAATAATCTTTTGGAAGGAAACCTAATGCTCATGACAGATCAAACACCCAGAATATCCATGGGCAAGTTGTTTGCTCAGTTGATGACAGGATTGATTAGGCAGAAAAACAATTTCTATGAAGCATAAAATTTGGGAAATGAACTGTTTAATTTAATGAGCAGAGTTGCTATTTAAATCATTCATTGCTTATCCCATTATTAGTTATACAAGTTCTAAGGTGAACCTTAACTCTTATCATTTATGATAACCTCAGAATATTAGGGTTAGATCTTTCCTTAAAAGCCTTGTTGAAGTATTTTCATGTAAGTATTCCATGGAGAAGACATGAAATATTAAAAATAATATTAATGAGTTTAATATACAATCACTCTTCTGAAAGAGCATTCCAATCATTCTTTAGAATGGAAGAACAAGTACTACTAAACTCATTATGCTTATGGAAAATTATGAGACAGTGAGTTTAAGCAGCTTGTTCAAAGTCACAAAATAAAATAATTTCTGACATACAATCAGAATTCAGTCCTTCAAAGCCCAGCCCAGAGACTTGTCTACTTAATCTGCACCCCCTGTAGTACATTACTGTAACCCTTAACTATTCTATTTATAACTGCTGTTCTCTTAAAGGAGAGTCTTGTTATGCTATTATGTTGCATCAATAATATCCTTAAGTAGACCATACATATATTCTGTTTAAAATGGAGGATATTCTCCTTTTTCTCAGCACAGTCAGTCCTATCTTAAATAGGAGGTGAGTTATATATCTCAATTTTGTATGTGGAAAAGTAAAATTTATATATATATTTAAAATAAAAATATATATTTACATATATTTATTATATACAAAATAAAGTTTTTTTATAAACCAATAGTTGATTTATTTTTTATAAATCCTAGTTATATATTGCTGAAGTGTAATGTGATATTAAACTCTAATATTCCTTAATATATCAGGGTTCTTTCCTGTTATTGTGGTTTTATTCTAACATTTGTTCATCTTCTGTAAATTTGAGATAAATTCAAAATTTCTCTTTTCTCAAATATTTCTCATTTTTGACACTTTAAAAAACTCAGGATGTTCATTGTTAAAATATAATAGGCATTATTTGCCTTTTCTTAGAAGGACAATAGTCAGGCTTCATGGAAAAACTTAACAGGAAACTACTTTTTATATCTAAGTCATAGACTTAAATGTAAAATTATAGATAATATTTCTGTGCATCTTATTATACTACAAACAGCAATCAAGGCCATAATTACTGTCTTAAGTTTCATATGGAGAAATGTTAAATCCCTTACTGGCCCTTGTTTTCTATAAGACAAAGAGAATACACTATGACTTATCTCAGGGCTGTCTTATACTTTCTGGGTTTTTTTCTGCTTTTCAACTAGGGCTATTTCTGGTTACAAAATTCATCAAAGATTAGATAATACTTCTTTACTGTTCCACCATTACTCTCTTTATGTCCAGTCATATTTAAGAGCCTTTTCCTTTAGTAACCCACTCGTACACATTGAAACTGTACAGTTTGTTTAGAAATGTTTTTCATTAAAAAAAAGTTTGGAAAAGGTGTGCAGTACAAAAATATTGAAATAGAAGAGTATACATAAAAATGAAAAGCAACTGATCTCTCATCTTGTTCTGGCATGATCAGTGCACAATAACTTTGGAAAACTGTCAAAGCCAACTAAAACTGGCATCTGTGTACTCTGTATGCATTACATATGTGCAGCAAAAGACATACACAAGAATGCTAATTGAAGAATTTTCTGTAATAATTTCAAAATATAAACTACCCAAATGTTCTTCACTGGTAAAATGGATAATTAAATTGTGGTATATTTACATATTCATTCATTGGAATACTGTACGATGACAAAAACAAATTGTTGCAACAAATAAAACATAAAAGAATAACTTTATAACTTTAAGTTATAACTTTAAGTGAAAGAAACCAGACATCAAAGTGAACATTTGGTATAAGTCCACTTAAACTAAGTTCAAGATTAGTCAAAACTAATCTATGATGGTAGAAATCAAAGAGTGGTTGACATTGGTATGATCCATCTTCAATACTTCTGGGATGCTGTTCATGTTCTGTATCTTGACCTAAATGGGGATTACATAGCTGTGGTCATTTTGAAACACATTATTGAACTCTAAACTTTCTTTTACATGCCATACTTCAGTAAAGTTGTGGTCCCCTCTAAAATGCAGCAATTCAATTTGGCCATCTAATTTTGTTTGGAGTTTAAGTTTGTTCTTGTTTTTAAAATTTTTTTTTAGAGTGTAAGAAAAAGGAACAAGATAAACAACTTTAGATAAAATTAAATTCTCTGGTTTGTTAATTGGTTGAAGATTTCAAATATGGCCTGGGATTCGAAATGCTGAATTGGAATATCACCTCACTCCTTAGTCAAGGGTAAAACCTGCTAACAACAACACCCTTCAAAGGGGCAATAAAAAGCTCCTGATGATGAGAATTTGAGGGGTTCAGATCTGAGTAGTTTTAAGCTCTGTAGTCAACCAAATGATATTGGTTGGAGTCTAACATAAACACTACTAGAAAAGAACAGAAATTCACATCACATAATATATCTTTTATCTGATCTGGTTATTACTGAGAGCTTCCTCAAGGCAAAAACTTCGCTAGTACCTATTGGTAATCACAGCTTAGAGCTGTGTATTCACAGAATTCACAGAATACCAGCAATAATGGCTGCCTAAGAATACCAGGAAAAAAATAGAACTATTGCTTACTGCAGAATACAAGAAAACAGACCTCAGAAGGTTAGCAATAGTGAGTGCTTTGTGAAGGCCTAATTCTGGTTCCAGTAGTTTACCTGTTCTGTTTTCACTATCCCTGCTTTCCTACCTGGGAAAGTCCTGGTCTTTGATAGCATATGTCATGTTTGATTGCCTTACATTCACTATTCTTAGGTTGTGAGTGAGCTGTAACTTCAGTTTGAAGTATCCTCCTAACCTATAAAGTATGGTAACATCATACTTAAAAGTTCTAATAAATGATCTAGTAAATTAATTTTGTGGAATTCCTGTTGCCTTAGGTTTCTTATTTCCTTTTTCTTGGTCTTTCTGGGAAGGACTGAAAATGCAATGAGCCTTTTTTTTTTTTTTTGTAAAAGCATATTAAAATTCTAAGTAACAGAAAGTCTGTATAATAAGTATCTAACATAAAGCCAACTGTGTATCTGGACATTGAAAATTTTTAAGTAACTCCATTCCACAGAATCCATTTACCTAATCTGTTGGCACTTTATTTCCTTAGTGGGGCAGAAATAACCTCAATGAGAACTTATTCCTCTTTATAGCCTCTCATCTTTCCTAGGACTCTATCAATAAAAATCAAATGATCAAGATTTCTCTTTCTTTTCAGTGTTTGAGGAATCATCATCTTCCATTTTACCCCCTCCCAGCAATGGTGCTATGTCTTTGGCTGGTTCTCTTTAATTACATATCCAGGAAAACACAGATTACAAACAGTTACTTATCTAGCCTATTTCTGACCAGGGCACCATCCTCACTCACGCTGTCTTTTTCAAGTCATCAGGAAAAGAAGTCAATTTATTTGTCCATAATTCTTTTCTGTACCTCTTTCCATTCTCTTGTGTATGGGAAGACAGAAAAATCCCTTTCATCCTTACTGAATCTTTAGGTGCCTTCCCTGTCCCTCAGCCCTCCACTTCTTTCCTTAGTACTTCACTGTAGAAAAGATGCCATATCATTTACTAAAGAAGTACCATTAACTGTATGTCACACCTTAATTTTTACTTACATTCAACATATATCATGATCTGATGATTAAAAGCTATCAGCAGTAAATTTTGACTAAAAGTTAGGTATTTCACCATCTAAGTGAAATAGTAGAATTATATTCATAATGCATAGACTAAGACATCTATTTTTATATTTTACCCTAATATCAATTAAAATTATTTGTTATTAAGGCAAATATTAATGAAGAAGGAAGACAGAATAACATTCTTATCTGTTTAACATGGAAAATGGATAAGCAGTATTTTCTCTTCTAAGGATGTTATAGCTTGTGGACTTGTTACCTTTATTGAGCTAAAAATGTATCATTCCTATTTTACATTCTATAACAAATTGCTTTACAGAACTTACATATTTGCATATTTTCTTGATATTAATTATATAAATTACACAATAGACATAGGTAAAGGCCATTCAGTGCCTCACAAACTACTATCATTTCAGTACCTCATAATTTGGACCTAATGTGTCAATAGCAGCCCACAGTTAAAGACACAATGTGTTTTCAAACGGTAATCATGCAACAGGACTGCTGCTTAATTGAGAAAAATGTCAGCTTCCTCGTTTTCAGGCAGTGTGATTTTAGCAAGAGGCCTTCAAGCATCAGTCAGACTCAGACACTTGTCTGTGTCTGTCCAGGACTCTAAATTGGGAGGCAGTGATGAGAGAGGCAGAAAGAATGGATTCAGGAGGATGCAGCAGTGGTGGCCACCATATCCAGTTTCCAGGAAAAGCAGTGACAATGGAGCAACCTGTGGTTTTAGTCTCCCCTGGTGGCACTGGTTTCCTCAGTGGACTGGTTTTATGGCATGACTTTTGCATCCCTGTACTATGCCCCTTTTCTGAGCTTGCCCTTCCATATCTCCATCAATTGAATGATTTTCTAAGTGTCCTATTAATAAATTCCTTCTTTACATGAAGAAAGAATGATTTTAATGCTTTGCAAATAAAAATGCTTATTTAGTTGTCAACCACAGCCCTCATATATCCATGGCTGATTAGACTAGAAAATCTAAGCCTGAGATGAATGCCTCAGAGCAGTAGAAAATAGTTATTCTGAAAGCCCAAAAATTAACCAGGAGAAGATTAAAACTCTCAGCATCTATGTGTCCAAATTCATCTATAAGAAAGCTATAATATTTATGGATATTTCTATTAAACCATTTTCAAATCTATTTTAACAAGCTAGAAATATACTCCACCAATAAAGCCCATGAGGGTAAAAATAGAAAAAAAAAGTATTGAGACAAAGACACAAATTCTATTATTCTTGACCTGAAATAAGATCTCATGTCCCTTGACAACTAGCCTGGTGTTTTCCTACTAAAGTGCACTGCCTTCCGGCTATTTTAGGGGAGAAAATGTTCTACTTAAATTATTGGTCTGGTGAATACTTTGGGAAGTGATCTCTGATCTCTTTTTCTGAAATCATAGGTATTTCTAAGTCTTCAGGGAGAAGGCTTGAAATACTGAACACTGTCTTAGAGAACAGATTTTTTTTTTTCTGTGTAAAAGTGATTGCAATAAAGAGAATGTGAGAAATGAAGGATTCAGAGAAGGAAGGGCAACTACAAAAGATAGGTCCACATTGGCCATAAATTATTAAAATTTTAAGGTGAGGGGCATTACCTTATGGGCTTTGACAACATTTGTTTTTTGGTTTTGATTTTGGTTTTGGTTTTAATTCTCTATGTATTTCTCTACTTCAGGAGCTAAAAATTTTGCAAAAAAATCCTTTCATTTTAACCACCCGTAATACTTAAATATTTACTGAAGTGTTTAAAAATAGAATAACCCATATTTAAGATCCTACCAATCCTATAGAGCAAAGGGTAATAAATTTATATCCATAAAACCTATACCTTGAATTTATCTGGGGAACTAATTAAACAATTTAAGTAAACTTTATTAGACCCTACCACATTCCTCTATAATAACTTAAATTACAAAATTGAATAGCTGGACTCTTCTTTGAAAAGCTGTATTGTCTTTTTAAGAAGTTTACTGAATAGTTGATTTGTTTTCCTTAAGAAACAGCAATAACCTAGGGCACTTGGATGGCTCAGTTGGTTAAGCGGCTGCCTTTGGCTCCCATCATGATCCCGGGATCCTGGGATTGAACCCCACGCTGGGCTCTCTGCTCAATGGGGAGTCTGCTTCTCCCTCTCACTCTCCTTCGGTGCTCTCTCTCTCTCAAATAAATAAATAAAATCTTTAGAAAAAAAAGAAAAAAGAACAGCAAAACCCAAAACAAGCACTTAAAATCATTTGCCTATTAATTTCCACCATTTCCCAAAGTGCTGAGAAATCACTAAAAGATTTGAAATGTGACTTTTTCAGGATTGCAAAAAGAAGAAAAATACTTATTTGAATATGTAAAATCAAAATGACATAGTCCTCTTAAGAAGACAGAGATCCAAATAAATTAATCTAACTCTTCGCACCAAAAGCAAGGTGGGACATTTAGACAATGTTTTATAAAGGGGGCCCAGAAAAGTGTATCTAAACATTTATTTAGTTCTGTAACCCAATTGACAGTTTAATAATAGTACTTGAAGATGATTTTCTAATAAATAAATAAATAAATAAAGATGCCATATATAATTTCATAATGTATTATGTATATAGATATATATGTTTTGCTAGACTTTTTCTACTAAGCAGAACTTCCTAGTCCCTGAGCTTGATGGAAATTGAATCTATGATTTGGATTGATAGTAAACCCTACAAAAACATTTTCTGTTCTTAATATCCTCTATTAAAAAAAAAACATGTTAGTAATGTGTAAGGAGCAGATAGTAGGTTAACAGAGGGTACTTGCCAATTTTCTGCTTTTCTTTGTTTTATTTTTACATGAACATCTGGGTGTTTCCTTTTTTCAAGTTTTGCCTCCTGTAGAGGGTGAGATTGGGACTGTCTTAGAATCCTGTTGTTAAGGAACAGGACTAACTGTGGTAGTTACAATTTGAGGAAGAAAGATTTGGGATGTGTCACATCAAGTAAGTTTGTGAGCAATAATAAGACATTTTGTTGCAGTGTTCAATAGCGATTTTTTATTTAAAAAGATGATTTTGACTTGGTCTCTATTTACCTTTATATTTCCCTGACTAGACATTACACACACACACACACACACACACACACGCATGCATGCATGCACACACACACACTATGCTATAGCATGTAAGATTGTATTCAGTTCCTCTAACATCTAAAGTTTTCTCTTTCTTTCAGGCATTCAGGCATGTTATTTCCTGTGTTTATGTATTTTTTATGACTTATTCCATCTGGTTAATTGCAATTCATACTTCAGGCTTCAACTTAGATGTCATTTCCACTAGGAAACTTTCATAACTGCCAAGATTTCCCCAACCCCACCCCAGTAGTTTCAGTTAAATGCTTTTTCTATGTGCTCCCTGTATTATCTATATCAGGTGCATTTATTGACAGCATTAAACTTACCTGTGTACTTACTTGTATCTCTGTATAAATTGTAATTGCTTGGGAACTGTGGAAGTCATGTCTGCTCAGTCTTTTCAGTATCTAGCATGCCTGGCATGTAGAACATCCTCAGTAAATAATTGCTGTGGTCAGTCTTTAAAGTGGTCCTTATGTCAATGGTCAAAAATAAATCATGGTGGATGACAGACAATTACTGAAGTGTCACTCCTGAACTAGGAAAAGTGAAAGGAACAATGTATAGTATTATGTTTTAGGAAGAGTACACTTGGGGTAAAGAGGACAAGTTATGAATCCACAGGGTTGAGGAAGATGATTATGTTGTTCTGTGTTCATGCAGTGTTATGACTTAGAAAATTAAAATTATCATGGGTCTCAGCCTTGGGATTCGAAAATAAGCTGAGACCTGAAGATATATCTCAGATTTGAGAAGGAAAATGTTAATAAAGCAGCATTAGTTGAGTACCAAGTTATTAAATAAGATGAGCATTTACTCACTCACCTGATTTAATAACCTCATTGTAACCAAGAGAAGGCTCAATGAAGGAAGAAACTCACCAGAACCCTCACAGTTCCACAGTTCAAACTGAGTTCATCTAAATCAATAATATTGATTCCATTTTGTTCCTAAGACAGCAATATGATATGATGAATTCGTCATGGTAGACCATATATATGGAAAGATAATTAATAGACTTTTAATTATCTTAATAAATTATTTTCCTTAAATATTTCTACTTTTTATTGTGTGCTCCTTACAGCTGATCAATTAATTATTATCCTCAACTCTTTTCTCCAAACTTCCAACAACATTGAAACCAGTTCAGGTATTTATGAGAAAGAAGTAATGAAGTTTGAGGTATATTGCTTATCAAGCATTTGCCCTCTAAAGAACGACTATCTCTTGTTTCTTCTTCTCGTTTAAAATTTCTTATTTATTTATTTTTAAGACATGGGGCAAAGGGAGAGGGAGAGAGAGAATCCCAAGCAGGCTCCACGACCAGCACGGAGCCCAATGTGGGGCTCAATCTAACCACCCTGTGGTCATGACTGGTGCCGAAATCAAGAGTTGGACACTTCATCGACAGAGCCACCCAGGTGTCCCTTCTCTTTAAAAATTTCTATCAGGTTCTCACTTTAAAATCTAGCTTCTGGGTTTAAACTACATTAATATTTTCATAAATGATCAAGGCCAGTGTGACCTTATAAAAAAACAGATACATCTTGAAATAAAGCTATATTACAGAGAGAACACTCCCTCTAATAATTGCTTACTTCCTTGTGTCCTTCTCAATGCTATTTTTTATCAATCACCTAGTAGAATCAGTTTCTCACGCTGTATATCTTCCTCCTTTGTCTTTCACTTTTGTCTCTAACAAATATAGAATATGACTGAGCTGACACCAGTGCCTTATTGTGTTCAAAAACATCTCAGGCCATCACAACCACAATAGTTGAGACATTTTAAATTTTACTAATATTAATTTAAACAAATGGTTGAAGATGTATTTCTCTGATACTAGAACATGATCATCTCACCTAATAAAAATCTTCAAAATTCTCTAAGACACAGAAAGGAAAGTGAGGGGCGCCTGGGTGGCTCAGTTGGTTAAGCAACTGCCTTCGGCTCAGGTCATGATCCTGGAGTCCCGGGATCGAGTCCCGCATCGGGCTCCCTGCTCGGCAGGGAGTCTGCTTCTCCCTCTGACCCTCCTCCCTCTCATGCTCTCTGTATCTCATTCTCTCTGTCTCAAATAAATAAATAAAATCTTAAAAAAAAAAAAAGAAAGGAAAGTGAGATATAGCTGTCTTTTGTCTTCCTTGATTCTTGGAAATTTTAAGGTATGATCTGGGGAAATGAAAATCTTTAGAAAAAAATTTAAGTGACTGAACTTACATTCTCATAGTCAGCTTTGTATGTTTCTATGCTTATGACTGTTTGCAAACTGATGGTTCTCACCTACCAATGGAAACCCCCTTTTTAGTTGTTTTTCATAGAAAGCTGATAAGGCTTTTGATGGCAGTTGTTCAATAATTTTACTGAAGATTGAGGTATGGAGGAAAATTATCACATACAATTAATTTGTGTCTTTGAATGTAAAACAGATCTTTTAAAAACAGTATGATTTTTTTGAAAAAACTGTCTGCTAATCTCTATCATTTTACTTATAATTTCTGATGAGGCCTTAGTTCTGCCATTTTGCTGTCATTTTTCTATATATCTTTTTTAAAATATTTTTATTTATTTATTTGAGAGAGTGAGTGAGAGAGAGAGAGAGAGAGCAAGCACATGAGCAGGGGCAGAGGGAGAGGGAGAAGCAGGCTCCCCTGCTGAACAGGGAGCCTGATGTGGGGCTCAATCTCAGGTCCCCAGGATCATGACCTGAGCTGAAGGCAGACACTTAACTGACTGAGCCACCCAAGTGCCCCATTTTTCTATATAACTTATGTATTTTTGTTCATTTCTTCCATTGCTTCCTTACTTTGTATTAAATAGATTTTTTAATGTACCATTTTAATTCTCTTATTTTATTATATATTTTTGAGATTTTTTTTTTTTTTTTGCTTAGTCATTTCCCTAGGGAGTAAAATTACCATCTTAATTTATGATAATCTAGTTAGGATTAATACTGACCTAACTTCAGTAGTATATAAAATCTTTGCTCCTGTATAGCTCCATATTCCACCTTCCTTTATGCTATTATGGTCACAAATTACACCTTTATACATTGTGTGTCCATCAATGTAGATTTGTAATTATTGCTTCATGCTGTTGTCTTTTAAATCAGATTGGAAAAAATTTATACACAAAAAATTATTTGTATTATATTTTATATTTACCTATTATCTATTTACTGGTTTACCTTTATTAGTGTTCTTTATTTTTTCATGTGGATTCAAAGTACTGTCTAGTATATTTTTAGAAAGTTTTGGACAATGAGAGAGCAAAAGAGCACACATGAGCAGGGGGAGGAGCAGAAGAGGAGGAACAAGCAGACTCCATGCTGAGCATGGAGCCTGATATGGGGCTCGATCTTACGAGTCTGAGATCATGACCTGACCCAAAATCAAGAGTTGGAAGCTTAACCGACTGAGCCACCCAGGCGCCTCTGTTTAATATATATATATTTAAAGATTCTATTTATTCATTTTAGAGAGAGAGAGAGTGCATGAGTAGGGAGGGCAGAAGGAGAAGGAGAAAGAATCTCAAGCAGGCTCCTCACTGAGCACAGAGCTGACCTGGGGTGCGATCCCACAACAGCAAGATCATGACCTGAGCCAAAACCAAGAGTCAGACGCTTAACTGACTGAGCTACCCAGGTGCCCTTGTCTAACTTTTTTTTATTTCATCCTAAAGGACTCCTTTTATTGTTTCTTGCAGGACAGGTATGACAGCAGTGAACTCTCTCAGTTTTTGCTTATTTAGGAATGTCTTGATATCGCCTTCATTTTTGAAGGAGAGTTTTGCCAGATATAGAATCCTTGTTTGTTAATCTTTTTCTCTCAGCATTCTGCATATGTCATCCCACCTCCTCTGTCCTCCAGATGATTAGAGGTTTATGATGACAAATTAGCTGTTAATATTATTAAGAATAATTTGTATGTGTGAGATGAGGAGTTACTTATCTCTACTTTCAAGATTCTCTCTTTGCCTTTAGGGTTTTTTAAAATTTTTTTATTTAAATTCAATTTAGTTAACATATACTATATTATTAGTTTCAGCAGTAGAATTTAGTGATTCATCTGTTGCGTATAACACCCAGTGCTCATTACATCAAGTGCCCTCCTTAATGCCCATCACCCAGGTACCCCATCACTCCACTCACCTCCCCTCCAGCAACCCTCAGTTTATTTCCTTTAGTTAAGAGTTTCTTATGGTTTGCCTCCCTCTCCATTTTCATCTTATTTTATTTTTTCTTCCCTTTCCCTATGTTCATCTGTTTTATATCTTAAATTCCACATATGAGTGAAATCATATGGTATTTGTCTTTCTCTGACTTATTTAGCTTAGCATAATACCCTCTAGTTCCATCCACATCATTGCAAATGGCAAAATTTCATTCTTTTTGATGGCTGAATAATATTCCATTGTATGTATATGCCACATCTTCTTTATCCATTCATCTGTCGATGGACCTCTAGGCTCTTTCCATATTTTAGTGATTGTGGACATTGCTGCTATTAATATATGGGTGCATGTGCCCCTTTGAATCACAGAGCTGGAAAAACAATCTTAAAATTTGTGTGAAACCAGAAAAGACCCCTAATAGCCAAAGTAATGTTGAAAAAGAAAACCAAACCTGGAGGCATGACAGTTCTGGACTTCAAGTTGTATTAATTACAGAGCTGTAATCATGAAGACAGTATGGTACTGGCACAAAAACAGACCACATAGATCAATGGAACAGAAGAGAGAATCCAGAAGTGGACCCACAACTCTATGGTCAACTAATCTTTCACAAAGCAGGAAGGAATATCTATAGAAAAAAAGACAGTATCTTTGCCTTTAGTTTTTAACCATTTGCTTATGATATGTCTAAGTGTGGATCTCTTTGGATTGTCTTATTCAAGCACCTGGATGTGTAGATGACTGTATCTTCAAATTTGTGAAGTTTTCAGGCATTACTTCTTAAAATAGTCTTTCCTTTTCTCTTTCTCCTCTCCATTTGAAGCTCCTATTATAAATATGATGGGATACTTGATAGTGTCCCACAGATCTTTGAGGTTCTATTCAGTTTTCTTTATTGCTTTTCCCTGCTCCTCAGACTGGATAATCACAGTTGATCAGTTTTCAAGTTCACTGATTCTTTCTTTTGTTTTAACCATTTCTGTGCTTCTCTAGTTAATATTTCATCCTAGTTATTATACTTTCCAGCTCTGGAATTTCTCTTTTTATAGATTATATCTCTTTGTTGATATTCTCTATTTGATAAGACATCATTTATATATTTTCTTACTTCTTTGAACATATTTATGATAGCTCATTTAAAGTTTTTGTTTAATAAATTCAATTTGTGGGTTTCCACAGAGACAGTTTCAATTGATTCTCTTTTTCCTCATGTACATGGGCCATACTGGGTTGTTTCTTTGAATGCCTTATACAACTTTTTAAAAAATATTTATTATGAGAGAGAGAGCACAAGAGAGGTGAAGGGGAGAAGCAGACTCCCCGCTGAGTGGGGAGACACGGGGCTCGATCCCAGGACTCCAGGATCATGACCTGAGTCAAAGGCAGATGCCTAACCAACTGAGCCATCCAGGTGCCCCTGCTTTATACAACTTTTTGAGGGACAAAATAAATAAAGTAGTACTGGATTATAAAATAAATATATATTAATATACATGAGCACATACTGACATTTAGAGCTCTAAATGCTTATATTAAAAAAGGATTTTGGGGCACCTGTGTGGCTCAGCTGGTTAAGCGTCTGCCTTTGGCTCAGGTCATGATCCCAAGGTCCTGGGATTGAGTCCTGCATTGGGCTCCCTGCTCGGAGGGGAGCCTGCTTCTCCCCCTCCCTCTGCCACTCCCCTTGCTTATGCTCTCTCACTCTCTCTTGCTCTCTCAAATAAATAAATAAATAAAATCTTTAATAAAAAAGAAGGATTTCAAATCAATAACCTAACTTTTCACTCTTGGAAATTAGAAAATGAAGAGCAAACTGAATCCAAAACAAGTAGAGAAAAGGAAATTATACGTATGAAAGATAAGTGAAAAAGAGTATAGAAAAGAAGAGAAGATGAACAAAATCTGAGTTGAATTTATAGATCCATTTGAGGAGACTTGATATCTTAGTATCCTCTGCAATCCATAAACTGATTATATGCTTCCATTTGCTTAGGTCTTCTGTGACTCATATGTATTTTGTAGTTTAACATCGTAAATTGTACATATTTTGTTGGATTTATACCTAGGTCTTTCATGTCTTTTAGGGATACAGTAAATCATGTTTTAATTTTTTTTCAATTACTAATTTTTCATGAGTAATATAAAAAGTTACTTTTGTATATTAACCTTGTATCCTACTAACTTGATAAACTTAGTCATTCTAGTAGTGTTATTGCGTACTTTTTGAGATTTTTCTCTGTAGAACACACTGTCATGATGAATAGATAGTTTTAGTAAAAGTACTGCTGAAGCGAGCACTGAATAGAGATAGTTTGTCTTGATATTATGATGGGAACAATTTTTCTCTGCACCCTAGGGTGACAGTAGAATCCTTCTTTGCTTTTGATATGCTATTTATTTTTCTAAGTTTATTAGAATCCATTACAAGACTAGGATAATTTACTCTTACTATATCTATTAACTATTCAAAATGAAAACCATAAGGGATTATTACAGGTTCCATGTAGTTCTGTGCCCCATTTCACAAAGTATTAATGGTAATTAATATTAATTTATGTCCCTTTCAATTTCCTTCCCCAAGAAGTTAACTCAAGAATACACAAAAAGGTAGTCACTGAAAAGAAAAGCTCTCTTGAAGAGAATTTTAGTAAGATGTGTGTTCCTAGAAACAGGAGATGTGAAGATAGTGGTAATTTCTGCTGACAATGAATGAGAAGGGCTCTATAACTAAAACAGTGACCTTAGAAAAAGGAAAAGATAGACCCAAATGAAGGAAATTTCAGTGCCTGGGTTGTAAGAAGATGTTAACTTAAAGCAACATATGTGTGAGGTTGAATTAGAATAAAGGGGGAATAGAGATCTATAATCACTTCTTAATTCTGTGTCCTTTACACAGTAAATTTGAATGCAATTTTGCTTTCTTTAGTCAGTAAGATGTGCAATCTCCCAACACTGAAGATATCTCTTTTACAGGGTGAGTAATGTGTAGGGAAAGTCGTGTGTGTGTGTGTGTGTGTGTGTATGTGTGTGATGAAAACCTGGTTAATAAGGAAAACTTAATATAAGAACAGGGCCAGCTACCTGGGCATGCAACCTGTATAGTCACTCAGGGCCCTGTGATCAGTAATGCTTTTTTTGTACTTTTTGAAATTATTAATAATTTTTGACTGAAGGAATCCTGCATTTTCATTTTATCCTGGGCCCCATGAATTATCTAGCTAATCTTTTACAGGGGATTTGAAGAGATATCAGTTTATACCTCTGAATACTAAATCAGTTTCTTTGGCTTTTATCAACCTGAGGACTTGGTGAAAAGCTCTGAGCTGTGTCTGATGATTTTGCATGCAATGACAGAAAGAAAAGGTGTGTTGAGGGGAAGTAGAGAATTGCTATATAGTCATAGATAACTATATTTTTTCACATTAAGTTTCAGATATTCTGCACACAATTAAACTTACCTATATTTAACTTTAGAGACCACCTTTCTTCTTTATCCTTTATCTTCCTGCTTCCTCTGCCATCATTTCATGCAATAAGCATTTGCTCTAGGCATTTAAAAGTAGTCATTTTCTGATCTATATGCCTGCATGTTCTTTCACTGAACACCAACATACAGCATCAAATGGCCTGATGGAGAATATACCAGCTGATCATCAAGTTGATTCCTTTTGAGATTTTACTCCTGTTAATAATCTACTTTCCTGAGGATCAGAAATTCAAGAACTGTTCTTCAGTCACTATCTACACATGTGACATTCACCATGTCACTTCCGAGTTCTCTAAGCTTCAATTTTCTGAGGCCCTGATACTCTAAGGTACTTGAGAGGTTGAAATAAGCTTCCAGAAATGTCTTCAACAACTGTGAAGTTTTTATCAACCATGGAACTCTATTAATTAGCTGGCATTATAGATTAAAGCAAGTCAAATCAAGGCTATTGAGAAGAGTCAGGGAGGGAGCAATCCTCAGATTACAGTGGAAGGAGCAGTGACTCTGGTGTCAGGTTAGCTATTTAAATCTTTTCCCATCACCACTGCCACAGGGTACCTCCATTTATGTCTATAAAACGGGGAGATGCATAAATGAAACACCTGTATTAAAAACATTAATCCCCTTATCCTTACTAAGATTTTATGTATTTGCATAGTCATCGTCAGCTACTGTACCTCAATATTATTTGCCACCCCTTTCACTCTTCCTATGCTTCATTTATTATTTTCTTTTTCTTTTGCATTAAACAATTTTTCATGTTATTGCTCCATCTCCTCTAATGTAAACTACCCTAAATAACTTCTGGAAAAATTTGGTGCAACAGAAATAAAGTTAATTAGTCAGATAAGAGGCCATCAATTTCATGTATGATACAAAATACAATTTTGATATCCACAACCGGCCTTTCTTTAGAATGAACAATTTTCAAAATTTACAGTGTTGAAATTTAGCATCTAATAATTACAACAAGGTAAAGTGATATTAAATGCATAGAAGCACCATCATTTAATGTATGCTTATATTTAAACAGAAAGCCCCAAAGAATGCATACATTAAATCTTTTGAGAAAAAAAATAGTTTTGTTCAGATATGTTTAACATCCTAAAATATCCAGGTAGTTATCTCTAACATATAATTCTTCTTAATCTAAATTGCCTTGGAATATGTTTTTGAAACAAAGATACATTATGGGACTGAAATAAAACCCTAACAAGATTGCTCAATCATACTCAATAACATAGCTCATTTTTTTAAAAGCTGCATACTCTTGTTTCACTTCCAAATAAAATCACAGTTTGATTCCTTAACTTCATTCCTGTAGCTAATATTTCCTCAGAGACAAATATCTACTATTCCCTAAGCTAATCTGCTCTGCTTTCGACAAATTATCTGATCTCAGATGTCCCTTAGGAAACATAAATATCATTTTAAATATGTTTTCAAATACCACTTAGCAATTTATCAAAAAAATATCTGGAGTGACATCAGGGATTCAATTGTCTTCCTCTTAGGCTTTATTTAACATAATTAAAATAAAAAGCAATGAAATAAAAGTGAAAAAACACCAGTATTTAGCCCTGATATTTCATCAACTAACTTAATCTGATGAATTATAAAATATGGGTTTTACTAATGAGCCTTCAACTTATGGCCTCTATTAAAAGACACCATTATTTTGGGCGATATCCCCAAAATGTTGGGTGTTAAAATTCTATTATTTATGGAAACTTATGAAAGGCCAAGGTAACATCACTACTACTTTTACAAACTGCAAAGCTGTTACAGAACACACACACACACACACACACACACACATTTTACCAGCTCTTCATGAATACCATATAAAAAAAGCATAGTACCAAAATGTAATATTCCCCTAGTTATATTTCATTCCTTTCTGTGATTTGTAGGCGTTCCCCTTCTGACAGGATTGCCAAGGCCTGTCACACACATTTCAGTAGCTAACGTGGTCAGTTGCTAAGGAAACCTCTTTCTACACTGAGCAACATACTCCATTAATTGACAAGAGACCTAATGAATCAAGAAAGATGGAATACATAGTAAAGAAGACTTATTTCCTCAGTGATCACTGCTTGATGAGATAACCAATCAGATTTTAAATTCAACTCCAAAGGCCTCATTTTTACTTTCTTCTTACTTGACAATGTGTAATTTGTCTCCATTAATGGCCCTCTTCATTTTGAAGGTCCTCTTCCCTTAGATTTCACAATTGAACTCTGTTCTAATTCTGCATATCTCCTTCTGAAAACTCTTCCTTAGTCCCATTCATGGATCAGCTCAGCATCCTCAGAATGGATATACTTATTATACATACATATATATATATATACACACACACACACACACACACACACACATACTCTGAGGATATTATATTATATATATATATATATATAATCTTCTGAGTTCTGGCCTCAGCCTCTAATCCTCTCAACTATTATATATTCTTCATTCCTAAATCTATCTGTAGCACCACACTCACTACTCACTGAGGAGGGATTGCCTAATTGGAAACTGATCCAATAGGTAGAACAGATAGCCATCATCTTCCCTGCACTCTCCATCCCCTGCAGTCTGATTCTTCCCCTGTGCAGTCTGGCCACTTGTTACAATAGTATGTATTAAATCCTGTTAATCAATATCCACATTTTAGACACATCCCTCTTAGTAATTTGTCATCAAGCCAATCCAATATTATTTTGCAAACATTGTGTCACATGTTTCTCTTGTCCATTTTCTACCTTTATTCAGCATTTATTTTTGTTGACACACATTGCCTCCTTGAGATATGTCTGGTTCCAGTTTCTTTCCAAACTTTATCTCCACCAGCAAATTATTCCCCAAACTAAGTTAGAGGTATCTTTATCAGATTTGAAAATCTAATAATTTTTTCTATGATTTAAACTCAATACACACACATTCAAATGGCATTTAATGGTTCCTGATTCTTTAAAATGATATCTATGGCTATTTATATGTAACTCAATTGCTCTCAATTCTAGATGCACAGGACATTTTAATACAACTTTCTCAATAATTAACAGGACAAGTAGAAAAAAAATTAGTAAGGATACAAATTATATTAAAAATACTCTGAAACAAATTACCTTAGTTAATATTTATAGACTAATATACCTAAGAGCTGCCAAATACACATTTTTAAGTGCACACAGAAATTACACCAAGAAAGAATTTTTTTAATTGCAATATTATATAGTATAACTTTGCAAAGACATTTAATTGGAAATCAATAGCAAACATATATCTGGAAATACCCCATTTGGAAGTTAAAACACAATAAATATCTGCTGAATCAAAAAAGAAACCACAAAGAAATTGAAAAATACCTTCAATTGATTGTATAAACACAACATATCAAATTATATGACAATGGAAATACTGCATTTATGATTTTGTGGGATGCAGATAAAGCACAGCTTAGTGTGGAAATTATAGCTTTAAAGCTATATTTATATATCAGATAAATAAAGATTATATATATATTCTGATATATCAGAAAAGATGAAGTGCTTTAATTCAGTTATCTAAGTAGAGAAAACAATAAGGATAATAGAAATCAATGAAAAAAAACCACTTAAACAATAAAGAAAATCACAAAGACAAAAGCTAGTTTTTGAATCCTTAGTAAAATGATAATCTCGTACCCAAGAATAATAAAATAAAACAAACAAACAAAAAAGAAGACACAGATTACCAATATCCAAAATGGAAGTGCATGTATCACTATAATTCTTTCAGACAATAAAAGAATATGAAGAAATATTATGAACAGCTATATGTCAATAAATTCTATAACTTAGATGTAATGGCAGAATCTTTGAGAAACAGTTTACCAAAATTGACTGAAGGTAAAATACAAAATGTGTTTTGCCTTGTGTCTGTTAAATACTTTAAATTCATATTTGAGAACTTTCCCACAAGGAAGTTTATTTCATCAAAAGGAGAACATTCTCTTCTTAAAAAGACATTTTCAAGAAAATTAAAAGGCAAGTCATACAAATACCACATGATTTCACTCATATGTGGAATTTAAGAAACAAGACTGAAGAACATATGGAGGGGAGAAAAAGAGAGAGGGAAACAAACCACAAGAGACTCTTAAGACAGGGAACAAATCCCCAAAGGGTGAGGGAAGGATGTGGGTAGGGGATGGGCTGGATGGGTGATGAGTATTAAAGCGGGCACTTGATATGATGAGCACTTGGTGTTGTATGTAAGTGATGAATCACTGAATTCTACTCCTACAACAAATATTGCACGGTATGTTAAATAAATAGAATTTAAATGAAAATTAGAAAAGAAAAAGCAAGTCATAGATTAGAAGTAGTTATTTGTATTACATATATCAAATAAAATATTTACATTCAGAATATATGAAGAATTCTTAGAATTCATTAATAAGAAGACAACTCTTTAAATGTGTGTAAAACTTTAATAGACACTTAACAAAAGAATAAATACAAATGGCTAATAAGCACAAGGAAAGATGCTTAATATCAATTATTATCAGAAAATGCTAATTAAAATGACACTGTGATAATTTCATTTCCACAAGAGTCATTAAAAGAATAAAGACTGGAATATGAAGTGTTGTTGAAGATGCCCAGCACCTGGAATTTGAATATATTGCTGGTAGGAATGTAAAATGGTACAACTACATTGACAGTTTGATAGCTTATTTTAAAGTTTCGGCATGCATGTAACATATAACCCAAGGATTCCGTTTGTAGGGATTTATGCAAGATAAAGATAAATATTTGCCAACAAAGAAGACTTATAAGCAATTGTTCCTATAACAAGTTCATTGCAAATAGCAAAAAAATTAAAACAATCTAACTTTTTATAACAAGGCAAGTTGAAAAGTTATTCTGGTTTATTAGTACAATAGAAAAATAGCCAATATAAAATAGAGCAAACTATTGATACATGCAACAAAATGGATGAATCTCACAGACATTTTGCCAAGCAAAAAAATCTAGACACAAGAGAATACACAAAAGATGTGTCTATTTTGTGGGATTCTAAAATAAGTAAAGCTAAGTGTGATCAAAATCAAATTAGTGGTGGGGGGGAGAGGCAAGATTGCAGAGGAGTAGGAGACCTAAATTTCATCTGGTCCCAGGAATTCAACTAGATAGGGATCAAACCATTCTGAACACCTATGCACTCAACAGGAGATGTAAGAAAAGAATAGCAGCAACTCTCTGAACAGAAAAGCGACCACTTACTGGAAGCTTGCAGGGAACAAAAGCTACGGAGATCAAAACCGAGCTGATTACTTAGACCGGATGGGCAAGGGCAGGGCAATTCTGGCTCTGGCAAAGACATCTGAGAACCACTGCGACAGGCCCCTCCCCCAGAATATCAGCAAGAACAGCCAGCCAAGACCAAGTTTACCGATCAATGAGAACGGCAGAACTCCAGCGCTAGGGGAATACTGCACATAGAATTCATGGCTTTTTTCCATGATTCTTTAGTCATTCAAAGTTAATTTTTTTTAACTTTCCTTTTCTATTTTTTTTAAATTTTTCTTTCTCCTTTTTCAACCAATATCTTATCAATACCTTTTTAATTTTTTTTTTAATTTCTCATTTTTAGAGTCATATTCTATCCCTTCATAGTAGTTAACCTTATTTTTGGTATATATATATAAGTTGTTCTCTCTTTAAAATTTTGGGATAAAATTTCTTCTAACAGACCAAAATATACCCTAAATCTCTAGTGTATGGCTTTATTCTAGTCTCCTGCCTGATCACATTCTCTCCCTTTTTTAAAAAATCTTCTTTCTTTTTTCAACCAACTTCTTATCTTATGAATTTCTTTTATAAAATCTTTTATAATTTTCATCTTTACAGTCATATTCTATCCCTTCATCATCTTTACCCGTATTTTTGTACATATATAAGTTTTTCTTTCTTTAAAATTTTGGGAGGTACTTTCTTCTAACAGACCAAAATATGCCCAAAATTTAGTGTGTGGCACTGATCTATGCACCAGCCTGACATATTTGATCATATTCCATATTTTTGTTTTTTGTTTTTATCTTTTTGTTTTTCTTTTTTCTTTCTTTCCCTTTCTTTTCCCCTGGTTTCAGGTCTCTTCTGATTTATTTAGTGTATATTTATCTGGGGTCATTGTTACCCTCTTACCATTTTGTTCTCTCATTCATCTATTCTCCTCAGGACAAAATGACAAGATGGAAAAAATCACCTCAAAAAAGAACAAAAGGCAGTACCGACTGCCAGGGACCTAATCAATATGGACATTAGTAAGATGTCAGAACTAGAGTTCAGAATGATGATTTTAAAGATACTAGCTGGGCTTGAAAAAAGCATGGAAGTTATTAGAGAAACACTTTCTGGAGAAATAAAAGAAATAAAATCTAACCAAGTCAAAATCAAAAAGGCTATTAATGAGGTGCAATAAAAAACGGAGGCTCTAACTGCTAGGTAAATGAGGCAGAAGAGAGAATCAGTGATATAGAAGACCAAATGATGGAAAATAAAGAAGCTGAGAAAAAGAGAGATAAACAACTACTGAATCACAAGGGCAGAATTCGAGAGATAAGTGAAACCATAAGATGAAACATTAGAATAATTGGGATCCCAGAAGAAGAAGAAAGGGGGGGGCAGAAGCTATATTGGAGCAAATTATAGCAGAGAACTTCCCTAATTTGGGAAAGAAAACAGGCATCAAAATCCAGGAGGCACAGAGAAGCCCACCTCAAAATCAATAAAAATAGGTCAACACCCCGACATCTAATAGTAAAACTTACGAGTCTCAGAGACAAAGAGAAAATCCTGAAAGCAGCTCGGGAGAAGAGATCTGTAACCTATAATGGTGGAAACATTAGATTGGCAACAGACCTATCCACAGAGACCTGGCAGGCCAGAAAGGACTGGCATGATATATTCAGAGCACTAAATGAGAAAAATATGCAGACAGGAATACTATATCCAGCTAGGCTGTCATTGAAAATAGAAGGAGAGATAAAAAGCTTCCAGGACAAACAAAAACTAAAGGAATTTGCAAACACGAAACCAGCCCTACAAGAAATATTGAAAGGGGTCCTCTAAGCAAAGAGAGAGCCTAAAAGTAACATAGACCAGAAAGGAACGCAGACAATACACAGTAACAGTCACCTTACAGGCAATACAATGGCACTAAATTCCTATCTTTCAATAGTTACCCTGAATGTAAATGGACTAAATGCCCCAATCAAAAGACACAGGGTATCAGTTTGCATAAAAAAATAAGACCCATCGATATGCTGTCTGCAAGAGACTCATTTTAGACCCAAAGACACCCCCAGATTGAAAGTGAGGGGGTGGAAAACCATTTACCATGCTAATGGACACCAAAAGAAAGCTGGGGTGGCAATCCCTATATCAGACAAATTAGATTTTAAACCAAAGAGTGTAATAAGAGATGAGGAAGGACACTATATCCTACTTAAAGGGTCTATCCAACAAGAAGATCTAACAATTGTAAATATCTATGCCCCTAACATGGGAGCAGCCAATTATATAAGGCAATTAATAACAAAAGCAAAGAAACACATCGACAATAATACAGTAATAGTGGGGGACTTTAACACCCCCCTCACTGAAATGGACAGATCGTCTAAGCAAAAGATCAACAAGGAAATAAAGACTTTAAATGACACACTGGACCAAATGGACTTCACAGATATATTCAGAACATTCCATCCCAAAGCAACAGAATACACATTCTTGTCTAGTGCCCATGGAACATTCTACAGAATCGATCACATCCTAGGTCACAAATCAGGTCTCAACCGGTACCAAAAGATTGGGATCATTCCCTACATATTTTCAAACCAGAACTCAAAAACATGGAGGCTAAAGAACATCCTACTAAAGAATGAATGGTTCAACCAGGAAATTAAAGAAGAATTAAAAAAATTCATGGAAACCAGTGAAAATGAAAACACAACTATTCAAAATCTTTAGGATGCAGCAAACACAGTCCTAAGAGTAAAGTATATAGCAATACAAGCCTTTCTCAAGAAACAAGAAAGGTCTCAAGAACACAACCTAACCCTCCACCTAAAGGAGCTGGAGAAAGAACAGCAAATAAGCCTAAATCCAACAGGAGAAGAGAAATAATAAAAATCAGAGCAGAAATCAATGAAATAGAAACCAAAAGAACAGTAGAACAGATCCATGGAACTAGGAGCTGGTTCTTTGAAAGAATGAACAAGATTGATAAACCCCTGGCCAGACTTATCAAAATGAAAAGAGAAAGGACCCAAATAAATAAAATCATGAAAGAGGAGCAATCACAACCAACACCAAAGAAATACAAACAATTATAAGAACATATTACAAGCAACTATATGCCAAATTAGATAATCTGGAAGAAATGGATGCATTCCTAGAGATGTATCAACTACCAAAACTGAACCAGGAAGAAATAGAAAACCTGAACAGACCTATAACCACTAAGGAAATTGAAGCAGTCATCAAAAATCTCCCAAAAAACAAAAGCCCAGGGCCAGATGGCTTCCCAGGGGAATTCTACCAAACATTTCAAGAAGAATTAATACCTCTTCTTCTGAAACTGTTCCAAAAAATAGAAATGGAAGGAAAACTTCCAAACTCATTTTATGAGGCCACCATTACCTTGATCCCCAAACCAGGCAAAGACCACATGAAAAAGAATTACAGCAATATCCTTGATGAACATGGATGCAAAAATTCTCACCAAAATACTAGCCAATAGGATCCAACAGTACATTTAAAGGATTATTCATGATGACCCATTGGTATTTATCCCTGGGCTACAAGGTTGGTTCAACATCTGCAAATCAATCAATGTGATACAGTACATTAATAAAAGAAAGAACAAAAACCATATGATCCTCTCAATAGATGCAGAAAAAGCATTTGACAAAGTATAGCATCCTTTCTTGATCAAATCTCTTCAGAGTATAGGGATAGAGGGTACATACCTCAATATCCTTAAAGCCATCTATAAAAAACTCACAGTGAATATCGTTCTCCATGGGGAAAAACTGAGAGCTTTCCCCCTAAGATCAGGAACACGGCAGGGATGTCCACTCTCACCACTGCTGTTCAACATAGTATTAAAAGTCCTAGGCACAGCAATCAGACAACAAAAAGAAATAAAAGAAATCAAATTGGCAAAGAAGAAGTCAAACTCACTCTTTGCACATGATATGATACTTTATATGGAGAACCCAAAAACTCCACCCCAAAACTGCTAGAATTCATACAGGAATTCAGTGAAGTGGCAGGATATAAAATCAATGCACAGAAATCAGTGGCATTCCTATACACCAACAATAAGACAGAAGAGAAATTAAGGAGTTGATGCCGTTTACAATTTACAAAACCATAAGATACCTAGGAATAAATCTAACCAAAGAGGCCAAGAATCTGTACTCTGAAAACTATAAAATACTCATGAAAGAAATTGAGGAAGACACAAAGAAATGGAAAAACATTCGATGCTCATGGATTGGAAGAACAAATATTGTGAAGATGTCAATGCTACCTAGAGCAATCTATACATTCAATGCAATCCCCATCAAAATACCATCCACTTTTTTCAAAGAAATGGAACAAATAATCCTAAAATTTGTATGGAACCAGAAAAGACCCCGCATAGCCAGAGGAATATTGAAAAAGAAAAGCAAAGCCGGCGGCATCACAATTCCGGACTTCAAGCTCTATTACAAAGCTGTCATCATCAAGACAGTATGGTACTGGCACAAAAACAGACACATAGATCAATGGAAAAGAATAGAGAGCCCAGAAATGGGCCCTCCACTCTATGGTCTACTAATCTTCGCCAAAGCAGGAAAGAATGTCCAATGGCAAAAAGACAGTCTCTTCAACAAATGGTTTTGGGAAAATTGGACAGCCACATGAAGCAGAATGAAACGCACCATTTCCTTACACCACACACAAAAATAGATTCCAAATGGTTGAAAGACCTCAATGTGAGACAGGAGTCCATCAAAATCCTAAAGGAGAACACAGGCAGCAACCTCTTCGACCTCAGCCGAAGCAACTTCTTCCTAGAAACATCGCCAGAGGTAAGGGAAGCAAGGGCAAAAATGAACTATTGGGACTTTATCAAGATAAGAAGCTTTTGCACAGCAAAAGAAATAGTCAACAAAACGAAAAGACAACCGACAGAATGGGAGAAGATATTTGCAAATGACATATCAGATAAAGGGCTAGTATCCAAAATCTATCAAGAACTTAACAAACTCAACACCTAAGGAACAAATAATTCAATCAAGAAATCGGTAGAAGACATGAACAGACATTTCTCCAAAGAAGACATCCAAATGGCCAACAGACACATGAAAAAGAGCTCAACATCATTTGGCATCAGGGAAATACAAATCAAAACCTCAATGAGATACCACCTCACACCAGTCAGAATGGCTAAAATTAACAAGTCCGGAAATGACAGATATTGGTGGAGATGCAGAGAAAGGGGAACCCTCCTACACTGCTGGTGGGAATGCAAGCTGGTGCAGCCACTCTGGAAGACAGTATGGAGGTTCTTCAAAAAATTGAAAATATAGCTACCATACGATCCAGCAATTGCACTACTGGGTATTTATCCCAAAGATACAAATGTAGGGATCCAAAGGGTATGTGCACCCTGATGTTTATAGCAGCAATGTCCACAATAGCCAAACTGTGGAAAGAGTCAAGATGTCCATCGACAGATGAATGGATAAAGAAGATGTGGTATACACACACACACACACACACACACACACACAGTGGAATATTATGCAGCCATCAAAAGGAATGAAATCTTGCCATTTGCAATGGGGTGGTTGGAACTGGAGGGTATTATGTTGAGTGTAATAAGTCAAACAGAGAAAGACATGTATCATATGACCTCTCTGATGTGAGGATTTCTTAATCTCAGGGAACAAACTGAGGGTTGCTGGAGTGGTGGGGGGTGGGAGGGATGGGGTGGCTGGGTGATAGACATTGGAGAGGGTATGTGCTATGGTGAGCACTGTGAATTGTGTAAGACTGTTGAATCACAGACCTGTACCTCTGAAACAAATAATACATTTTATGTTAAAAAAAAAAAAAGAAGAAGAAGAAGATAGCAGGAAGGGAAAAATGAAGACAGGGAAATTGGAGGGGTAGATGAACCATGAGAGACTATGGACTCTGAGAAACAAACTGAGAGTTCCAGAGGGGAGGGGGGTGGGGGTTGGGTTAGCCTGGTGATGGGTTAAAGAGGGCACGTACTGAATGGAGCACTGGGTATTATACACAAGCAATGAATCATGGAACACTACATCAAAAACTAATGATGTAATGTATGGTGATTAACATAACATAATAAAGAATAAAAGATATCTTAAAAAATCAAATTAGTGGTTGCTTGGAGGAGGAGAAATTGACTACAGAAGAAAAAATATCTTGAAGAGATATAATTGTTCCATAATTTATTGCTGTTGTGATGACTTCGGTTATATACTTGACAAAAGTAATCCCCTATAAACTTAATATATGTGGATTTTATTTTATGTAAATTGTAACATTAAATCTGATATGAAAAACCTGAGTTTTCCTCACAAATAACTTCATTCTTATAAAATGAATTTTTGAATCTACAACCAAAAAATTAGATTTCTAAATTTCAAATTATCTTTAAACTCCTTTTTTTACTAGAAGTTGAGAACTCACTATAAAGCAGTGGTTTAAACCTTTGTTGTATAATGAAATCATGAAGAACTTAAAAAATAAAACAAAACAAACCCTGATTCCAAACCTGCATCCTTAACCTAATTATCACCCATGCCTCAGGACTATCTTTATTATTCCCAGGTGATCCCATTATACAGCTTAAGTTTAAGTACCACTGCTATAAAGTGTGTGGATTTGTCTTTATACCAGAGCATCTCTGCCTTTCAATTAAAATTTAGAAAGTAGTTCTCAGCTTTCCATTCCTTGCCTATGCATAACAACATACCTCCATCCTTAGCTCTTTGTACTCAATATTAACCAGAAGCAGCTGGTCATTTTATTTCTCAATTATTCCTGGCCAATTTACTCTTGTTTATTAACACTGCTTATAATAATACTGGCTTCCTTAGCCATTCTTTTTTAGATATCTGTGTCTGATTTAGTGACAAATTTTTACAAATTGAATAGTCCAATTCTTGGAATCCACTCCTCTTTTCACATGAATCACCAACTTGGCTTTTGGCATAGTTTGGACTTAGTGCATGTGTATCTGCACTCTGTTTCAATTTTGGACTCTGCTCTTGGCTTAAGAAATCTGACTAGCTCTGCAGGTGCTGGTAAGTGGTAATGCCTAAATGTAATTTATCTCCTCTGCAGAAAGGGAATAGACCTTCACCATAAATATCATCAACATAGAATGGATCAGGCCAAACTGTATAAAAATATTTTAAGTCAAAACAAAAATCTAAGGCTCCACAGGAATTTTCTTATCTGTAAGAATAGGAAGCAAGGATATTAAAATTGGACTCTTAGACTCCAATGAAGCAGACATTTTTGATGTCTGTTTTACTGGAAGAATCTCCTACTTTAGTGATATGTGAAACCTCTCCCTCCATTAATGTGAGACTCTTAAAACAAATGCAGACCAGTTGTCACAGTGGATCTGCTGGAAGAAACACTAGAAGCATCACTTAGAAATAGTTCTCAGGGCAGAAATGCCCCACAAATCAAACAATATTTAAGATTACCTAAGAAATTAAGATTCAGTTAAGATGTAGGCATAAGGAAAATTACTGAAAGAATCTTATTACTTTTATTATCCCAGCATTTGAAGATGATATATTGGGGTTGTTGATGTGGTTAACACAAGGATTACAGGCTTATATTTGCCAAAAATAAAAAATTGGCCATTTATGATTATTTCATCACTAAGTACCATTAAACAGAGAATTCTGCCTGTGTAACCTTGCAAATACAAATTATAATACCTATCCACTTGGACTTTTTTATCTCTAACCCCACAAATATATGAGGGCATAAACAATGTGTTTAACTCCATTTCTAAGTGGGACAATTTTTAAATTTTGAAGGTTTAATTTAATTACCTATGTTCCTCGCTTGGCTTGCTCTGCTTCACATCTCCAACAGTTAGTTCCTTCTCTATTTATGTAGGAAAAGCCAGAATTCTACTACCTCCTACATATATAACAAAGGTACGTGGTAGGTAGCAGGCGGAAAACAGAAGGTTGAGAGTTCCTGATAATTTAACTGTTTCACAATTTAAATATTCATGGGAGAGCCCTTCCAGTTTCTGTATAATTGGCACAAACTGTTTTAACATTTACATGATTATTGTTGCCCTAGATTTCACTTACTAATGTTAGAGAATGGTATTTTGATGGGCAGCCTGCTATTTCTGGTTGTTTTATCAGCTAAGACACCATTTCATGTTTTAAGTTAAAGAAGTCACAGTGAAAAATTTTATAACAGCATATCCTGCTAAAAGGACGATTAAAGAATAAAACATTTCCATTAACACTATTTTTACTCTTTAGTAAACCAAATCTTTGGACCTTTGATTCCACTATTAAACATTTTTAGAATGTAAAATAACTATGTCTTATGATTAAGTTTTAAAAATGCAGAGAGTGTTATCCTATTTTACCTTAAATGTGATCTAAGAGGTCTTTCAATGGTGCAGTATAACTCAGAATGGGCTTTATCTATAACACGAATACTTGATTTAAGGCCTGTACTAAGTGAAATGCCTGCCAGTGCTATCTCCTGTCGACCAGGAGTAACCGAGCTAATGTCAGTTTTATTTTCTATTTCCACTACCTACCCTACCTCTCAACTAGACAAAATTAAATAAGAAAAAGTGAAATCCAGAAAAGTTATATTTCTAAAATGAGTCCACAAATACTTGTGCTATATTTACCTGATCATCCCTCAGCAAATATGTTATTACATTTGTTTAATCCTCTCTCTATATTATAGCTTTGGTTTTATAGACTCATGTGCTTTAAGCAGATATCCATTCCAGGTAAATATTCAAAAATAAATAAATTGAATTAAATTCACACCTTTGAAAATAAAATAACATGGAAAAAGGTAAAATTACACTAATACAGAATTATAACTTAAACAGAATACTTATCTGAACAAAATCTGCTTTGCCTTTAAAAATATCATAGACTCCAAACCAAAAAAAAAGTTAACAAATATACACCATAGAGAGATACCAATTTCTCACCCACTTAACACAAGTTGAAAATTCTTGCAATTACAAATGTTGAAGAGGAGGTGAAACCAGAAGAATTCATTCACTTCTGGTGGGAGTGTTAAATCCAACCTCTTTGTGAGATAGATTGATATTATCAACTATTGTAGATGCTATGTATAATCTGTCATGCACAGTGGCACTCCTATGAATGTATCATAGAGCAATGTTTCTCATATTCGATGTATGTCTTAATTACTTGGGTTTCTTGTTTTAATTGAGATCCAAACATTAATTCTGGGTCATCCATAGATAGTACATTTCTAACAAGGACCCAAGTGATACTTACACTTCTACACAGATCACACATTGAGTTGCAAGGCCATACAGAAAATAAGGCACATTTTGTACAAGGATACATATAAAAATATTTATGTCTGTCTTTTTCATAAAAGTTGAAAACTGGAATCAGCAAAAGTGCCCATCAAAAGAATTGGATAAATTGTGGTATATTCAAACAAGTGAATATTGCATAGCAATGAAAATGAAAGTTTGATAATTATACACAACAATTGGTGAAAGAAAAAATGTACGATTATTCCATTTATATTAAGGACTTTAACAGATAATACAGTACTGTATGGTGTGGAGATTTCATTCTGCTTCATAAACTATAAAGAATGCAAGGGAGTATTTGCCATAAAATTAGGATAGTGTTTACCTGTTGTCAACTTTATGGAAAGAGAAAGTATTATGATTAAAACAGGACATGCAAGAAACTTCTGGAGTATTAATAATATTCATATTAAACACAATTTTAAGCAGTACATTCATGTTGCATGCTCTTTACCTATGTATGCTTTATTTCACAAAATTAAAAATGAGATGAAATGTAATATTATCAAAGAAGACATGATAATGCAGCAGAAATAAATTTAAAAAGAAGAAATTAGGAGAAAAATGGAAAAAAATACCTAAAAGTCATAATAGAGGCAACAGCTTATAATATATATCCTAAACATCTGAATTAATAATTTAAATAAAAAGTTTGAGAAAACCACATAAGTAAAAAGAATGAATAAATTATGCAAAATAAGTAAAAGACTGAACTGTGGTTAGATGTAATATTATAGACATGAAGAACAAACAAATCTAGGGTAAACATTGCCAGTATCTTTAACAAAATAATTTATGCATTAAATAGATATAACTGAAAATATAATCCAGTCAACACAAAACAAATCTTAAGACAAACAACTTGGAAAAGGAGAAGTAGAATAATAAAATACTGGCTGTAATTATGTTATTAATCAAATTAAAGATAGAATTTAAAACTTTAAAAAATGAAGTTGTGATAGTAAAAACTACCTAATATAAATATAAACTACCTAATGTAAAAGTATTTTGTTGATAAAAGCTTGTATAAATACTTCCATAACTTTAAAAAAATTTTTTTTAATTATTATTATGTTCAGTTAACCAGCATGTAGTACATCATTAGTTTTTGATGTAGCGTTCAGTGATTCATTAGTTGTGTATAACACCCAGTGCTCATCACCACATGTGCCCTCCTTAATACCCATCACCGGGTTACCCCATCTCCCCCACCCCCCTCCCTCTAAAACCCTCAGTTTGTTTCCCTGAGTCTGGAGTCTCTCATGGTTTGTGTCCCTCTCTGATTTCTTCCCATTCAGTTTTTTCTCCCTTCCCCTGTGGCCCTCCGTGCTATTCCTTATGTTGCACATATGAGTGAAACCATATGATAATTGTCGGCCTCTGATTGACCTATTTCACTTCCATAACTTTTCAGGAAGAGGTATTTCAGGTGGATAGAGAGAAAAGGCATCCAGCCTTTGTTCTTCTTTTTAATGGCTTTGTGACATGAGGTATTGCTTACTGTCTGTTGCTTATTCTCCACCCATGACTCCTCTTTTCTACATCATTCTTTTCATCACAAGGAAGGAGCTTAGAAATAAATGTCCCAGAATCATTTTTCATGTTTACTTCTAGTTTAGTGTCTGTCAGTGAGAGGAACTTGCTCAAGAGGCAGAAGCCTTTACTTTCATTGGCAGTTACAGGCAGTCAGACAGCAAGCTCTTATGATCACCTGATCAGGTGCTGCAGGCAGCAGAGGTATTTTGTGGCAGCTTTTCTGCTATTCTTAAAATTCACATCTGTTGCAGTTGCAAGTAAATGCTTCTGTTCTGCAGGCAGCAGTGATATTGGAGAGTGGTAAGAGTCTTTGGTGGTGCAAGCAGCTGAAATGACCTGCTGCTACTTTACTGTCCACCCTACTCATACTTCCAGTGCTATGTGACCCTCTAATTTCCTGTGTTAGAACTCTTCCTCCTACAAACATTTACAGTAGCTTCTGCTTTCCTGCCTGATTCTTGATTGGTTCAATTATTTCTTCATTCTTATAACAGAGATATTGAGAAAAATTACATTTAATGTTATAAAGGTAACCACTAGTAAAAGTAGGCAAAAATTCTAAATTATGGAGGAGTGGAGGTTAGAGGAAATGGGAAAACATTGGACAAAACACATATATATTTAAATGTTACACAAATGTATTGAGATAAAAAAGGCAAAGATATGAGGCTAATGCCTAATAGAAATAACAGACTAAAATAGTAATATTGGACATAGCTAAACAAGTCAAAAATCATTAAATAAGACTAATCAGTTTACTATATCATGCTGAAAACTAAAAATCCTCACTGAAACC
Source organism: Mirounga leonina (assembly GCF_011800145.1). Lineage (NCBI taxonomy): Eukaryota > Metazoa > Chordata > Mammalia > Carnivora > Phocidae > Mirounga > Mirounga leonina. The sequence continues at coordinate 27,983,519 of NW_023270433.1, read as the reverse complement.
ATATTCTGTCCTGAATATTGGTCAATACCATTAAAGACCATAATATAGCATACATACATTGTTATATATTATGTTATATATATTATATGGTTATAAGTTGTATTATATGCTGTATTATTATAACATATTGTTATATATTATAAATATTAGGAGACAACTGTATCACTATTAAAAGGAAGCATAGCGAGTTAGATACCTGGAAATAACCTTAAGAAACATATGATATTCCATTGTATATATATACCACATCTTCTTTATCCATTCATCTATCGATGGACATCTTGGCTCTTTCCACAGTTTGGCTATTGTGGACACTGCTGCTATAAACATCGGGGTGCACGTACCCCTTCGGATCCCTACTTTTGTATCTTTGGGGTAAATACCCAGTAGCGCAATTGCTGGATCATATGGTAGCTCTATTTTCAACTTTTTGAGGAACCTCCATACAGTTTTCCAGAGTGGCTGCACCAGCTTGCATTCCCACCAACAGTGTAGGAGGAAATCGGAGGGGTAGACGAACCATGAGAGATGATGGACTCTGAAAAACAAACTGAGGGTTCTAGAGGGGAGGGGGATGGGAGGATGGGTTAGCCTGGTGGTGGGTATTGAGGAGGGCACATTCTGCATGGAGCACTGGGTGTTGTGCACAAACAATGAATCATGGAACACTTCATCTAAAACTAATGATTTAATGTATGGGGATTAACATAAGAATAAAAAAAAGAAAGAAAGAAAAAAAGAAACATGAAAATATTTTTAAAACATAAGAGCTCATTATGCTTGTTGGTTACAAATAAATTATACAGTTAGTGACCCAATAATTTCCCTATAGAGAAACAGTGACATAAATATAATAGAAAAAACAGAATATGATAGAAATGTATATTATATAATATAATACATTATTCATATATTGTACAATATTTGAATATATAATAGAAGAGAAGATTCTCTTCATAGTAGCATGATGGACACAATGACAACACAACAAAACATAGTGAAATTATGAGATATGTGTAGTTCTTATATAAAGAATATTGTAACTGTGACATATTAATAAAACCTTGAATAAAAGTCATATACCTGATTTCTTGTTATGAAAGGATATTAACTCTACCTTGCATTTTACTTTTGAGAATTTAATTTAATCACAATAAAATAATAAAGAACAGAATTATTTTGAAGTTGAAACAAGTTAAGTTTATTTAGAATGAAAGACATAAATAGCCAGGAAAATTCTGGAAGTGGAAAGGGTATGAGAAAAATTGCATTAACATTGACTGCTGATAGGGGTATAAATTCATACAACATTCTGTGAAGGCAATTTGGTAAAATCCATTACTTTTTAAAAAAATATCCATCACTTTTTAAGTGTAAGTTAACCAATATAGTGGTAGGGATTTATCCTTTAAAATTTTTTTCGTGGGTTCATACACATATACCCAAACAGAGCAACATTATTCAAATCCAGAAATAATGGTTACAACAAGTAAGTTTATAGAGTGAAATAACATTTGACTGTTAAAAGAACCTGGTAGATGCATTAACATTGGCATTGGAAGTATCAATATATTAAGAAGAAACAAGTTGTGGAGAATATGTCTAGAGTGAATCTTTTCTTAAATAAATATAAGTGTTTATTACGTGTGTATATTAGGAATTTGGAAGTAAATACATTATACTATTAACAGTGGATATTTCTGGGTGTTGGGTCATTTGTGAGAACACGTAAGTTCTGTGTTCTTTCAGCTGATTAAAGAATTTCATTTTATATCTTAGATTTATTGAAGTACAAAGTAGAGAAAATAGAAGAATGCATTTACACAGGTACTTCTATGTCCTATTGCTTTGTTTACCTTGTATAGTGTATTAAGATGGAAAACTATGGCTACAATGAAAATGAATCCTGTGAGCCAGGCATTTTGTGGATAGATTTATTTTTATGGTTTCCTTAGTGTTTGTCTGAAGAGGAAGAAGACATAACATGAGAATGGGAACAATAAAATCTCTCATTCTGTACCTTCTTCTATTGACAGGTCTAAGTAATACCTTATTTTTACATATCACCTGTTTTAGAGAATAAAGTATGTTTATGGGTACCTATTCATCAGAGCATTCCTGTTGCCTGCATGCAGGGATCCAGGAGATGACCATCTGAATAAATTCAGCCAAACAATTATCTGATAACAGCTGAAGTTTTTTGAATCTTTTGTCAATTAAATCCAATTAATTTATTTTCTCCTTTCCTTAATTGGCTACCTGATCCGTTATTATGACTGGATTTTGATATTATGTAATGTGGTACTAAAAATGATAAAACTGACACAATCTCTCTCTTTTTCAAAATATCTTTGGCATATTCAAGAATAATTAGAGTCACATTGAAGGAAATTGTCAATTCCTGATTGTACAAAACCAGGTTGCCTAACTTTTTTTTTTTAAGATTTTATTTATTTATTTTGGGGGGTCGAGGGATAGAGGGAGAGGAAGTGAGAGAATCCCAAGCAGATTCCCTCCTGAGCACGGAGCCTGACATGGGGCTCCATCTCAGGACTCTGAGATCATGACCTGAGCTGAAATCAAGAGTTGGTCACTCAACCGTCTGAGCCACATGGTGCCCCTGACTGCCTAACTTTTTAACTGAGATTCATGACATTCTGGAAGATTTACATTAGGAAAACCATCTAAGTCTCAATCTCCCATTCTTTCGTTTAATATTTAAAGCTATAATATAAACCTATTAACCTTAGGTATGCAAAGATGAGCATAATCTTTCAAGGAATATAGTCCACTGGATAAACAAACAGTATGATAAGATAAAAGTGAGTATGAATTGATAGTTTCAAGAAAACTACCTACTAACTCAAGAACAGCCTGAGCAAAAAGAATAGGAAAGGCATTCTAAGCAGGACAGATACCTTTTGGGAAAGAACAAAATAGTTAATTAGCCTGACAAAATCAGTATCTGTTATATTTGGAACAGAAGTTGAGTAAGGTGAAGTGGCAGAAGATGAAGTTTAGGTGGCATTCTTGTGTAAGGATCTTTAACCAGTATCCTTGGGGGAGCCATTGAAACAGGGGAGTGCATGTTCAAATTTGTGTCTTTTTGGCACAAATTTTAATGGAGAGAATGGAATGCTGTTAGTATCCCTGGGAGTGTATGGTCAGGCTAGAAACCATAAACTATTACTTTTAACAATATACATTTCTCAGAATTAATCCTGCACAAGCAAGGTAAAATAGAGATTGAAATCAAGATAGAGATTGAAATCACAAGCCCTGGACCCTGATCTCTTGGCTTTTCTGGGTCCTGACAAACTGCCCAGTTTGTGTGGTCATTGGGCAACTCATTGTTTTATTTTCTCTGTATCTTGAGCTTTGTCATCTGTAAAAAATGGTAATAGTACCTCTTAGGGTTATTATAAGGATTTAATAAATCAGTATATGTAAAACAGTAAAATATTTCAATGTATGTTAAGGTTTTATCTGTGTTCTGAAAAGCCTCTAATTCTCTATTTTTTTTTTAGATGTTTTAATCACGTATCTTTTCAGTAAATTTCACTTTCTGTCAGGGAGCTCCCTACACTGCCATGCCACTTTCTTTCTTTTCTTTTTTCCACTCTCTTAGAAACTCTTATAATCCTATGCCTAGTATTTTGTTATTCAGTCTTCAATCTCATGTGAAAGTCTCATACTGCTGGAGCCTACTTTTATTTTTTCCTTCTCTGACTGCTGTAAATGTTTGGAGGTAAGTGTAGTCAAAGCAAAACAAGGTTAGCTAAAACCAAGTACAGTGGACAAGGGTACCTGATCCTCATTAGGCAAGAAAAGCGCCTTGAAGACCCATGAGGAAGGGAGACAGAGGGTTCTGACTCTGGGGGGAAAATAGTGTCAAATCTTAGCCCACACATCCTCAGCCAAAAGATGAATTTATTCATGTCTTTTTTTTATATCTCAGTCTCAGTCCAGACTGACTCAAGAATCAATGTGAACAAAGGACTTAGACCATGGAGAATCAAGGGGAACTTCACATTGGGGAAAAAGGGACTAAGATCTTTAACCATTTACTCACTTATTCACTTAGACAAAAAATATCAAGTGCTTAATGGGTTTTTTGTTTTGTTTTGTTTTGTTTTAATCCCTATCTTTGGTACCAAGGATAGAGAAATGAACCTGGCACCATTTTTCCTTGAGATCTGTAGCTAATGTGAGAAACAGGAAAATGGACAATTACAGATCAGTGCTGTAAGCGCTGAGCTGGGGAAAATTCTCTGTTATGGAGGCTCAGAAGACAGCCACCTGACATGGCAGCATTGTCTGGAAGTAACATCTGTTGCTGAGGTAAAGCTGTTTATTCTATGCCCTTTCTTTTTGCTGTGTTTTGGTGGGCAAGGACACTGTAAGTGTGTTTGCTACCTAGGTGAGGCGCAGAGCACTGCAGGTGCAGTTTACTGCTGATTAAATATGGGATGAAGGTGAAGCCTTCAGGGTGTTCCCCTGCATGGCCTTTGGAATGCTTAGATGAATGATAATCAATAAGTAGGGAACTTTGACACTTGCCCATGGTTTCAGTTTCACAAAGCCCTGGCTTCTCATTAGGGGCACTGAGATATTCAAATTTCCAGTTAGGCCCCAAATATGGGATATCATAGGGAAAGAATAAGAAACAAAAACAGTGTGTTTCATATAGATGATTAAATTATAGCTTGTTAATACACCAAAGTTATTGTGAATATAGGGAGCTATTACAGGTGAAACATCATTATGGTCAGTAATTTTAACAAATGGTGATGGTGATTAACATAACAATAAAAAATTTAAAAAAACTTACATGGATAATATTCTGCTTTAATAATAGTAATAGCTGGTTTTTATTTGCCAGTTTCTGGATGAGGATCTGTATGCATATCATCCCTTTTAATAAACACAGCAACCTCATCCATCTATTTTGGAAGCAGTAGTTGTAAATATAGAAGGACATCAATAAGTAAGATAGATTTCTGAACAGCCAAAATGGATGTTAAAATATTATGAATTAAATTTAATATCATTTATTGTAGGAACAAGTAAGTCATCTTTATCTATGAGAATTCATTCTCACATATATATATATGTGTGTATATATATACACACACACATATATAAATTTAAATTAACTTACTTGTCTTATGAACTTTCTTTCCTGAAATACTTATTGGCTGAAATTCTGGAGAACCTGTTTAGTAAATATTACTCTCCTCCTGGAGCTAAGGGGTACTCTATTTGAGTTAATTTTGCACACAAGTAGATTAGTTTTAAATCAGTCTTTCTGAGATGCTATTCATACAGAATATTGAACAGACATCAAACTAAGCAATAGCATTTATCATCCTATAGCCTACCCTCCTAAGTCTAAGGTTGTAAGGAGTTTAAAAACATTTTTGCCTAATAACTTATTATGGTATTAATTTAACCCTGGTTTAGAAAAAACATGTATTTTTATTATTTAAGTATTTTTTCTAAGAAATTTTAAAAATAGAAAATTATAAAGAAAAATAAAATAACTACACATACCCTATGATTAGAATTTCTCACATATTGTCATATTCACTTTATATTTTAAATTAACAAATGTAATTATTACAGATAAAGTTCAATTATTTTTGTTCCCGTCACTGGGACCCCCATTACTCACTGCCCTCTACTAGATGTGTATTTTGCTTAATTTATGGAACATACATGATATAGAAATGATCACTCTAAACTTGCTTTCTTTCCTCAATCACTGTTTTCATTTAAAAAGTCTATCCATATTCAATATATGGTTTTAGCTCAATATTTTATCTGTAATGTAGAATCTCATAAATATATCACATTTTATTTATCCATCTCTCCAATGAAGGGCATTTTGGCTGATTTGATACTTTTCTGCATTCTGAACTCTGCTAAAAGGAAATTTCTGACTGCACTGTGAAAATGTTTTCTAGGGAGTACTTAAATTTATTGGATTGATATATGTGCATTTGTAGTTTTATTAAGTACTGCCAAATCATACTCTAATATTTTTTTTTAACAATTTACATTCTTACCAGAAGGGTATGAGAATTCCCATTCTTCACAGTCTTACCAGTACTTTTTATTGTCAGATGTTATTATTGCCAATCTGATGGAATTAGGGTATCTCTGTAAGTCTATTTCTATCTCAATAATTTTAAACAATTATAAGAAATATTAAAACAAAATATCATCCTAAATCCGATCCATTAATGAAATAATTTGAATATGTTAGAGAGGATCTATATAAAGATGTATTCTAGGAAGAATGAAGCCTGTATTTTGCCAGAGAACTTTTATTGTTCTGCTATTTTAGAAACACATATTGCTGAATAAATAGAACATTAGGATGCAAATTTTCTACTTGAAGTAACCCTAAACAAATGAAGGCCGGATTAACTATAGACTTGAGTGTTCGTTTAAATTTACAAATTTGTTGTTTATAATTAAGAAATAATTATCTAGATAGCCCTATTCAAACAAGCTCCCTTTGTAATGTAATGCTCCTAAAATAATTAGAACAGTGTAATAATGTCACAGAAATAGCAGTAGTGATCAAGAGAGAAGATGAGATTCCAAAAATAGATTGAATTATATATAAATAATAGAATAAAATAAGCATTAAAAGTTCACATAAATTTAAAAATTTATTTAATAAACAGCATTGGAAGAACTATTAGCTTCTCTACTCTCATATCTTTCATTTTCCTCATCACCCTACATTCCAATTATATTAAATTTTTACTTCTTCAAACATCCCAAGAATTTCAACAACTCTATCATTGTGTACATTGTTCTTACCTGTGTGGTAGGAATTACTGAGAGTTTTCTCATCTTTGGCACATAGACACTAATTTCCAACTTCCCACATAATTGTATTAGCCCTGTCACTGGATTTCAGACAACAGAATGTGAACAAAGTAGACATGCCATTTCTATGTCTCACCCATAAACCATGACATACATGATCTTTCTTGTTTTTCTTATCACAACTGCCTGGAAAAAATAAGATCTCTCCTGAAGGATATCTAAGTGGCATACTTTTTTAATTTTATCATTGAGGTATAGTTGACATACAATGTTATATTAGTTTCAGATATACAACATAGTAATTCATCAGTCCTATACATTAGGCATTGCTCAGCACAGTAGGTGTAATTACCATACAACATTATTACAATGTGATTGACTATATTTCCCTGCACTGTACTTTTCTGTTTTTCTTCTTTTTTTATTTTATTTTAATTCCAGTATAATTAACATACAGTGGTGTTATATTAGTTTCAGGTATACAACATAGTGATTCAACAGTTCTATACATTACTCAGTGCTCATCATATAAGTGTACTCTGAATACCCTTCACCTATTTCAACCCCTCTCCCCCATCCACCTCTCCTTTGGTAACCATCTGTTTGTTCTTGGTAGTTAAGAGTCTGTTTTTCGGTTTGTTTGTTTTTTTCCTTTGTTTGTCTGGTTTCTTAAATTCCACATATGATTAAAGTCATATGGTATTTGTCTTTCTCTGACTGACTTATTTTGCTTAGCATTATGTTCTCTAGATCCATCCATGTTGTTGCAAATGGCATGACTTCATTCTTTTTATGACTAATATTCCATTGTATATATATGCCACTTTTTATCCATTCATCTATCAGTGGATACTTGGGCTGCTTCCATATTTTGGCTTTTGTGAATAATACTGCAGTAAAAATAGGGGTAGATATACCTTTCTGAATTAGTGTTTTCATATTCTCTCGGTAAATACCCAGTAGTGAAATTACTGGATCATATCTATTTTTAATTTTTTGAGGAATCTCCATAATGTTTTCACAATGGCTGCTCAAGTTTGCTTTCCCACCAAAAGTGCATGAGGGTTCCTTTTCCTCCACATCCTCACCGACACTTGTTTCTTGTGTTGTTGAATTTAGCCATTCTGACAGGTGGTACAAGGTGATACCCCATTGTGGTTTTGAATTGTATTTCTCTGATGATAAGTGATATTGAGCATCTTTTCATGTGACTATTGGCCATCTATATGTCTTCTTTGGAGAAATGTCTGTTCATGTTTGCTGTCCATTTTTAATTGGATTATCTGTTTTATTGGTGTTGAGTTTTGTAAGTTCTTTATAGATTTTGGATACTAACCCTTTATCAGATATATCATTTGCAAATACCTTCTCCTATCCAGTAGGTTGTCTTTTAGTTTTGTTGGTTGTTTCTTTGCTGTGCAGAAGCTTTAGATTTTGATGTGGTCCCAATGCTTATTTTTGCTTTTGTTTCCCTTGCCTCAGGAGGCATATCTAGAAGAAGTTGCTATGGCTGATGTCAAGAAGTTACTGCCTGTGCTCTCTTCTAAGATTTTTATGGTTTCTGGTCTCATATATAGGTCTTTATTCCATTTTGAATTTATTTTTGTGTATGGTATAAGAAAGTAGTCTAGTTTCCTTTTCTTTCTTTTCTTTTTTTTTTTTTTTTTTTTTTGCATGTAGCTGTCCAGTTTTCCCAAAACCATTTGTTGAAGAGACTTTTTCCCACTGGATATTCTTGCCTCCTTTGTTGAAGATTAATTGACCATATAATCATGGGTTTATTTCTAGGCTCTCTGTTCTATTCCAGTGATCTATGTTTTTGTACCAGTACCATGCTGTTTTGGTTCCTACAGCTTTGTAATATAACTTGATGTCCTGAATTGGGATGTCTCCAACTTTGCTTTTCTTTTTCAAGATTGCTTTGGCTATTCAAATCTTTTGTAGTTCCATACAAATTTTAGGATTATTTCTTCTGGTTCTGTGAAAAATGCTATTGCTATTTTGATAGGGATTGCATTAAACGTGTAGATTGCTTTGGGTAATATAGACATTTTAACAATATTTGTTCTTCCAATTCATGAACATGGAATACCTTTCCATTTCTTTGTGTCATCTTCAATTTCCTACATCAGTTTTTATGGTTTTCATAGTACAAGTCTTTCACCTCCTTGGTTAAGTTTATTCCTAGGTATTTTTTTTTTTTTGGTGCAATTGTAAATGGTTTTTTTTCCTTAATTTCTCTTTCCACTACTTCATTATTGGTGTATAGAAATGCAATGGATTTCTGTATATTGATTTTATATTCTGCCACCTTACTCAATTCATTCATCTGTTCTAGTAATTTTTGATAGTCTTTAGGGTTTTCTATATATAGTATCTTTTCATCTGCAAATTGTGAAAACTTTACTTCCTCCTTACCAATTTGGATGCCTTTTATTCCTTTTTCTTGTCTCATTGCTGTAGTTAGGACTTCCAGTACTATGTTGAATAAAAGTGGTGAGAGTATACATCCTTTTCTTATTCCTGACTTTAGGGGAAAAGCTTTCAGTGTTTCCCACTTAAGTATGATAATAACTGTGGGTTTTCAGAGATGGCCTTTATTATGTTGAGGTGTATTCTCTCTAAACCTACTTTGTTGAGGGTTTTTATCATGAATAGATGTTGTACTTTATCAAATGCTTTTTCTGCATCTATTGAAATGATCACATGATTTTTATCCTTTCTTTTGTTGATGTGATGCATTATGTTGATTGATTTACAAATATTGAACCACTCTTGCATCCCAGAAATAAATCCCACTTGATTGTGGTGAATATTTTCTTTTAATATGTTGTTGGATTCAGTTTGCTAATACTTTGTTGAGGATTTTTGCATCAATGTTCATCAGAGATATTGATCTTTAGTACCCTTTTTTTGTGGTGTCCTTACCTGGTTTTGGTATCAGGGTAATACTGGCTTCATAGAATTAATTTGGAAGTTTTCCTTTCTTTTCTATTTTTTGGAATAATTTGAGAAGAATAGGTATTATCTCTTCTTTAAATGTTTGGTAGAATTCACCTGTGAAGCCATCTGGTCCTAGACTTTTATTTATTGGGAGTTTTTGAATTACTGATTCAATTTCATTGCTGGTAATCAGTTTGTTCAAATTTTCTATTTCTTCCTGATTCCATTTTGGGAAGTTTTATGTTTGTAGGAATTTATCCATTTCTTCTAGGTTGTCCAATTTGTTGGCATATAATTTTTCATAACATTCTCTCATAATCCTTGGTATTTCTGTGGTGTGGGTTGTTATTTTTCCTGTTTCATTTCTGATTTTGTTTATTTGAGTTCTCTCTCTCTTTCTCTTTCTCTCTCTCATTGTTGAGTCTGGCTGGATATTTATCAATTTTGTTGATCTTTTCAAAGAACCAGCTCCTGGTTTCATTGATCTGTTCTATTGATTTTTGGTTTTTATTTTGTTTATATCTGCTCTAATCGTTATTTCCTTTCTTCTACTGGTTTTGAGTTTTGGTGGTTCTTTTTTTGGCTCCTTCAGGTGTAAGGTTAGTTGTTTATTTGAGATTTTTCTTGCTTCTTGAGGTAAGTTTGTATTGCTATAAACTTACCTCTTAGAACAGCTTTTGCTGCATCCAAAGATTTTGGACTACTGTGTTTTCATTTTCATTTATCTCCATGTATTTTTTCATTTCCTCTTTGATTTCTTAGTTGTTTATTCATTGTTTAGTAGTGTGTTATTTAACCTCCATGTATTTGTGCTCTTTCCAGATTTTTTTCTTGTGGTTGATTTCTAGTCTCATAGCTTTGCTGTTGGAAAAGATGCATGGTATGACTTCAGTCTTTTTTAATTTGTTGAGACTTGTTTGTGGCCTAATATGTGATCTATTCTGGAGGATGTTCCATGTGCACTTGGAAAGAATGTGTATTCTGCTGTTTTCAGATGGAATATTATGAATATATTTGTTAGAGCCATGTGGTCCAAGGTATCATTATTGTTTGGATAATCTATCTATTGATGTAAATGGGCTGGTAAAGTCCCCTACTGTTATTGAATTACTGTCAGTTACTTCCTTTATGCTTGTTATTAACTGCTTTATGCATTTAGGTGCTCCCATGTTGGGTGCATAAGAACTTATAATTGTTATATCTTCTTGTTGGATTGTTCCCTTTATGATTATATAGTATCCTTCTTTGTCTCTTGTTATAGTCTTTGTTTTAAAGTCTCTTTCATCCGATATAAATATTGCTACCCTGGTGTTGTTTTCACTTCCATTTACATAATAAATGCTTCTTCATCCCTTCATTTTCAATCTGCATGTGTCTTCAGGTCTGAAATAAGTCTCTTATAGGTACCCCATGCTGTACTTTTTATCTCTATGACTTATTTTATAACTAGAAGTTTATACCTCTTAATCCCCTTCACCTATTTCACCAATCCCCCCATGCTTTTCTCCTCTGACAACCATCAGTTTCTTCTCTGTATTTTTGAGTCTGTTTCTATTTTTGATCTTTTTTTTTTTTTAAATTCCACATGTAAGTGAAATCATAAGGCATTTGTCTTTCTCTCATTTATTTCACTTTGATCACCACCACAAATATATAAAAATTAAACCTTCAAACTGTCCAAAAAGGAATAGGATATTTATCTAACTGCACAGAAATGATTATAGCATTGGATGTTATTTGTTGCCTACCCAATTTCCATTTGCCACCTCTATTCCTTTCTTACTAAATGCCTTGAATCAAGAGATCATATCCTTAACTCCAGGGGTGAATTCCCAAATAAAAGCCCCCCAACAACCAAGACCACAGGAATGAAATAGTTACATAGTTAAAAAATAAATATGGCTTGAGCCATTACACATCTTTTAATCTGTCTTTTAGCATTGCTGTAACTAACACAATGTGAAAACTCATCCCTCCATGTTCCACCGAGGGAATTCAACTTTCATAGAACATTTCTGAGAGTTATGCTGCCTTCCAGAAAGATGAAGAGTTGATATCTTCCTCCACTGAATTTTCAAATTCAGTTTACCCCTGTTTCAGAGTATCTTCAATTTTGTATTATTATTATTATTATTATTATTATTATTATTATTATGTATTTATCTGTATGAGTCTTCCTTTAAACCTGTGACTACTTGAGAGAAGTAAACTTTTACTATTAATTTTATGCACATTTTTGCCTAACACAGAACTTGGTGCATAGTAGGCACAATTAAATTGCCAACTAAATAAATAAATATTAGTATAGATGGAAATACCTTACCTAATATATCACACAGTGGATGGATCAAATGATTAAATACTCTGCCAGCTTGGGTGCCCCAAGAAGCAGAATTAGAAGTATAAGAAATTTACTGAGGAAAAGTCCTAGAAAGGATAAAGAAGTTGGGGATAGGAGTAGGCAGGAAGAATCATAAGATTCCAAGCAGGTCACATACCTGTGAAAGGGGAGAGTGAAGAGAGGATTGGGTAGGAAGAGTCTCATGCTCTAAGGAAGTTCTGAAAAAGCTTCAATCCAGGTCTTCAGTATCTCTGAACAAAATTTGCCTGCTGGAAAACTTCAGCCTTAAGCAAGGATGGTACAGCAATTGTACCTCTAGCATGCTGGCTCAGTAATGGACAAGCCTGAGGGTAACTGATAGTGGATCCATAGGAGTGGCAGTGGGGTTGTTAATCTGCTCTCACAGTAGATTCTCTAGGAGTTCTGAGTGACAATTTTCATAGCAATCACAAAAATATACAATCAAATCTTAGAACTAGCAAAAGAAAAAGAAGAAGAGGAGGAGGAAGAAAGAAAAAGGAAGGAAGGAAGGATGGAAAGAAGGAAGGAAGAAGGAAGGAAGGAAGGAAGGAAGGAAGAAAGAGAAAGAAAGAAAGAAAGAAAGAAAGAAAGAAAGAAAGAAAGAAAGAAAGAAAGAAAGAAAGAAAGAAAAAGAAAGAAGCTTACCAATGAATAGTTATTATATTAGACATTATTTATTGCCTACTTCCTTATTATTACTTCCTAAATCCCATAAATTACATACCTTTATCCCTCTCTTTAGTCGAAGATACCATTTAGATTCACTGATCATGTTCATCTTATTTCTTTCACTAACACCTCATTAAAATAAGCTGATCTAAGTCTGGCAAATGACACAGAGGAAGTCTGTCAGTGATTTTCTGACAAACATTTATTCTCTCCTGAGAAATACATACTGAATGAATTGGTCCCTTTTCTTCTGGAAGTTACTGCCTTTGGATGTGACACCTTAAACTAACATGCTAGAGAGAGAAGTGTCAGGATTATCACCATAAGCCAAAGCAGAGACCTGACCTCTCATATCAAGTGCATGCTTTACTTCCAGAGCTTTGGACCTTCTGGACTCTCAAGGGAGATGCATGATTTATTATTTAAGGCAGTTTCATTTGTGAATATCTATCATCTGATACTGAAAGCAACCTACCTGTTTCAGTTGTTTTATACATTTTTTTTAATTATATGAAAACTAAAGTGTACCAATGAGGTATATAACATGAATACCACAAAATAAAAATAAAAATAATAAAATTTCAAAGAGGACACATAGGAAAGATGCATATGAATACTTTTCCAATTACTGCAAGTAATCAAAGAAACGGAGTTGTAGAGGCATAATTTAACTTTGATAAATTTTTCAAAACATGATATTCAATATTGGTATAAGGCTTCAGGGAAACTGAATAATTGATTATAATTTTAGAGCAATTTAAACTAGGAGTTTATGGAAAATAAATTTGCAGTGGATATCAAGAATCTTAAAATGATCACAAACCTTTAATCTAATCATTTAAACTTAGATATTTTTCCTAAGGAAATAATTACAAAATAATATAATCTCCTATAATGATCATTGTGACTTTTTTTTAATAGTGGGAAAATATTTAGATACAGCATGATTAGCCAACAATGATGAACAATTAATTAAAGGATGTTATTCAGTTAGACTAATTATTTCCCATATAAAGACAACACTTGTTAAAAATACAGATTCCTGGTCTGATTTGAGATTTACTGAATCAGAATCTCTTGCAGAGTTACCAAGAATCTACATGTTTAACAGTCATCTCAGGTGATACTAATAATCAAACACTAGGTAGGATATGATGGTCACTTTTAAAATTATAACTATGAAGACCATGCACAAGTATTAAGAAATGCATGACATTATATTGAAAGAAAAATATAGAAATATAGAAAATATATTGCAGATATTGTAATTACATATATTTACAACTTTGTAAATATATGGATAAATTCAGGTGGAAAAGAATTTTTGGGGAGGAGGGTAGGGAGGGAGAGAGAGAATCTTAAATGGGCTCCATGCCCAGGGCAGAGCTCCATGCAGGGCTCAGTCTTAAAACCTTGAGATCATGACCTGAGCCAAAATCAGGAGTCAGATGCCTAACAGACTGAGCCACCCAGTCACCACCAGGTTGAAAAGAATCTTTAAATATGTACACATTTCTTTAAAATTTTTTTCTCCTGTTTTATGTTAACACTTTCTTTAAAGATAAAAATGACTGAATTATATTACAAAACTATAAATATATACAAAACTATAAATATATTACAAGAGTAAACATATATATAAATATACACAAACACACACACTCTAAATTTGGCTATAGAGATCTTTTAACATATTACACCAAGTTTTACTCAATATTACATTCATAGTTCTGATTCTTAGATCTCAAAAATGAGCATAAATAACTTTCAAAAATGGAAAAAGCATTTGAAAGGACATATCAAAGTCTGCTAGAAAAAGCAACTAATAAAATGTTCATCTATTATGGGAGAGTATAATACAAATCATGAAGTTGAAACTTTTATTTACTCACAAGCCATAAAAATGTTTCAGTTTTGATAAACTAGAAAATAAACTATTTGCTACCTTTTGGATTATTTTAAATCACGATAAGACATTGCAGAAAGAACCAACAATACTTGCACTTCTAGCTAAAAAAAATCTTTAAATGGATTTTGTTGATTTTTTTTCTGTGAAGCTGGATTTTATAAAGAATCAATCAATCAAGAAATCATTCTTCCAATCATTTCATAGTAATTGAGTTATAATCTCTTGCTGGATCTGTCAGCATTACTGATGGATGGGTTTGTCTGGCAACCATTTCTTATTAATATCTATGGTCAAGTTCTCATCACTCCTTTAAGATGGTGATACTTCAAGAAAACTAGCACAAATGGATAACAGTTGTATCCTCACTTTAAATTTTCACTGACACCAGAAATAACTTCAGAAAGAAAAAATGGTAAAATAAGTTATTGTTATTACAAGTGGAACATTCCTGGTATATTTTAATTTCTAAAATCCAGCCAGCATTACTTTAAAAGTCATTTGCACCATTTTTAAAAATGTGGTAAAATGTATTACACATCTGAATTTCTACCACTTAAAAATACTGTATCCCCAAATCACAAAATGATAAAAGGAAGATGCGGGATGCTAAAAAAAAAGAAAAAGAAAAAAAAGAAGAAGGAAAATGAGAAAAGGAAGCTGCCACCAGTAATATTTATGGTTTTTTTACTATGTACTAGGCTCCGTTTTAAACACTCTGTACTTAATTCTTATTACCACCTTATGCAGTGGTACTAATACTTCCTTTTTATAGATGAACAAGTTGAGATGATAGTGGCTTAAGTGATTTGTCCATGGTTCTATAATGACTAAATGGTGGAGGCAAGATTCAAAGTCACACATCCTTGGGCTCCAGAGCTCACACTTTTATCCACTGTATTGTAGTTATAGAATGATAGAGCTGGACAGACTTGGCTTTAAGTAAAAAATCTACAAACTCCTATTCAAATGTGAAAAATCACTTAATTTTATTATTTTATTTTCCAATAGGTCAAATTCAAATAATAACAACATTGGTGAAAATAGTATATGGTTATCTCTTCCCTGCCTTTATTTCTTTCACCCAAATTTAAATGAGGTCTATAGTAATTTCAAAGACCAGTACAGTGACAACTTCTTCCCCAAATTTCCCCAAACCAAGGAAAAGCATTATATCAGCACAATAATTATACCTGCTCATTAAAGTTTCAGTATTTTCACAGAGATTGAGAACAGATAATATTATCTACATCTGCCAATGGGAAAAAAAATAGGCTCAGTAAATTAAACGACTTGCATACATTGGTTACAAAGCTAGATTCTAATCCTTGCTCTGCCTTGTATGAGCTGTGTAACTATGGACCGGTCCATTTCTTCCTCTTTGAAATGATTAATTGGTATTATATACTGCACAGGTTTTCTGTGAGGAGAAAATGAAGTGGTACATTTGAAAATATTTTAAAGATAAAAATATAATGTATCCTAATCAAACTAAATTCATTTAAATAATAGTAAGTAGATTTTATTCTTACATGTGTGTTTCAAAATATAACATTAACAGACGTTACAAGAAAACATCACACAACTTCATATGGATAGTTAAAGAAATATACAGAATATACAGATAAAGAAATCATTAGTACCACCAAACCCACTAGAACTACCAGTCAGGTATCACCCATTGGTTAACTTTTTGCTATAGGTAAAGAAGATTATGTATTTCATGAGCAGTTATATTTCAGTATTGATGTTGACCAATTTTACTTGAGATATATTTGCCCCTTGTAGGTTTTCATATTTGAATGCTTGAGGAAATAGGTTTTGCTTAAATATTTCTTATCTATAACAATATCCTTGGTTGACATTAATGTGACTTCTGTGTATTTATCATTTTATCAAACCCTTCAATTATGGTTTGGAAATTTCCCAAAGATTTTTAGGAAACAACTTGAATGTGTTTACATGAGAAAGTCTCTTTTAGTATTTTGGTGAAGTTAAAACATAAAATTCTTTGTGTTGACAACTAGTGAAGAATGATTTGCTTGTCATTTGAAATGGTTGAGCTATAAAGTACTGACATGTGAAACTTACAACAGAAATTCAGAAAGACCTGACCCTCAAATGATAAAAATGGAAACTTTGTAGTAAATTTCTCCAAAATAATACCTTAACAATGTACTTTAGTGTTTCAGCTCTATAGATTTTTTGGTAATACACTGGATTAAATCAAGTTAACTATCAGAAACTCTTGAAATGGTTCAGTATCACCTTCTCCCAGCTAGAGGAAGGTTAAACGGAGCTGGCTGGATACCCCATACCAGATGAAGCTGAGAAAAATTACATTCCCCTGCTTTTCTCATCTTTGAACCTAATCTTCTTCTACCTCATTTCTATTCCTGTTTCTTCTTTCACAATCTCTGGACAGCCTTATTCTTATTCCCTTCACTTCTGCAATGCTTAGTAGGTCTGATCTTCATTAATAAATGCATGACTATTACAACAACTACTAAGTGATTTATGTTCTGTCTCATATTTTCTAATATATTAGATAATATAGTATTAGTTTACTTTTTCTAAGGCACAGTCCTTTTCCCCAAAATATCTTCCATGCTCAAAATTATTCAATGCTTCTGTAAATAAAATATCCTTTAATATATTTATTCAATAAATACTAAGCACCTCTATGTACTAAAAAATGGGCTAGGCAATGAAGGGTGAGAAAAGTAAACATAATCCCTATCCTCATGGATTATATTCTGAGAGATGTACAAGAGACAGTAAGGGATGGAAAGGAAGTAAACAAAAACAGAGTAATTCAAAATTATATCTAATTTTATAAAGGAAAACAGTGTTAAGATGCAGAATAATAGGTGTTCTACTTTACATAGGATAGTCAAGGAAGAACTCTTTGAGAAGACCTCTAAACTGAGACCTGAATGATGTAAGTGAGCTATGAATCTACCAAATGAAAGTGGCTGGGAAACAGTATTTGCAAAGACCTTTGCGAGAAAAAGACTTTTTTAAGAGTCTGTCATGTTTAGGACACTGAAAGAAAACTGTTACTAGAGCATGGAAAGCAAAGGAAGAATGAAATGAAATGCGGTCCTACATACAGGAAGGGGCAGAAAATGCAAGCCGTTGTAGAATAATGAAGTTTTAGATTCTATTCTAACCATAATTTAAGTGACATCTCTTTAATGTAGCATTCAGAGCCCTTAAAATACGTCCACGACTACATTTTATATGCCTTTTTACTCCCCTGCTTTCTAGGTAATCTGGTCTGCTTTCTATTCCTCAATATGATTTGGGCTTTTTCTTCTCTAAAATGTTGTGGAAGTGGTTTCCTCAGCTTGTTATAACTTTGTGACCTTATTTCTGCCTACCCATAGCTACATTCTTCAAAGCTAGGGGCAAATTTCACCCCCACTATAAAGCATATCTAAACATTCTAACCAGAGTGACTGTGCTACTGTGTGTGTGTGTCTGTCTGTCCGTCTGTCTCAGTCTTTCTTTCTCTATCTTCTTTCTCTCTTTCTGTTCTCCTTTTCTGTCTCTCCCTCTTATTTTTATTTTTAAAAGCTTTTACAACTTTAAAACAGTCACATAAGACTACATTTTCATAAAGGTTTACAATTTGTAAAGTGATTCACATATATGCTTCAGCTATGTGGTCTATTAGCTAGATTTTAGAGATGAAGAAAGTGAAGGGCAAGTGAATTAAGGGGACTGTTTATGTTCAGCTGTTATTCAATTCCAGATACTCCCATAGTTAAGCCCATGCTCTTAGTAGTTGCCATGTGTACATAACACTTCTACTTTGCGTTACAATTATCTATATACTTTGTTTAGGCAGATCTTTGAAATGTAAGATTAAATTTTATTATCCTTTTTTTCTTCACAGCATTTAGCAGAATATCCATCACATACTGGGCACTCAAACCTTAACTTAATAAAATGAAGTAATTTGTTGTCTTTCATGAACGCAACAGGTGCCAACATACATCAGAGAGAAACCATAGCTTGATTTCTTTCAAACATTAATGAAGTATGCAGAAGCACTTATCTTCTCCCTAACCAGCTCCATTACTTATTCATTTTCTTCCTATAAGAATGTCATCAGCATCTTCAAGCTTTCAATCTACTTAGTTTTCTTTTTACTTAAATGGCCTCCTCCTTCACAGGAAAAATTAAGGCGATTAATTATGCACTCAGTCAGCTGCCACACCACAGAAATGGTCCTGTACCTTGGGGCATCTGGGTGGCTCCATCAGTTAAGCATCTGACTTCAGCTCTGGCCATGATCTCAGGGTCCTGGGATGGGCCCCGCATGGGGCCCCATATCTGGGCTCCACACTCAGCTGGGAGTCTGCTTTTCCCTCTCCCGCTGCCCCTCCCTGCGCTCATGCTCTCTCTCTCAAATAAATAAATAAAATCTTAAAAAAAAAAAAAGAAGTATGTCTGCCCCTAAATGTATTGTTAATTTCTTCTCTTCTGTTTCAGTTCTTTCTCTTCTCTAGTTCAAGAACAGTCTCTCCACATATGTACTGATTCCTGTATCCGCTCATCCCTCCATGACCAGTTCCATCAGTTTTACCAACTCTTATAAATATATTCAGTTTTCCCTACTTCTTCCCTTCTGTTTACCTTTATGCCCAATACAATTACATACTAAAACAACTCCCCCTAAATCTGACCTTATATTGAACTAAATATTCAGTTATTTAAAGCATTACTCTTATTTCCTTATTTTTCTTCTTGTGGTAGATTCATTTAACTTATCCCTGCGATGCCTTATTTCTTTTCTCAACACATAGGATATTGTCTAGAAATATAGTAAGTCAAGATATCACCTGGCTGCTATCTATCCCAGGTCAGTAAAGCCAAGGTTAAAGGAGCCAAAGGAATCTTAGAAAAGTCAGGCATGATCAACACTAATAAAGTTAACTGAGGAACAAAATGACAGAATGAACATGCAGTCAGCCTAGACTACTGGAGGTCCTAGATCTATGAAAGTGATGGATGGCATTGCAGATTGGAAAAGGCATATGAAGTCTTTCATGTGCATTACTAGTGAGCCATGAACCTGAAATGCTCCATGTGTGTAAACCAATTCAGTGTTTAAAAGATTTTATTGTTTTAGAAATTTATCATATATTCCTTAAATTAGGAAACTGATTTGATAAAATGTTCCTTTGTGATATGCCCATTTAAGAAAAAGAGATATTTTTTGAGACATAAGTACATGGAGAGGCAAATTTAATCATCTCTATACTATTTTTTACTTTGTTGGCATAATTTCAAGGTCAGTTTAGTCTGTAGCTCTTAACAAATGCAAGATAATGTAATTTTCCTCCCATGGTGTTCTGGAGAACAATTTTTCTATATTTTAAATCATTTCACTTAGATATAAAAATAATGTCCATATATAACATTGGAAAGTACAGTAGATATTAAAAAGAAGTAAATCATGCATAACTTTTTACCCAGAACTAATTATTATTAACAAAGGGTTCTGCATCCTTTTTTCTTGTTCTAAGCATTTTTAAATATTTAAAGCTCATTTTTGGAACAAATTTTTCATTTGGATTTTATTTTTTCCACTTAAACTAAATATGTGATTTAAACATTTTTCACTTAATGTAAGCATCACAAATTCTCCATTAGCAACAATTTCAATGACAAGAAGAATTTCACATTTGCCAATCTTCCATAACAATTATTGCATTAATACTCATTTAGAATGTTTCCAATCTGTCTTTCAAAATAATAAACATTTGCACTGTAGAACATGAAGTTTTATTCTTTATATATCATTTTCTTAATATTTATTCCCAGATGTGAGACCATGAAGTCCAAGTGATATTTAAGTTTTGACCATTTTAACTTTTGATGATTGCTTTCTATTTATCTCAAGAAGAAGCCCACTGTCAATGTATCCAAGAGCGTGTACCTTTGTCATAACTGAATATTACCATAAAAGAACTCTTTACTAAATAATTATAATGAAAGTAGTATTTAATCATTTATTGATTCTCTATTTTGCAGATTGCAAAAATGGTAGGAAATTTGATAATTTCATTCATCATTGTCATTTCAGGTTTTGTTAATTTTTGTTACTATTTTAGGACTCCTCTTCAAGAGTCTTGATTTCTAGAATGACTGGAATAGTTTTGTTTTGTTCTCCACCCCATCACAGTGCCTTCTTCAATATATACTAATCAATAAATGTTTTTGAATGATTTAGGAGTAAAATGATAAATAAATGGATGAATAAATAAATGCAGCTATCAGTCTGGTTGGCAAAAACATGAGAATTTTTAAATCCTTGTGGAAACACAGTTCCACAACTGGCTGATGGTAGAACATTTCAAGACAATATCAAGGGTATTTTTTTTCTCAGGAAGATATTTTCATGCCTACCTTATCTTATGATATTTTTTATCACTTGGCAGGAAATGGCAAAAACATACTAAAGACGTCAGTAACTTCCCCCTAATTCATAATACCCTCTGTTGTCTTTGTTTGAGATATTGACAACTTGAGAATCTTTCAGATTCTGATGGTAAGCACTTAGGGATCCTGACATTACTAAACATCTCAAGAGCATGGTCCAGACCTCCTATCTAACTTCAATGTATGTATTGCATACCAGTAAGTATGTGTATCACCCATATCAATAAGGGAAAAGGTAAAAAGTCATAAGATGATAACAGAGACAGGTTATTACTTGATGGCCCAGTTAATAAATTATTTGGAATGAAGTTGCTATACAGTTCTTCCTGCATAAGGTCTTGAGACCTGTTATAATGAAACCTCTTTCAGCTTCCCCCATTTTTGCAATAAGCAATATCACTGCCTTCTGACTTTCCTTAGTGTCACTGGGTTCAAAAAATCAGAAGTGAAGTACTCTTGATCATTCCAGGCTGCAATTGAATCAGTTAAATCATACTCATGGCTGCCTTAGGAAGTACATAAGAAAAGGACATCTGTTTTTGAGTAAATATTGCCCCTTAACCTTTCCTTGACAAAGGCAGAAGGAATTAGGAAAGAGCAGGTAGATAGAATAATTCTGAGAGTGATGGCTTTGCTTGTTTCTGTTAACTATAGTGGCACCACGTTGATGTGGCCTACGGAAGCCTCTATTCTACAAGGATAAAGTGAGACATGTGAAGTATTATATTTGCCCTGAGTTAGGTTGTCTAAGAATCAGAAACTAAGACAAGATTAAACATGATAAACATTTATAAGAGAAAATACCTAGGAGAGAAGAATGGAGGGGCCCTGAGAGGCTGAGAGAGCCATCAGAATGCAATTCACTGCAGTGAAGGAGAAAAGGAAAAAAAGGAAAGTGGGGTGGAAGCATCTGAGACTTCAGTGCAGTTGTAAAGAAAGTTTAACAAGGTTTTGGGGGAGTTCTAGAGTCAAAGTTGCCCATCACAGCAGTCCTGTGTCTCCCAGAAATAGACTTGCATGTGGTATCACTGCTAGTCTCAACCACTGGCTGAGACAGGCAAATAGAAAGCATGGCCTTGATAGGAATATGGAGATAAATTTCAAAGCTCAGCACCTGGGGCCATGGGTCAATTATGCTTTCTGCAATGAGAGATCTAAGAGGTACATTCTCATGGCTGCCACATACTGTAAGGTATAGTCTTTGCTAGATGACTAATTGTCTTCTGTGGAACAGGAATGAGCAATGACAAAGCATAAACTCTTCTCTTAAACCAAAATGCAAAAATGCTGTAACCATCAATCAATTTCTAATTGTGCATTAGTAAGCATACTGCAACAATATCTTTCAGTTCTGGCCAGTGTTGTCAATGTTCTTGATTTAAATTTCTTCACAGTTAAAAAAAAAAAATCTCACATGAATTGCTTTATGGACTTTCACTAAACACTTGTTTGTACCAATAAATCATGCTACTCCTGTTATAGGAGTTTTCCCAAATATTCTTGAACAAACATAAATAATATGCCAAAACAATTTATCTTATCACTTTCCACAACAGAAAGTTTCTGCTTCTTTCTTACCTCTACACAGTTTAAATAGATTCACTGTAAAGACTGACGTCCTGAAGCCATTTCACAGCCATGCAATTGGTTATTCATACATCCATTTGTTAAAGTAAGTTTTTTTTTTTTTAATTCACCTGAAAGATCAAATCTGAGTAGCAGATACAGATGTACTATACACAGGTAAAACAATTTTACACCTATAATGAGCACATTTTACAAGAAAAATACCTTACATTTTAGTGTCTCTGTAGCATACTTAAGAACCAGTCATTGGTTACCTCAGCAAAGGTCAGTACTATATTTTCAACCAATTTTTAGTTTGCTTATTGTGAGCCTGGGGTACTTGTTACAGGCTGACACAAAACAGAGTCAAGAAAAACTTATTTATATGTTTATTATAAATGAGTGCATCATATAAAAGAAGCATATATTCTGTGTTATCTGTTCTCAATAAATTCAGTGACCAAATAACATAATACTCTAGAGGTTTCCTGCTAAAAATAATTGGCTTTCAGTTGTGATGGTACACAAAGGACATAGTTACAGAGTGTAATGGAATTTAATAAAACCTCATTATGTCTCTGCTTTGTTCTGAGAAAATCAAAATAATAAATTTTATTCATATTGTGTAAAATATAGAACACATCCAGCAAAAGCTAACAGCTAGAATTTTTTATTTAGTCTTAGTTAAAAATAAAATTACCATAAGCATAAATGGTATTATATATGAAAGGTTTGCTGTGAACCAAGTAGTGGGGTTTTCTTTCTTCCTTTCTTCCTTTTCTTTTTTTCCTTCTTTCTTCCCTCCTGTCTTTCTAATATTTCGTCAACCAGTTATTTTAGTTATTAATGTTGAACAATAAATCTATTTTTGTGACTTCAAATCCTGGGTTATTTTTAAATATCTCAATCAGTCCAAAGGATAAGTTTGGACACCATATATAGTTTTGTGATCATAGGAATCTAATGGACGAAATGACCTCAGAGGCTATCCAGTTAGAGTAACACACTTTTGAAATTTTAAAGTTACATGTGCCATTTGTATTTGTCATAATTCTTTTCTTTCTGTTTACAATCAGTGTGATAGTCAATTGCTCTACAATGCTTTATTTAATCTCCCAGGAATGGAACCATCAATTCTGAAGTTTATGATAACCACAAAAAATGCATAAAATACTTGTTTTTGCAAGTGTATTTGTTCAGTTAAACCACCATAAAATGTATCTCTACTGGGTAATGAAATTGCTCCCTTAAGCTGTAAGTGAACTCACCAGCTTTGTGTTGATTAATGCATTCTCTGCAGAGAAACTCATCAATTTTGTGCTAACTCTAGTATGGTAATCTGACTTAAATCTGCAGTCTATTTGAAATAAAGATTGCTTCTAACAATTTAGATTATTTGTCTAATTATAACAAATATAATTAGAAGCTAAGAGGAAAAGGAAGAGAAAAAGTCCTTGATTAAATCTAATCAAGTGGTCAAGGAAGAATAATTGATGTGTAAATACATTTACATCTGCAATGAAAATGATTGGTTACTAGTCCTTCAAAATCAATGCTAGTCCAGGTACCCCTATACCTGGAATAGTTTTCTTCTCTAATCATTATGTATGCAAATCCTGCCCATTTCGCTCAGTTTTCACAAACTTTCTGCTGAATCCCACTGCTAGAAATAACCACTCCTTTATGTAATCAAGTATTTCATAGTTATCTCTTACATCCTTAAAAAATCTATTGGGATCCTTGAAGTGCTGTAATATTCTAAAAGATCATTTTCTAAAGAGCATTTCTTAAGAAGTTTTAATGTCTTACTTTTTCTCAAAGAATATGAAAGGATGTAAATACATATTTCACAACAACCAGTATATATATTTCCTTTCATCTAGTTACATATTCTCTTAGATTGCTACATTGCATCTCTTTCTAAGCACTGAAATATGTTGTTTCCTTCCTTTCTCTGTCATCCTTTACCATATGTTTCTCTTTTTCTCCCTTCTCTATCTTTTCTCTTTTATTTACACAGATGATTTAGTCTTTCCTTCCTCTCCAAATTGGAATTTTCTTTCCCTTCCAAATTTGGAGTTTTGGTAGACAAGAACAACATTCTCCATGGCAGGAAGGGAAGGGGGGAACTCAATAAATACACTGTACTAGTATCTTGTCTTTTTATCTATGAAGTCAGTATAAATGCTTATTGAGAACCTACTATGTGTTAGGCCCTGTACCAAGTGGATACTGGAGATATAACAGTCAACAAGAGAGACTCATGCTCTGCTTCCTATAGCCGATAATGTTGTGGGGGAATTTAGACAAATAAATAGGCAGTTTCAAAACATTATGATAACTATTTTTATTGGATATTTCTGACAGAGGTACAAGCTGCAGCAGAAGGAATATTGAAGAGTTTTCCAGGATGAGGTCCTAATGAGCCTGGAATGTTTAGGGAACTATAACATGGAACGTAACATTTGCTAAGTGAGATTTCAGAGTGGAGAAGTAATTCAGGAACATATCACAAACTGTCTCAGGAGACATCACAGAATCCCTCCATTAAATTTTATTTTCTTTTAGTATATGTTCTTCCCTATTATTAACACTTAGCGAGCAGAGACTGTTTTACTCACTTATATATTGCAAAGTGCCACAGTACCTGACACAGGGTAGGGGCCCATTAAATTTTCCTATGGTTTTTATTATATGAATTACTTCTCCCATTAATGATAATAATTTATACCCTGCCTACTAACTTAGAGCTATCCTTTGTGACTCAGTTGTTTTAGTGTTTTCGATCTGTTGAAACATCCCATCAACACACAAATAATAATACTGGAGTTTATACTTGAGTACAATTTATCTTACCATTATTTTTCCAAAACCCTAAGGATTCCTGATGGTAGCAGTTTTATAGGTAGTACTTACTAGCAGAACTGTTTAATAGTAGATGCTGTAATGATCAGTTATATGCTAAGTCTGAAATTTAAACTGGGAGTATTATTTCCAGTTGTGTATCTGAGTTTCAGATTCTAGCCATGGAGAAGAACTATGTTCTAGGCCAAGGACAAACTCTACTCTCTTTCTGTGGGCAAAATCATACCTGAATATATTTCACATTTGCTTGATAATAAGTTAAAAAATAAAAATAAAAGAAATCTTGAGGAAAAAGCAAAGGTAAGATCATCCTGAAAACAGAGTATTATTTGAGGCAGAGTATTTGTCTGTTAATTGTATAATTAACGCAGTTGTCAATTCTGTTAATTGTCTCCAGTATCCATTTTCACTGGTCTCCTTCCCTGCCAAGATTTTTTTAAAATTTTTATTTAAATTCCAATTAATTAACATACAGTGTAATATTAGTTTCAGGTGTACAATATAGTGATTCAGCACTTCCATACATCACCTGGTGCTCATCACAAGTGCGCTCCTTAATCTCCATCACCTATTCAATCATTTCCCACACCCACCTCTCTTCTGGTAACCATCAGCTTGTTCTCTGTAGTTAAGATCTCTTTCTTGGTTTGCCTCTCTCTCTCTTTTTTCCCTTTGCTCATTTGTTTTGTTTCTGAAATTTGACATATGAGTGAAATCATACAGTATTTGTCTTTCTCTGACTTATTTTGCTTAGCATAAGATTCTCTAGCTTCATCCATATCATTGCAAATGGCAAGATTTCATTCTTTTTAGGGATGAGTAATATTCCATTAAATATATATATGTAATGGAATATACATATATCCAGAACATACATATATCCAGAAGTGATATACATGTATCACTTCTTTGTCTATCTATCAATCAATGGATACTTGGGCTGTTTTCCTTATTTGTCTATTGTAGATAATGCTGCTATAAACATTGGAGTGCATGTATCCCTTTGAATTAGTATTATTGTATTCTTTGGATAAATACCTAGTAGTGCATTTGCTGGATCAAAGGGTACTTCCATTTTTAACTTTTTGAGGAACCTCCATACTGTTTCCAGAGTGGCTGTACCAGTTTGCATTCCCACCAACTGTGTAAGAGGGTTCCCCCTTCTCCACATCCTTGTGAAAGCCTGTTGTTTTGTTGTGTTATTGATTTTAGCCATTCTAACAGGTATGTGGTGATATCTCATTATGGTTTTGATTTGCATTTTCCTGATGATCAGTGATGTTGAGCATCTTTTCATGTGTCTGTTGGCCATCTGGATGTCTTCTTTGGAAAAATGTCTATTCATGTCCTCTGCCCATTTTTTAATTGGATTATTCATTTGGGGGGTGTTGAGTTTTATAAGTCCTTTATATATTTTGAATATTAGCCCTTTATCAGATATGTCATTTGCAAATATCTTCTCCTATTCCATAGGTTGCCTTTTAGTTTTGTTGTTTCCTTTACCATGCAAAAGCTTTTTATTTTGATGAAATCCCAATAGTTTATTTTTGCTTTTGTTTCTCTTGTCTTAGGAGGCATATCTAGAAAGAAGTTGCTATGGCAATAAATAAAAACTAGGATTGGGGAGCCTGGGTGCCTTACTTGGTTAAGCATCTGACTCTTGATTTCAGCTGTCATGATCTCAGGCTCATGAGATTGAGCCCTGCATTGGGCACTGCACTGAGCATGGAGCCTGCTTAAGATTCTCTCTCTTTCTCTCCCACTGCCCCTCCCCACCTCTCTCTCCCTCTCTAAAAATAAAAATAAAAATTACGATTAAAATCTCATTTTTAAATAAAATCTTAAAGAGTATCATCCACGCTTAGAAAATGTGAGAATTATTATACAATATAATAGAAATAAAACAAGGTTGACTGAAAGACTGACCAGTTTATAATCAATGGAAAAATGAAGAAAAGTGGGTCTGCATTATGAGTGATTTTGTGTGTAATAGAATCCCACTGAATGTATAGACAATATCAAGATGACAAAAGGACATTGTGAAGGGTAATGACCACAAGCATATGACCTAATAAAGGGTTTCCCAAAGTTATCTAGTAATAAGAACTATCTTGCTCTCTGTTAACCTTATAGATTACCAGAACTAACCTGGAAATTCTGATTCAGGAGATGTGGGTGGAGCCCAGGACTGTGTGTTTATAACAAGCACTCCAAGGGAGTTCATACTCAGGTAACTTATTAGAAACTTTTGCCTAAGAAAACAAACATTGTTTCTACGTGCTTTCTTGCTTAAGAAATCTCTTTCATTTTGCATGGGATAGTTAAGTATAGGGATTAAAAGGGCAGTCTCCAATCTCTGCTACATCTTTCCATTGTCATTTAGGGCAAGTTACAAATCTTTGTATTGTCCACCCACTACCTTATGTAGTTCCTAAAGTTGTTTTAAGAACTAAATGGGTTAACATTGTAAAGCACTTACCACAGTGCCTGCTCATTTTAAGTGCCTATTCATTGTTAACTGTTCTTATTCTTATTTGTTTAAGCACACAACACAAATTATTATATTTAATTCCCACAACAAATTTGTAAGACTGAAACTATGTTTAATTACCATTGTAATGGTAAATAGCACAGCAGGAATTCAAACTCAGGTCTATGTGATTGGAGAGCCCACATTGCCTAAATGTGGAAATATGTTACATTTTACCATAAATACTCATATTTTAAAACACAAAATAATAAAGTATATATATACATATATATCTCAATTAGAGCCAACACCATTTATATATTTGAAGCACTTACGAATGAGTCAGAAAAAAACAAAAATACCATTTTTATGTGGATGAAGACAAGTCTCAAAATAAAAATAAAAATTGCTCTAGCAATCAAATGAATGTTTTACCTGTCATTAGCAAAGGTATGAAAAATTAGTATTCTCCAAAGTAGGGATCAGACATAATTGTGCACTGTTAGTAGCATTTAAATTAGTGTAACTTTTTTGTAAGTCGTTTTGACAAAAGATATCAAAAGCCATAAAAAACTGCATAACCATTGATTCAATTATTTCACCATTAGGAAATTTGGGATGTTATAAAACTCTGGATGTGATAATTCTACATATAAAAGTGAAAATTATGAAATAATGTAAACATTTAACAATTGAATGGAAAAGATATTTGATGCCATATATACTTTGTGAAATAGTAGGCAACTTATACACACCATGTTTTGGGGAATTTTTAAAAAATACTGATAATGCTCACATTAGGGTCGTCCTTCCAGAAGAATGACAAACTAGATACATTGGGGCCTTGAGAGCAGTCTTTTCACCTGAATCATGCAAAAATATAGCTTTTATGTTGTTGCTAGACTCTCAACAAGATAAAGTAAAAGTTATGAATTGAAAAGAGAGTGATGATTTTCAGAAGATGAGAGGAGATAGGATCTTTGTGTGGGTGGAAGGGTTGACCTTGACCATAAAGCATAGTTCATTCATAGTAATAAGAGGGAAGGCAAAGTATGTGGACGCCACTGCTCACCGGTAAGTTAATGTAGAGGCAGGTCTTTTGTGGAATATCTTTTCTGATTGCTTCTGTTTTCTCAATGAAATAAGAAGTAATGTCATCAACAAGAGTGAGTATCTGAGAGGTCCTGGGGGATGTTTGCAGAGAAAAGGGATGTGAACTTATTGAGGAAGAACAGGGAAGAATGGAAATTGACTAGAGAAATAGAATCATTGGGCAACATTTCAGACACCTTGACATTGTTATCATGACTTTGAAGTTAGACTACTGTGCGTGGTTATTTGTTTTGCTCCAACCATAGGTATAGCTGTTAATGGAAGAGAATTGGATTTAACCAAGTCTGAGGTTTTGTCACAAGATTATAAAATGGAGGAAAGGAATTGAGACTATATGTCATGGAGTGATTAGAATAATCAGTCAAGGGATGTAAGCAGGTAGTGAAGGAAAATAGAAATTGAGAAGTGTGAGATAAATGAGTATCAGTAAAGCACTTTTACATCTCTGAGATTTGTATATGTTTGATCTATAGATAACACATATCTGAAGTTATTAACTGAGGTGAAAAAATAGCAGCATCCTGAAATAGAAAACCATAGTAATGATTTTTACTATTTTCTTAAAGAAGGTGAGAGTTCATAAGGTTTTGCTTTTTAATACTTCATAACATCAATGTTATATGTATACTGTTTATCAAACTTTACATGATTAAAAATTTTTAAAACAACCTTAAATTCTAACAATAAATGAGAATACTATGAAACTTACACTTACTCAAAATAGCACCTTCTCTACAAAGCCTTCTTGAGCCTGGTAAAGCATCTGGTATACTATCTGGTCCACTGTGCCTATCTGGTCATGTTCTATAGTATACTGTTTACTTCTACATGGAACATTTCAGCATCTGATATTATCTCCTTTGCTAATTTGTTAACAAGCATATTGCTATCTCCCCTTATTACAGTGGGATTTGCTTGAATAAGGGAATCTGACTCATTTGCTGCTATATTTCCATTGTTAGTGCCTGACTTGTAGAAGATCACATTTTTTGATAGACTAACATTGTTAAAATGTACATGCTTTAGGAATAGGTACATAAAAAGAAAGAAAGATATTAACAGTGTTTATAATTGGGTATAGACTTCTAAATGGTTTTCATTTTCTTTACATTCTTGTACCAAGCTTCATTCTTGACATGAGGTGGCATTTCTTTCTCAAGGTAATTTTTATTTATAGTTGCACAAAAGAACTGAGAAGCCTTATGAGAAATGAAATGTGTAAAAAAAATAAAATTTGAGCATACATAGACATGTTTCATGGTTTGGGGCACTCAAGCATGCTTTGAGTTTCCTAACCTAAGGCTTTAGCTTCCAAAACGTTAGTCATGCCAAATATTGATTGCATGTATTGCGCGCCTTGTTCTTGAAACGTGGTTCCAATTCAGGTTGATGGTAAAGTGTGGAACCAGGGAGCAAAAATATCTGACTTTTGTCCGTAAGACAGTGTCTCAGTTACTTCCATAAATGTTTTAGATTCAAGATACTCCACTGTAGATACATACCCCAGGCTGAAGTGACTCCGTCAAAAGGCATTCTCTCTTTTAACTTTACAGAAATTAAAAAGTAGAAGGTTGATGTGTGTTCAAGGGTCTCTGGCCCAGAAGAGCTGGATTAGTAATGTCAGTAGCATGTCTATTTGAGGCAGAGGTCTGATTCTGGGAAAGCCATGTCATTTCTAGCTCAGATCTGGTGGGGCCAGGACATGGTTGCATTTAGTGAAACAGACCATTATTAGAGTCATAAGGTCAGGGATGCCAACAGCTTGGATAGCAGTGACAGTAAGAATGGACACAAATGTCTAGCTCACCTAGCAACAAAGGGAGAGAATCTTGACTCGTGGAGTGCAAGTGGGAGAATGGAAAGTGTCAGTGTCAGCAGAGACTATGACAATGAGCCCTGTGATTGGCAGATCAGATAGGACTATCAGGGAGTCTCCAGCAAAATGGGCCAGCTGTTGATAACTGGAACTAACCTAGGAAGTCTCTTTACTTCCCAGGCCCTCTGTTTTCTCATCTGTGAAATGAAGAAAATAATCAGTACTTCATTAGTTTATTGTAATTAAAAACAATAAGGTATGTAAAACAACTACAAAAGTGTGGAATAATAGAAGAAAGTAAAATAGTTGTAGTAGTGATTATTATTATAATTACTATTAAAGACAAGTATAATATATATATGTAGGAAGTGGGTATAGTGAATACATGCATAAATATTGACGTTGAGATAGATACATGTGTATCCATTACCTACAGAAATAATGCTGCATAACAAGCAATGACAAAAACCAATGTCTTAAAACAATAAGTACTTATTGCACTCTTGAATTAGAGGATGAGCTGGTGTGATTCTTCAGTTCTTGGCTGAGTTTATTTATGACTCAGTGCCCAGCTGGTGAGTCATCTGCAGTTGCCTTTATTGAGCTTTCTCACACATCTGGGGCGTGGGCTCTGATACTGGGCTGATGGACCCTGATTCGCACGGTGTCTCATCCTCCAGTGGACTACTACTATTCGCTGTGCTTGTGTCATGGCAGGGGCAAGGGTTCAAGAGAGAGGAAGGAAGTCCACAGGATCCCTTGGGGTGGAGACTCAACACTGGCACAGTCTCATCTCCCCTGTAGTCTCTTGGCCAAACCAAGTCATAAGGCCATCTCAAAGAAAGAGTAAACAAAGACTGAAGGGGCCTAAAATGTTGCTGGGCAGATAGCATGGATATTGGCAGGCCACCAGTTACAGCCATCAATGGGATCAATCTATTGCTTTCATTTACCATCTCAGAGTTGATGTTCTCTGTAATGTCATTATTTTTAAATTGTTTGAACATGCTTTCTGTATTTTAGAAATTTAATGTAGTAAACTTGTACCTCTTTTAAGATCTGAAAATGAATAAAATATTTAAAATAAGAATGAATGCATAAGTATTCCATTATAATTCAAGTTTTGTGGTTTTTTTTTTTTTTTTTTTGAAGTTAAAATGTAAAGTATTGAAATAACTTGTGGACACCAAGAATTAAAAAAATAAAAACTAAAACATGGGAAAAGAAGGGAAAGAACTGAATGTGAAGGTCTGTCATTTGGCTAATAAATCATACTCTTCCCCTGGCAGTAATAATTTATTTCAACACCTAGAATTCACTACCATCTGCTGCAATGTTAAATGAATGAATTCCAGCTAAGTAGTGTCACCCACCTGAGATGTTTGTGCTATATTTATGTGTAGCACAGTTTCAAAAGTATTAATTGAGATGAGAAATAGCAGTTTCCTGGAATGGAAATCAAAAGTAATTAAAAAAAATTTAACACCACTGTTACGTGTAACCCTAGATCAGGTATCCATATAGAGGAATGCAGCTTCTTGATTTACAAATATAACCTATTTGGAAATAAAGGGAAAAAATGTACTCTGCCCCTGGAATCTTAATCTGTCTGTCTCTCAATTTCCTCACCTAAAGATAAAGATAGTACCAGAGCGCTGTGAATTGTGTAAGACTGTTGAATCACAGACCTGTACCTCTGAAACAAATAATACATTATATGTTAAAAAAAAAAAAGAAGAAGAAGAAGAAGAAGATAGTAGGAAGGGAAAAATGAAGGGGGGGAAATCGGAGGGGGAGATGAACCATGAGAGACTATGGACTCTGAGAAACAAAATGAGGGTTCTAGAGGGGAGGGGGGTGGGGGGGTTGGTTTAGCCTGGTGATGGGTATTAAAGAGGGCACGTTCTGCATGGAGTACTGGATGTTATATGCAAACAATGAATCATGGAACACTACATCAAAAACTAATGATGTAATGTATGGTGATTAACATAACATAATAAAAAAGATGTAGGATATTATTTTGATATAGGTAACTGATAATGTTTAATCTGTAGCTAACTGGGAATGGATTTATAAAAACTCAACAAAATACTCTCACCTGAAAAAAAAAAAAAAAGATAGCACCAGCTTGATAGAGTTGGTGGGAGGTTGAAAGAATTATAAAATGTTAAGTACTCAGAGGAATGTTGGAAAATAAAGTTTCAGAGTAACAGTGTCAGAAATGTTCATTATGTTGCTATGGTGATAATTCTCCCCTGCTCTGTCACTCTGATCCATGTTCATTTTCTCTGCCCTACACTGTGCCTGAAAAGGATGATTCCAGCCAAGTTAATCAGTTGGGCCCCCTTATCAGTTGATTACTAGTTGGCTCATCCCATGGGAGACACTACCAAAATATTAGAAAATGAGGAGAGAGAAGAAAAGCTTTTCTAGGTTTACTCCCTGATACTGTATGTCTGCCAAATGACTCTAATTTCTATCAGATGGTCCCTTCGTCAAGGTTTCAGCTCTCCTGGGGTGGAATAACATTTTATAATCCTCTTGACTCATCAGCCTTAAAAGTAGTAACAGTTTCTGGGGCGCCTGGGTGGCTCAGTCCTTAAGCGTCTGCTTTCGGCTCAGGTCATGATCCCAGGGTCCTGGCATCGAGCCCCGCATCGGGCTCCCTGCTCAGCCAGGAGCCTGCTTCTCCCTCTTCCACTCCCCCTGCTTGTGTTCCCTCTCTAGCTGTCTCTCTCTCTGTGTCAAATAAATAAATCTTTAAAAAAAAAAAAAAGTAGTAACAGTTTCCCACTCATGATAGTCTTGGGCAATGCAGTATCCCTTGTTTTTTCCCTGAAACTTACCCAAATCCTTAACAAATTATTTCCATTTGAACCATGTGTATTATGTTTTTTCTCTAGATCCTATTTAGTAACTACTATATACTAAATTTGTCAGTCAGGAGTTTTCATTAGGCAGTTTACTCAGAGAATATACTAAAATAATTTTTACTCTGTTCTTTCATCACAAAGACAAAAGTTCAGGTTCGGCGAGTAGAATTTAGAGAAGAAAACAGTAGAAGTTAAGAAAAAATTATTAGAAGTGAGTAGAGTGAAGATACTAAAAATATCTCCATGTTATGCATTAAGGACCAACTTGATGATGATAATGGGAATTTATTTATTTGTGTAATTTGAAAACAGAATGATTACCATGGAGATGAAGAAAATAGCTACCTTCTATGGCTCTAAGTGCCTATAAGTCAGTTGGGCATTAAATACATTATTTGTTGTAATGTTTACCACAACCTGCCTCTTATAATAGGTGCTCTTTCCAACACACCATGCTACCCCTTATAGTTCCTTTTGGGTAAATTAAATATCAGGAATCTGGTGAACATATAATCTTAAAAGAATTAAGAAAGGGAAATTGACTTTTACCAGCCTTACAAACTAGAATTAAAAAAATAAATGTCTGGGTTTTTTAAAACCACAAGCATTTCTCAAGCAAAATCAAATAGTACCTCCTTTGTTTTCTCATTACAATTTATTTATTTATATTTTATTTCTTACCACTTTCTTATAATTATTTGAATACTTATTTCTCTTTCTCCAGCTATAGTGGATTCCTGGACATTATGAACTACATTTTATCCAACTTCTCATTTCTAAAAAATTGCCCAACCCATAGTAGATTTTTAAATTAATGAATGAATAAGTTAATAAATAAATCATGGCAGGTAAAATTCTGGTGGTTAAAATTGATCCATTAATCAATGCTAGCAAGGCATTCTTTTACATCAGCTATACATTATCTTAAATATACTATTTGACAGACTGAGATTTACCAAATTCATTTAACTCTGAAATATTCTGGATATGTTGATAAGGCACCAAAGTCATATGTTTAGATTGAAGTAGACAAAATAATAATAATATAATAATACTAATAATAATACCATAAATTAATTTCTTCTGTCAGGCACAGATTCATTGTGAATGAGTCATGGGGTATACAAGTTTAATTTATTTTAAACATCAAATGATATAAAATATATAGAATATCACAATTATATGCATAATGTGTTCCTGCGACACAGTTGGTAAATAATTCCTGTGGCTCAAAACACAAATGCAACCTTATATATTCACACAGTTAGATAATCTCTCCTATACCTCTCCTGGGTTCTCAGATCTGGCACACTGTTTTTTAAAGCCTAATATTACATAATGATGAGAAAAATATTGAAATGCATTTTTCATTCTTACATTGCACATAAATATTAATTTACATAAACTCTAGAAGAAATTATTTTATGTGTGTATACATATGTGTGTGTGTATGTGGGTATGCCATTGACATTTGCAAAATAATATACTTTGGAAAACACTGTCTTTCTTTTTTTTTTTTTTTCACTGAAAAATGCCCAGTCACTTTAATAAGTAAAGAGTCTTTAGGATAGAGAAGAAAAAATGACAAGATGTGTACATCTTAAGAAGTGTTTTTTAAACATACAAAATATTTCCTAAACTTATGAAAATACTTTTTAAACACATGAGGTATTCATAATAAAAGAAATAAAAATAAAAACTGCATTAAGATAGCATTTCTCAACTATCAGATTGTCAAAACTCTAAAATATTTATACCATACTCTGTTAAAAAGGCTGCAGAAAAAGAGCTATTCTACTAAGTTTCAGGTTACAGGCAAAATAGTAAACCCCTATGGAGGGAAATTTAGCCATATCCAGCAATATTCCAAATGCATTTGCTCTTTAATCCAGCATTTCTAATTTCAGGATTCCAAAACACTGTCTTTCTAAAACAGGCACCTGAAATGCATGAACGATGTCATGTTTTAATCAGGACACTTAGTTCTATAAAAGTCCATTATTCAAAATTGTTCAGCATAAAGAAATAATCTTAGTTTGATGTGAATAGATCGTATAGAATTTTTTTATTTTTCTTTCTTTTTTTTCTTCTTAAATTTTTTTATTTGAGCATAGTTGACACACAGTTATATTAATTTCAGGTGTACAACACAGTGATTCAACTTCTCTATACATTATGCTACGCTCACCACAAGTATAGAATCTATTTAAATGTCAAGTATTTATATATCCTCCTCCCCAAAATAATATAATTTAGAATTTTTCATTAACTTCTTTTTATTTCACATAACAATAATCTTTCACCAAGTCCTGTCTATTCTTTTTCTGAAATTGCTTCTGCAACTTTCACCCTAACCATTTTCCAATTCCTGTAGCCATTTTGATTTCCTTAGATTTCCCTCAGTCCTGACCTTCATTTCCTTCTAATGCAGTTACTGCAGAATCCCCTACCTGATATCTTGCCAATAAGCTCCACCTTCTCTCATTTGGCATCCACACTCAAGTCTAAGTTACCTTTTTAAAAGATTTGGTTGCTCTAAAATTTATCCTAAAGGCCTTAGCTTTTTCACCCTTGCTTAGAGAAAATCAAGTTCAAGTTTGTGAGCAATTAATGTAAGCCTGTAAACACCTGATCACTGTGGATCTTTCCAACCTAATCTTTACTGATTCCCATTTCTCCTGATTCTACCATACACTCACAAACTACCTCAGGATCCATCATCTTGCTATATGACTTTTAAATGCAGCCTCTGAGCCTGTTCTTTTTTCTGCCTAGCACCCTATATCAGTTAATATCACTTCCTTCATGGAAAACTTACTAACATTCCTCAACATCATGCAAATTTTCAAGCTTTCATAGATACATTTTGAAAAGAAATACTTTCTGCACCTTTATCATGTAATTGTTATGTTTTCCTTTTCCTGGATAAGGGGCTTCTAGAACAGAGACTGTTTTATTTTCGTCTCTCTCTCCAGAACATAACATATAACCCATCATGTAATAGAAGGACAGAACTTTGAATGACTTGCTTGTGAAACTATTCATCAAAGCCAGCACAATCATAAAAATTCCATTAAATTATCTAAGTCTTAAACCTCCATTTAGAATTTACTACCATTAATCAATATTTTTTCCTTGGAATGTCTTTTTTTCCCTTGGAATAGTGACAACACACTATTTTAGATGATCACATCCTTTGGACTACTTTTTATGATCATTTTCTTGATGCTTTTCATTTCCCACTGATTAAATGAAGCCATAATCTGATTTTACCTTCTCTTTTTAGCTCTTCTCAGTTTACATATTTTCCTTTGGCAAACTTATCCAAGCTCATTGTTTCATTAGGCATCTCTTTTCTGATGGACTCCAAATCCATCTCTTTTCTTCCTAATGTATCTGACTTGGTTCTACATTACTTCCTGGATATGCAAGTTATTATTACGGTGATCAAGCAATATTTTAAAAAAGAAAAATGTATCCCACTCCAAACCTTCTGTCAAATGGAATCAATATCATTCTCTTTTGAGAGCAGAAAACAAAAACAAAAACAAAAACCTTTGGAATCAACATTGATCACTTCTCCCTCATGTCTTACTTCCATCTTATTCTTGATTTATTGTTGTGTCTGCCTTTGAAATGCCTCTCAAGTATGTTTCCAAATTTTCCAAAAAACTCTGCCTGATTTCAGACCCACATCATACTTCAACTGGAACATAAAAAGCTAAGATTCCCCTTGGCTCCCATTCTCATCCCATTCTCCAACGTTAATTTTGGGTTCACATACAGGATCTCAATCTATTTGAAGATGTATCAAGAGGTCATTTACATTATATGGACACTATTTTTATTATCTTACTTGCTTTCTTTATAACTAATTTAAATCTTAGAGAATTTCCATAACAATAAACATGTAAATATAATTGTAATGAAAATGCAATTTCCTAGATTGTATAAAGTGTACATCACAGTGCTTAATACATATTACATTGCTTGCTTTCCTTGGTTGTCTTTAGCATGACATATAAAGTTATTCCCAAAACCTGCACTCCATCGATATTTCCACGCTAGCTCTGATACTTGCTGACGGTATGTAAAGATATTCTTTTCTGTATCTTACTTATAGCATGAGGCTTATGATTTCACTTGATTTTTTTCTTTAGGCAAGAAGTAGGACCCAGTTAACTGAGATAACCCAGTGTAAGTTCTAATAGAAAGCATGGCTCTGTTTATACAGTGAAAAACCTAGCACATACACTCAGAAGCACACATGGTTGTCACTGTCTTTTTCTCTCCCCATCTTTATTGTGTCATAACTGAAAAATAAAATTATATATAGTGAGGGGTACAATGTGATGATTTGTTATGTGTATATATTTTGAAATTATTACCACAATCAAGTTAACGAACACACCCATCACCTTACATAGTTAACATTTTTGGGATGTGTGTGGTAAGAATGCTTAAGATCAACTCTCTTAGCAAATTCCAAGTATACAATACAACATTATTAACTATAATCACCATATTGTATATCGGATCCCCAGGATTTGTTCATCTTTTCACTGAAAGTTGGCATTCTTTTACCAACTTTCCCCACTTCCCACATCCTTAGCCTTTGGCAACTAACGTTCTACTCTCTGCTTCAGTGAATTCAACTAATTTTTTAGATTCCATATGTAAGTGAGGCCATGCAGTATTTGTCTTTTTCTGTCTGGCTTATGTCACTTAGCATAATGCCCTTCAGGTTCATCCATTCTTTTTTTTTTTTAAAGATTTTATTTATTTATTTGACAGAGAGAAACACAACAAAAAAGGGAACACAAGCAGAGGGAGTGGGAGAGGGAGAAGCAGGCTCCTCGCAGAGCAGGGAGCCCGATGCGGGGCTCGATCCCAGGACCCTGGGATCATGACCTGAGCCGAAGGCAGACACTTAACGACTGAGCCACTCAGGTGCCCCCATCCATTCTTGCAAATGGCAGGATTTCCTTCTTTTTTTGGAACAATATTCCATTGTGCATATATATATATATATACACACACCACATTTTCTTTATCCATTTATCTGTTAATGGACACTTAGGTTTGTTTTTGTTTGTTTGTTTTTTGTATCTTGGGTTTGTGAATAGTGGCGCAGTGAATACAGGAGTGCAGGTATCTCTTAGAGACCCTGTTTCATTCGCCTTGGATATATATGCAGAAATGGATTGCTGGATCATATGGCAGTTCTATTTTTAATTTCTTGAGGAAAGGCCACACTGTTTTCCATGGTGGCAGCGTTAATCTATATTACCACCACGTGGTACAAGGGTTCCCTTATCTCCACATCTTCACCAACTCTTGTTATCTCTTGTCTCTTGAAAATAGCCATTCTAACAGGGGTGGGGTGACATTTTATTGGGATTTTGATTTTCATTTCCTTGATGATTAGTGATGTTGTCCATGTACATGTTGGCCATTTGTATGTCTTATTTGGAAAATGTCTATTCAAGTCCTATACCCCTGTTTGAAGTAGATTCTTTATTTTTGTTTTGTCATTAAGTTGCATGAGTTCCTTATAGATTTTGGATATTAGCCCTTACCAAATGTATAGTTTGCACATATTTTCTCCCATTCCATAGGTTGCCTTTTCATTTTGTTAATTGTTTCCATTGCGATACAGAAGCTTTTTAGTTTGACATAGCCCCATTTATTTGCTTTTGTTGCTTGTGCTTTTTGTGTCATTTCCAAAAAATCATTGCCAAGACTAATGTCAAGCAAGAAGCATTGTCAATTTCCTTCGAAGGTCCAAGATATCACATCCATTCTCTTTTTTTCCTGTAAATAATTCCATGTAAGTAGAAAAATGATTATCATTCTCAAGCCTAAATAGATAATATGGATCTTTTTTTCCAGCAGTATATCTAACTAGAAACTTGGAAAAGTCTTCCCACCACAGTACAACTAAATCTTGAATAATTTACAAAAGCATATTTTTAAAATATTGCTGACCTCACCATAAAGGAAATCTCCAGAGACTAAAAAACCAACAAAAATCATTAAAAAATCAGATAAACTGATTAATAGAAAGCAAAAACTGAAGTATTTTTATTTTGGAAGCAAATGCTTGTACTACTATTGGGATCAAGAGAGTAGGTCTGGGGCTCCTGCAAAGTCAGGAGCTAAATATAAGACTTCCACATATAGTCTGAACCTATGAAGGGAGCTAAATTGGACCCATATTATTGGAAAATATAAATCCTCTCTGGAGATGAACAACTCAAATTTAAATCTCCAGGATTATCAAGGATAAGCCCAATAAGATAGGAATAAAATGAAAAGAGAAAAGAAAGAAAAGAAAAATCATCTAATCAGAAACATTACACAATGAGGGATATATTTGATTTAGACCCAAGAAATTCAGATATTGGAATTATCAGGGGCAGAACATAAAATAACTATGTATAAAATATATGAAGTAATAAAAATAGAATACAAAAAGCTGAGCAATGAATAACTATAAGAAAGTAAGAAATCTTAAAAGGAACAAAACTTCTAAAAATGAAAAAGATAATCATGGAAATAAAAACTTGTGGATGAATTTTATAGCAGGTGAAACTAGAGGCAGAGAGAATTAGAGTTCAGAAAATAGTTATAGAAAATTATCTAGAATGCAATTCAGCGAGTCAAGGAAATGGAAAATATAAGAAGAAGTTAAAAATTGTGGCATTAGATCATTACCTTTAAATATTCTAGCTATGTCTTCATTACTAGATACTCATATAAAACGTATATAAGATTTAAGGAATAATCTAGATAAATCTAGACCAAAAAAAAAGCTGGGGTAGGTATATACAAATAAGAAAAATGAAATACAATCAAAATAAAAAAGAAATGTAAAATGAGATATAACTACAGGTAATGTAAGGATGATAAATAAAGGAATATCTGAATTACTTCATGCCCATTAATTTGGAAACTTAGTTGAAATTGGACAAATTTCAAAAAAAAATGGGGGTGTTATACTTATTTTGCTGCATCCATTTTATCTTTTCCCCTTTTCCTGAACCACAGATGTTTTATCTGGATAGCTGGATATCCAGATAAGGTTGTCTTTCCCAGCACTATCTGCTGGTAGGTATGGCCCTATGAATAAATTCTAGCCAATGCTATGTGAATGAAAGTGATTTGTGAAGCTTCTGGATTATACCATTAAAGTGGAGGTTTAAATAGATAAATAATAAATCCCCTTTTATTATTCCTGCTGGAATAAATGCATGCATAAAGGCCAGAGCTGGAGCACCCACCTTGGATAAAAAAAATTAAAGCCTCTTGTTGAGGGTGATAGTGTAGCAAGATGGAAGGAACCTGGGCCATCTGTACCATTAGATCACCCGACCAATTCTGGCCTTTCTTCTGAGGCCCTTATGTTAATGACATAAAACAACAATAAAAAGCACTTTTACTTTACTTAAGCCACGATTATGTGTCTTAACCTATCTTCTACCTAATACACTTGGCAAAAATGTCTCAAATGAGAAACAAAAAGCTTGAAGCCCTTGTTCCAGTTATCTTTTGCTGCCTAACAAACCACCACAAAACTTCATGAGATTGAAAACACTATACGTTTTAATATGCTCATAGATTATGTGGCTGATACTTCCTACAATTTGACTTCTGGGCCCTAAAGTAAAGAAATTGAATCCCAAAAATTACAGGTGGGGAATTTTTGAAGTCTTCAAAATGGAGAAATATTTAAGTGCAGATCAAAGAAACCCAGTG
Source organism: Mirounga leonina (assembly GCF_011800145.1). NCBI lineage: Eukaryota > Metazoa > Chordata > Mammalia > Carnivora > Phocidae > Mirounga > Mirounga leonina. The sequence goes on along the minus strand of NW_023270433.1, from coordinate 27,941,879 downwards.
GAGAGAACTCTGGACTGACAGTGACAACTGTGGAATGAACAAAAGTTCTTTTTAAAAGGGTTATTTTAGGGGCGTCTGGGTGGCTCAGTCGGTTAAGCGTCTGCCTTCAGCTCAGGTCATGATCCCGGGGTGCTGGGATTGAGCCCCACATCGGGCTCCCTGCTCAGTGGGGAGTCTGCTTCTCCCTCTCTCCGTGCCACTCCTCCTGCTTGTTCTCTCTCTTTCACTCTCAAATAAATAAATAAATAAATAAAATGGCTATTTTGGGGGTGCCTGAGTGGCACTGTCGGTTGAGCCTCTGACTCTTGGTTTCAGTTCAGATCATGATCTCAGGGTACTGAGATTGAGCCCGCGTGGGGCTCAGCATGGAGTCGGCTTGGGTTTGAATTTCTCTTTCCCTCTCCCTCTGCCCCTCCTACTCGTTCTCTCTCTTTCTCAAATAAATGTAAATCTTTAAAAAAAATAAATAAAAGGGATATTTTGAAGATTATGATTCTGACTTTGGAGAAACTACGGTGAGTGGCAGTGGAAGTAATTACATGTAAGATTCCTTAAATAAAAATTTATTGACTTTAAATAATTTTGCTTATGTTACATATAATGTAAAAACAAAAACAAAACAAAACCTTTACACTTAAAAAAAAAGATTATGTTGGGGCGCCCGGGTGTCTCAATCAATTAGGCATCTGCCTTTGGCTTAGGTCATGATCCCAGGGTCCTGAGATGGAGCCCTGCATGGGGCTCCCTGCTCATCGGGAAGCCTGCTTTTCTCTCTCTCCTCCTTGCTCATGCTCTCTCTTGCTATCTCTGTCTCTCTCTCTCAAATAAATAAACAAAATCTTAAAAAAAAAAAAAAGATTATGTGGCTGAGTACACCAAGGGAAGATCTTGTCTCCTCTATTCTGTATGGAGCCTTAATTAGAATGACTCGAAGAGTTGGAGGTGCTTAAACAAATGGAGGCTGGACCAGGTGGGGCCAGAGGATCCAATTCCAACCTGGCTTCTTCATTCACGTCTCCCTGCTGTCAGGGAAGGCTGAAGAGCATGTTCTGCTAGATATTGACTGAAGCACCTATGTATGGTCTTTGTTGCATAGCAGGTTTATAGTGGTTGGGTTTCTTACGTGGGGAGGAATCCAAAAATAGGTGTTCCAGTAAACTAGATGGAAACTGTCCCGGGGTGCAAATTCACTTCCACCGGAGTCTGTCTGTATCTACCCAATTTCAGGAGAAAGAACAGAGAACATAAATCTTCCTCCTTCCTTAGGTTCCCCCACACACACCCAGGTTTTGTTTTGTTTTGTTTTGTTTATGTTCAGTTAGCAACATATAGTACATCATTAGTTTTTGATGTACTATTCAACCAAAATCTTAGTGGGAGGAGTGTCAGATAATTTCTAGCCTTTTTTTTTTTTTTTCAAATCATTTATAGTCATTGAATCAGTGGTCAAAACCCCAGCTAAAAAAGATCAGAACCAGAGAGTTTTAGAGAAGAGCTTTACCAAATTTTCAAGACACACATGATCCCAATGTGAGTAAAATCTTTAAGAATGGAAAAAGAAAAGAAAATCTATAATTCATTCTGTGAGTTTAGTAGAACCCTATTACTCAAACTTGAAAAGTCCAGATAATAGAAAATTATAGGCTACTTTCATTTATAAATATAAATGCAAAACTTTCCAAAGAAAATACAAGGATCCAAATCCAGCAATGTATTAAAAAACTATTAATCTAATTTACTGCATTAGCCTATTAAAGGAGAAAAATAATATGTTCATCTAAAGAAATAAAGAAAAATATAATAAAATAAATGCCCTTTTAGGATGAAATATTTTTTGCAAATTAGGAACATTTGCATCTTGATAATGAGTATCTACCAAGTCTTCAGTAAATATCTTTCCTAATAATGAAGCAGTAAAACATTTGCTTCAAAAACCTAAAAAGAAAATTTGCTCAATTCTCTGGTATTTGGATTGATATTAATATACAAAAATTAATTATATTTTTGTATACAGAAATTTTAAAATATAATTTATAGTAGAAACAAAAAATTTTAAGCGCCCAGAAATAAATCTGATAAAATATGTCCAAGGCTATTGTGGCAGCCTCTAATAGCCCACCTCAGCACCCATCTTGCCCTTTATTTTAATAACAGAGCCCCAATTTTTAGCTAAACCAATTATTATGTAATAATAAAAATAATAATTTAATTACTATGTAATAATAATAATTTACATTTCCTTGAACATGTAAAGCCGTGGGCCTAGATTTTGGTCACAAGACCACAAATGGATGTGATATCTGGTACTTTCTGTGATGGAATGCATCCTTTTTTCATATGTTGCTTGGAAAACAGATGTGCTGAAAGAAATTCTATCCACCATTTTGGATCATAGGACTATTGTCATACCCTAAGGTAACAGTGAGCCCATTTGGAAGATCCAGAGTTCTGGTTAATTCCTGGATCATTCACAACCCCATATTATATATGTTTTTTATATTGTAATATTTATTCATATTGTTTTAAAATCATATTCAATATAGAATTGACTTTTTTGTGAGGTAGAAATCACATGTATCTGTGTGTGTGTACACACACACAAATAAGTATACATATATATACACATATAATATGTATGCACATATACATCATACGAAAAATCTGATGTCCCCAAACTTTATTTTGAATTGTTCATCCAATCCCCAATGATCTGCTGTGTATTGATAATGCTGCCAATATATGTGTGGATCAGTTTCATGGCACTATATTCTGCTCCATGGTTTATCCCTGTGACAATACTGCAATGTTATAGTCTAAAGCTTTAAGTAAGCCATTTTATACTGTAGGAAAAATTGCAACTTCCCCCACATAGTCTTCTTCAGGCATGTTTTAGCTGTTCTTGAACCTTTGCTATTTTTCCATAATTTTAGATTTAGCATGTCAAGTTTCTGGAATTCTGTTAGAAATTTTAATGGAATTGCACTGACTCTATAAATCAAATAGGTTTTTTATACTCATGAACATGGTATACATTTTAATTTATATAGCACTTTTGTCATGTTGCTGGACAAGCCCCAAATTGATATCTTTAGCCTTTTTTTTTTTTTTTTGAGAGAAAGAGAGCAGGGGAGGGGCAGAAGGAGGAGAGAGAGAATCCCAAGCAGGCTCCATGTTCAGCTTGGAGCCTACCGCGGGACTCCACCCCCTGACCCTGAGATCATGACCTGAGTTGAAATCAAGAGTCGGATGCTTAACTGACTGAGTCATCCAGGTGCCCCAATAACTTTATCCATTTATGATTATATTTATTACCCATAAAAACAAGGAGAGCCATTCATTCATTCAGCTGACACCGTTGAACACATATCATGAGCCAAACTATATGATAGATACTGGATATATAAAAATATCTACCTGTGGAGCATGTAGTCTATATTTTACATTATATATTACAGTCAATATATTAAATAAAAAGAGTGTATGTTATTATGTAGCATGTATGGATCTCAGTGGACAAGATCATACCTGTGAGAAATATATAAAAATCAATTCTAGGATGGGAAAAACAGTAATGTTTTTGTATCTCTAGTTTGGAAAAATTCTTTCCATGTTTTTTTTTAGATCCCTGATCAATCTTCATTTTCCCTCTACCCTTTAACCTCCCATGTTTGTTTGTTTGTTTGTTTGATTAATTTTTAAAATTTTCTTTAGTTTGGGCTTCTAGAAACTAATAATAGAAAGGAATTAAGGAATTGTGAGCTACTAGCACTTACCCTATCCCCAAAGACATTGAAGACAAAGCCATTACCTGCTTAAAGGAGGAAGGGGAATACTTGGGTGGAGCAGAGTGCTGGGATTTAAGATTACATGAAAGGAGAGAAAATATGCTTATATTGTCAGGAATCCTAGGAAATATTCTATCTTGAGGGGGGCCTTGGGCCCTGCAAGAAAATGCCATCTTGTCATTATCTTTTCTTACTATGGACACACAGTTATCCCTACAATTAGTCGAAGATTGTAGACCTTAAATCATGAATAATTTTATGCCATTATTTTAATATGGTGACTTGATTTTTTTTTTTTGCACAAGTACTGTTTGAATTAAGAGAGTGTATTTGCTTTTAAACTGTATAATTTTAAAGAATTACTATTACATAGAGTTACTGTTGCATAAAGGTTCAAATAAAAGGCTTAAAATAAATAAAAAGCCTTCTTGTCCTCTCTCTGGGACACTGAGATTAGAGGCACTACCAAATGTCCTTTTATTGTCATGTCAGCTGGAACCTGCCCTGACCAGATGAGGAAGCCCAACCACTCCTCTGGGTATTAGCTGCTTAGAGGACATCTGCCCCTCTCTTCACCATCAGCTTGTACCATATATGGAGTCTAGAGTGGTGAAGAATACTAGTGGCCCTTTCTCTCCTCTAGGTTTTCCTTTTTAGGTCTTAGTGTGAGAGGCATATGCAAGAGGTGGCATTAAAACTCTGAGGTTTTTTTGTCCTCAGAGATGTTGTGTTCTCTGTTCTTCAGGTAAGAGCCAACCCAAAGGGAAAGAATGTGTTCTTGGTTCCATCTTTGAATTAGGAAATTAATTTTTAGTCACACTAAATTAATAAAAATATTGGTATTTTCCCAGTAATTAATTTAAATTGTGATCTGTGCTTCAAAGAAAAGAAAAAACAAAGTAGGGCGCCTGGGTGGCTCAGTTGGTTAAGCGACTGCCTTCAGCTCAGGTCATGATCCTGGAGTCCCGGGATCGAGTCCCGCATCGGGCTCCCTGCTCGGCGGGGAGTCTGCTCCTCCCTCTGGCCCTCCTCCCTCTCATGCTCTCTGTCTCTCATTCTCTCTCTCTCAAATAAATAAATAAAATCTTAAAAAAAAAAAAAAGAAAAAAAAAGTACTATGACGTTCTGTTGCAAAGAAATTTAAGCAAGTCTTATTGCCTAAAGAAAGCTTCTCTGAAAAATACTGTTTAAGATTGAAATGAAGTTACTCTTATGTTTCGGTTATAGATAGGTAAACCACACAGTATAAAAGGAGAGAAAACCCATAAATTTGTAACTAGTGTTAAGATTGCATTTTCTTGCACCTACTTTCCCTACGGTATGCAAAAGTCATATTGAACTATTCCTCTCACTCAAGCCCAAAGTCTTTTGTACTATAGAGAGCCCTTTCACATTACTGATTTTTTTCTCATATTTGTTTCTACTAACATGAGATTCACAACATCGAGAATCAGATTGTTTTCTTATTCATCTGCAAATGCTAGAACTTTGTACTTGATGCATTGTACGTAGTAAATTCTATATATATATATCAAATTAAAATGGCATTGAATATCATTTAGCTGTTATTCTAATGTTTTCCCACTGTAACTATTCATTATAACTTATGAAATATTTTTTCATAATCCAAAATTACAGTGATCAGCTACATAGTGATCACCATACAGAATTACCTGACACACTCCATCTAGTCAAAATGATACTCATCTATCTAGAACATAAGATCTTTTAGGAATTATTTACCAGTATTCTCATTATATATTGTTATAGATTGTCAAAGTCATAAATATTAAATGAAAAGGCATAAAGATTCAGCCATCTTTTTTCAGTTTCTCTGTTACATGTTGTAGAGTGTATAAAAATTCCGTTTTAAATTTCTCATTTATATTAATCAGAAAATATAATCTGTGATTGGTAGATTTTAATTTTAATGTTACTCTGAAACTACTCTAGAATCCATTCATATTTAAATCATTATAACTATCAACTGACACTCTTACTATGCAGCAGAGATTTGAAATCATTTGAAAATTTCCTCCTTATCATACACTATATAATGTTGATATATTCACTAGTGCTCATGAATATGAGATTTTCCTAATAATTAAAAACTCTGTATATCATGGTAAAACATATTTCTTTTAAAAATCCTCTTTGGAAGTATAAAAAAAGATATACATCTTAAAATTTCTAATAAATAATACTTCTCTACTTATGTGGAATAATTTCCAGTGATTAATTCTTTTCAAAACACAAGTAATCACTGAAACTTTTTCTCTTCATCCACAGATCTACATTTGTGATGCCCTTGCAAGCAATTTGATCCTATAATGGAGTAAGTTTCTGTAAGGAATGTGTACTCTATTAAAGTAAAAATCTTCTTTTTATCAAGGATGGTGTGATTGGTGTAGCTGTCGGTGGGCTCAAAAATTTCTGAATCTGGCGTCTCTTGGACCATCCTGTAGCATGTAGCATTAATCAGACCCAATTCAGATACTGAGAACAGACCTAACAGGACTTAACTTAAACCCTGAGGTCAAGTACCAAACATTTGTGCATTAAGTCAGTTATATTGCTTGTCCTACCATCATCTTGTCTGGTTCTACAAATTGCTTTGTTTCTTTTGATCATTTCTGCCACTGAATGACACCTCTAGTGACTGGCTTTCCTAATTGGAATTCTGACTCCATTCTCTTCTAAGTGAGCTGATCATTTACTATCAGTAAGAATTCTGAGATCTGGAATTCAACCTCAGACCTAGTCCAAGGCCTAGGTTGTCATGTCTTCCTGGGATTGACACTGAAAATGTCCATGTCTGTAAGCTAGATTCCCTCCAGGCTCCACTGACACCCCATCCTAGCCCTTCACTGAGACCTTTTAAGATAGCATTTCCTTCCCCATCAATTATGTCTTTACTGATTATTAAAATCCCTTGTCACTGTGTTTAAATCATCCTGTCTCTGTTGAGTTGTTTCCCATTATCAAAATATTTTTTAAGCAGAAATAGTGGATAGCTAAATGGCAGGGCAAGAAGAAAGAGGAACTAGCAAAGTGCCAGGAGACACTGAATTTATGAAGCCATGAGTGTTGAAAAGTAATTTTGGATGATTTTTCTCCATCGCACATCTCTAATAGGATTTTTAAATTAGTCTTTGTTCCACCATGTCTTAAAGGCACTTAAGTTGTTTATCTGCCTCAAGACTCATATTTTTTAATCTATATTCCACGCAACTGTCAAAATGATCTTTCTAGTTAGCAAATCTGACCTGGTCACTTATCTTTTTGAATCCTTTGATGGCTCTTATTTTTTCGTTGATATGACAAATGCCTCATTAATGAATTTGCTCAAACTTATTTTTACTCATGACCTGCTACTGTCCTCCCACACTTTATTGTTTTGAAATTCCAAACTCTCACCAAATATTTGATTACATACTTTGGTGTGCTGTGTCCAGCTCCTACAGGCTCCTACTGACTCACAAGAACGGACTGTTAAATATTAAAAAATGTTGCCAATAATTACCAAATATTTGGTAGCTTGAAATTAGCCATGGTGGGAGTATACACTATGGAAATCAGCCAATGCCACAAATCAGGGCTCTTCCCTCTCAGATAGGCAGATGACCAGCACTGAAAGCCGCTCATGTACTTCAGATGTTCATATCCTAAAGGTTGTTTGGATTTCCATGCCCTTCCACTGGGTGATCTATGAGTGAAGATAAAATGGATGGCAGAGTCAGAGCTGGAAAGCTTATCCTTTCTTAGTGTGTACAAAAATGTCTAGTCAAAGTTCTGAGATGGAGAAAATTAAAACTTTATACTATAAATAAAAATAGCAGCTATAATAGCAATGACAATAAAAATCCTTTGTGCTTGGAGACATATATGTATTTTTTAATGTGAGTTATTTTGCTGTTATATCAAAATTTAATTAAGTTTAACTACAATGTAGCCCTTATTAAATATTGCTAAATAAGATAATTAATTTTCAATTTGCACCTCATACAATAAAACTTACACAATAGAGTATTCAAAATGATACTTACACTTTATGCATTGTTGATTAAACCTATATTGAGTAAGATTAAAACATGACTTAATTCTTTCAGTTTTTAAAAACGTTCTCATTGTGTTTCAAGTAGGAACTCCCAGATCCCTATTGTAAAAACATAATTTCCATTCAAAATATACTTAGGTGATGACTTTTTACTGATCTCACCAAGCAGTTTTAGATTTGTCATTGTTTGGTTTAGGCAGTGGGTCTGCAATTCTTTTTAACCCTCATGTTAGGTACAAAGGTTTGAAGTAAAAGATTTAGGGGAACTTTTCACCACTAGAGTAAATTACTGATTTAAAAAAAGTGTTTTTGGAATAACAGCATATCTCTAATCTAGAAGGACTTCAACATTCTAGTATAGGGTACAGTCTAAAGACATCCTGAATTTTGGAGCTAGAGAAAAATCTAAATAACACACGTTGATTGCTTAATTGAATTGGAAAAAATACTCTGACTTTAAATGTATGTTTAACCTCATGCTATACTTAACACAGCAATATTATGCCTCATTATTTCTTTATCTAATAAACAGATCCAGGAAATTACAACCTTTATGCTTTTAACTTTTACCCCTCTTGACAATGTAGGTAATATGCAATACTTGTATTGGTCTATTAGCTTAATGATACATGACAGATAGAAGGAAAAAAGGAAGTGATAACTAAGAGAAAAAAATATTTCGATCTTTCAATGTTTATTTTTTATGCTGAATATCATAAAATGTCTAGAGCTTATCCTTGAGAAGTCCTATAACTGAACTAATGTCCATGTGGATCCCCTAAATTGCAGAGATTTTTAATCTTTCTAGGAAATACAAATATAATTTTTATTGCTCTCTTAAAGATTGTAATAACTGTCCCAGGCAATTCCTGGGACATGTCGTGAGTGAGGGTAGAAATACATCAAAACTTTGCTGTACATTTGTTTGCAGATGTGAATGAGCATCCAGGAATTGACTGCAGTGTAGTATTTTGTCTTGCCAGGGAGAAAAATTTTTGAGAAAAAAGGACTTGATAGCTATCGTAACAATGCCTCTTTGATCACCAAGATTTTGCAGATGCTACTTCAGATGCTACTTCTTCCTAATATATCCTTCTTGCTTAATTTCCTTGTGACCCTCCCCAAGTTTACCCATTTGACTGACTTGGAATTGATTAATACATTCATTTATGAAATATGTGTTAAGCAATTATTATGTACTAAGCATTCATCTAGGCACTAGGAATTCAGACAAAAAGCCTTGCCCTCAGGGAGATTACATTCTAGTGGAGGAAATACATGACAAATAATTAATTAAATGTGTGATAGAAGAGAGAATCATCATTTAAAATTTAGTTTCAGCACTAACTTCTTTGGAAAGCTTTCCTTGATCCCCCCAGCCTGTGTTCTGTTCCATTTCTAGATAGTTCCAGAGGATCCCATAGTTCTCTCCATTAAAGCTACAGCTTTACATCATCATCATCTCTTTACATTTCTCTCTGATAGAAGACTCCAAGAAGGTAGGTACCATATTTTCTCCATCTTTTCTCAAAGTGACTAACCCAATTCCTGGGTCATGATATATTCGAGACAAAGAGCTATAATTTATTAAGCCCTTTATTCATTTAAGGTATTATTCTAAGCCCTTTCCATGTAAAAGCAGTTTCTTCTGTGTCATAACAAACTACCACAAACTTAGTGGCTTATACACACGTTCATTATCTCATAGTTTCTGTAGATGAGAAGTCTGGGCACAGCTTAATGAGGGCTCTCTGTTGAGGGTCTTACAAGGTTGCAATCAACGTGTCATCAAGGCCATGTTTTTATCTGAAGATTTGACTGGGGAAGAATCTGCTTCCAAGCTCACTTAGGTTGTTGGCAGTACTCATTTCCTTACAACTATATGACTCAGGATCCTGGATACCTATTGGCTATTACCTAGAAACTGCCCTCAATTCCTAGAGGCCACACACAGGTCCCTACCATGTGACTACATATGCAGTTCACAACACTGCTGTTTGCTTCTTTAAGGCCACCAAGTGATTCTTTCTCTACACTCTGACAAGGTAGAGTCTAATGTAAGGAAATGTAATTGTGGGAATGACATTCCATCACCTTTGCCGTAATCTCTTGCTTAGAAATATGTCAGAAGTTCCACCCATACTCAAGGGGAGGGAATTCTATAAGAGCACGATTCATCAGGGACTGCTTTAGAATGTATCTGCCATACCCTGTATTGTCTCATTTAATTCTCACAATTCTATAAGGTATGCACTATTATTATGAAGTTAAAGAAGCCAAGGGCATCAGCTAATAAAAAGCCAAGCCAAGTTTTTAAGTCAGGAAGTTCTAGTCCATAGTCTGAACTTCCCTCTTGCATTATACAGGCATACCTTGTTTTATTGCACTTCGCTTTATTGTGCTTTGCAGATATTGCTTTTTTTTTTTTTTTTTTTTACAAATTAAAGGTTTGAGGGAACCCTGCATCAAGAAGTCTATATTTACTCACTTTGTGTCCCTCTGTGACATTTTGGTAATTCTTGCAGTATTTCAAACTTTTTCATTATTATTATATTTGTTACAGTGATTTGCAATCTGTGATCTTGGATATTACTATTGTAATTATTTGGGGGCGCCACAAACTGTGCCCTTATGAGGCAGCAAACTTAATCGATAAATGTTGTGTGTGTTCTGACTGCTCCACAAAATAGCTGTTCCCATGTTTCTCCCTCTCACTGGGCCTTCCTATTCCCTGAGACACAATATTGAAATGAGGCCGAGGGTGCCTGGGTGGCTCAGTTGGTTAAGTGACTGCCTTCGACTCAGGTCATGATCCTGGAGTCCCTGGATCGAGTCCTGCATCAGGCTCCCTGCTCGGCAGGGAGTCTGCTTCTCCCTCTGACCCTCCCCCCTCTCGTGTGCTCTCTCTCTCATTCTTTCTCTCTCAAATAAATAAATAAAATCTTTTTTAAAAAATGAGGCCAATTAATAACCCTACAATGGCCTCTAAGTGCTCAAGAGAATGGAAGAGTCTCATGTCTCTCACTTTAAATCAAAAACTAGAAATGATTAAGCTTAGCAAGGAAAGCATGTTGAAAGCCAAGATAGGCTGAAAGCTAGGCCTCTTGTACCAAACAGCCAAGTTGTGAAAGCAAAACAGAAGTTCTTGAAGTAAGTTAAAAGTGCTGCTCCAGTAAAAACAAGAATGGTAAAAAGCAAAAACAGCCTTATTGCTGACATGGAGAAAGTTTTCGTGGTCTAGATGGGAGATCAAATCAGCCGCAACATTCCCTTAGGCAAAACCTAATCCAGAACAAGGCCCTAACGCTTTTCAATTCTGTGACAGTTGAGAGAGGTGAATAAGCTGAAGAAAAAAAGTTTGAAGCTAGCAGAGGGTTCATGAGGTTTAAGGAAAGAAGTCATCTCCACAACAGAAAAGTACAAGGTGAAGCAGAAAGTGTTGATGTAGAAACTGCAGCAAGTTATCCAGAAGATCCAACAAAGATATTTAATGAAGGTGGCTACACTAAACAAGAGATTTCAATGCAGACAAAACAGTCTTATATTAGAAGAAGATGCCATCTAGGACTTTGATAGTTAGAAGTCAGTAGCCTAGCTTCAAAGCTTCAAAGGACAAGCTAACTCTCTTGTTAGGAGCTAATTCATTTGATGACATTAAGTTAAAGCCACTGCTCATGCACCATTATGAAAATCCTAAGGTCTTTAAGAATTATGCTAAATCTACTCTGTTTGTGCTCAAATGGAACAAACCTGGGATGACAGCACATCTGTTTACAACATGGTTTACTGAGTATTTTAGGCCCACTGTTGAGACTTACTGCTGAGAGAAAAAGATTCCTTTCAAGATATTACTACTCATTGACAGTACACTTGATCACCTAAGAGCTCTGGTGGAGATGTACAATGAGAATAACGTTTTTTCATGCCAGCTAACACAATATCCATTCTGCAGCCCATAGATCAAGAAATAATTTCAACTTTCAGGTTTTATTAATTAAGAAATACATTTCATGGGCCGCCTGGGTGGCACAGTCGGTTAGGTATCCGACTGGGTTTCGGCTCAGGTCATGATCTCAAGATTGTGAGATCCAGCCCCACATTGGGCTCCATGCTCAGCGGGGAGTCTGCTTAAGTTTCTCTCTCTCTACCCTCTGTTCCTCCCCCCACCAAATAAATAAATAAATCTTAAAAAAAAGAAATATACTTCATAAGGCTATAGCTGTCATAGATAGTGATTCCTCTGATGGATCTGGGCAAAGCAAATTGTAAACTTTCTGGAAAGGATTCATCATTCTAGATGTCATAAGAACATTTGTGATTCATGGGGAGAGGTCAAAATGTCAACATTAACAAGTTTGGAAGAAGCTGATTCCAACCCTCATGGATGACTTTGAGGGGTTCAAGACTTCAGTGTAGGAAGTAACTGCAGATATGGTGGAAATAGCAAGAGAACTAGAAGTGGAGACTGAAGATGTGACCAAACTGCTGCAATCTCATGATAACACTTGAACAGATAAGGAGTTGATATGATAACAAAGGATTAAACAGCAGGATTTGAAAGGATTGACTCTAATTTTGAAAGAAGTTCTACTGTGGATGAAGTGCTATCAAACAGTACCACAAGCTACAGAGAAATCATTTATGAAAAGAAGAGTCAATCTATGCAGCATACTTCATTTGTTGTCTTATTTTAAGAACTTGCCACAGCCACCCAACCTTCAACAACACCACCACCCTGATCAGTCAGCAGCCATCAACATCAAGGCAAGACCCTCCACCAGCAAAAAAGATTATAACTTACTGAAAGCTCAGATGATGGTTAGCATTTTTTAACAATAAAGTATATTTTAATTAAGATATGTACATTTTTCAACATAATGCTATTGCACACTTAACAGACTACAGTATAAATATAACTTATTATGTACTGGGAGATCCAAAAATTCTTTTGACTTGCTTTATTGCAGTATTTGCTTTATTGCGGTGGTCTGGAACCAAACTCGTATCTCTGAGGTATGCCTATATTGACCCCACTAAATATTTATTTATCTATCTATCTATCTATTTATTTATATAATATATAAATCATGTATGTTTATATTTTATGTATTTATATATGATACATATATATGTATATATATGATGATATGAAATGTATCTATGTACACAGTAGACATACACTAGCATGGCGTGTTGCTTAAACTAAGAATCTGAGAAAAGATAAGTTCATGTGTCTCATATGTCTGTTGGGTGGAATATAAGAAGGAATTTCCTGAGCATTATTTTGTCTACTATTAACTATTATTTTATTTCACTTCTTTATCCTTATTTTTTATTTATTAGTGTATTTATATTTCAATCCCATTATTTAAAATTCCTTATGGTACTAATATATTTTAAGGTCATTAATAATTATTGAGTAATATCCTATCATGTTATATTGGTAGAATGATTTGGTTATTTATTCATTCTTTTGTAGTATACCTTCCCTAACAGGAATATAATTTCTATAAGAAAAAAGTCTTATCTGTTTTTAACCACTGTTGTATCCTAAGAGCCTATAAAATAGTAGGCACACAGTAGGCACTCAATATATAACTTTGACTTGAATGAATCAAATAAAAAAACATACTAGAAAGATAATTTCTAATCTACTAGCACTTTTTTTCTTTTCCTGTAATGTTGTTCTTACTGTTGGTATTTTACATATAAAGTATGTGGAGAATAAAATAGTGGAATTCATTCTCAAGCTTCATTTGGCTTTAATACACAATCAAACAGAAATGTATTTTGAATTTTTGTTGTTTAAACATCATAAGCATTTAATTAAATTTCAAGTAGCTAGTGTTGGAAAGAATGTCTCACTCTGCCAAAACATAATCCACATAGATTTAAAGGAAAATTGTGTTTTCCCATATGGGTTTAACTCAGAAGGGCTAACTTATAAAGTGTTGCTCTGATCTCTGAAGACACACTCATTTCTATGATATATATCATATAATCAAACTACCTAAATGATTTTTGGAAACAAGATACCTACAGCATTTTTCTCCTCTTTCACTTTCAGCTAGAAAATATCCAAATCGTTTATCATGAGGTAGATCTCTCTTATATCTTATAGCATAAACTCACGGCTAACATATGGTGTTATTTAGATGTGTAATAAAAAAGATTAATCAGCTGACAAAATGTCATTATAGAGGAAATATTTTAAACTGTGATTTCCTTTTTTCTCTCACTTATGGGCATCCAGCGAAATTCATCTGCAGCTGGCTTAAAGAACGACATGCGGATATTTTTTATTAAAAACCAAACTCGGGCGCCTGGGTGGCTCAGATGGTTAAGCGTCTGACTTCGGCTCAGGTCATGATCCCAGGGTCCTGGGATCGAGTCCCGCATCGGGCTCCCTGCTCCTTGGGAGCCTGTTTCTCCCTCTGCTTCTCTCTCTCTCTGTCTCTCATGAATAAATAAATAAAATCTTAAAAAAAAAAAACCAAACTCTTAAATTATCAGTGGCACTAAATATATTTGGGATACCACACTAGAGGTCCATTGCTTATGAAATGTAAATGTTTCCCTTTAATGAGAAATTACACTGTTGTTTTAATGGTGTGTGTACAAAGTGAATTTTTGGAGGGTTCATTGAAAGGATTAATATTACCAACATTGTCAAAAACATCCGTTATCATTCCCTTACTGTTGGCTACCCAAGACTTACAGTAAATGATTATGTATCCTAGATCTTTCTGGAAAGAGAAGGTTTTAATTCATGAATGGGAGGACTCATAGCAACAGCCTTAATAAATGTAACTTCTCCTGAAGGAACACTTTAGCATTATTGAATTGTTTGATATGTTAAAGTGATCCTCTTTTTAGGGAAAATACCCGCTGGCAGGAAAAAAAATCACACTTATTAACATATATATTATTGCTTTTTCAAAGTTATGTGAGTACTATAAGGATTAAATAAAAGAAAATCCATTTTAAGAGTTTTTAAAAATCATAGTAGCATTTCATCAATTTTTTTTTATTTTAAATCGAGCATAAAAGCAGATTAACATAAGGATTGGGGACCCAGTACCGCTTTTGATAGAGTCCTTCTACTTTAAAACATTGACAACCACTGCATCATCTCATTTGTTCCTCATAAAGGCCCTACTCCCAGCTAAAATTGAATAAACTACCATGAATAGAGTGGGTAACTTTAGATAACTACAGTATTAATGAATTTCTGATTCATCCCAGGGGGTAAGTACTAATATAGCCACAGGTCACAGATGCGAACACAGATCTGTTTTATTTTAAAGCCTTTGCTTCTCACACAGACTTTGATTGTAGTTTCTGGACCAATTTTTTTTTTTTTAAAGATTTTGTTTATTTATTTGAGAGAGAGCGTGAGCACAAGCAGAGGGAGGGGCAGAGACAGAGGGAGAAGCAGGCTTCCGCCGAGCAGGGAGCCCGATGCGGGACTCGATCCCAGGACCCTGGGATCATGACCTGAGCTGAAGGCAGACGCTTAACGACTGAGCCACCCAGGCGTCCCTGGACCAATTTAACATTTGTCTTATCTATATGTATCCTGCCTGGAGAGACTGTAGGTTTTTAGCAGTTTTCTAGAATCCATGAATGATACCCTCATTTTATGTGGGTGCCATTGTGCCACAACTTATTTCTTCATGCTGGTCATATATTTATACATTTACATATTCACTTTATAAATCTAACAAAGAACACATCCCCATACATTTCTCAAAACCTACTGGATATGTGACACATTAATTTGGAATACATTTGTATAAATTAACATGCTAAGTATCCAAACTAAAATTCAGTCTAGCTAGCAGTATGAACCCTACTTCATTTATATTTCCAGAGCATGAATTACATTTTTTTTACTGAATAGGACAATCTTTCCTTAATGAGTTCTATCTAAAAATAATGAATACAGTGTTAAATATGAAGTCACAGAGGTTGTTTACATTGGTAACTGTTCATAAAATTAGTATTTCCTTAGTTCCCAGGGATAGTAGCTAAATTGTTTATTGGCAGACACAAACAAATTAATCTGTTGGAAGAGAAATAAGCACAATATCCTTTGACATTTTCATGCATGATAAACACTGGTTTATTCTACCAGATTTATGTTGAACAGAAAATAATACCCAGTCCAATTAAATAAATATGCATTGAACATTGCCATTAACATCTTATTCTACTAAATATGAAGGTTCCAAACATATCTAAAACATAGCTTCTGGCCTCAAAGAATATAGTGTCTTTTAGGGAGAATAAGACAAGTAATTTTTCAAGTGAGTCTTAAGGGCCTAGTACTATAGGTTTTATAAAAATGATGCAAAGTGCTATGAGAATTTAAAGGAGAATGACCTAACATTGAGTTGGGGTGATTAAGAAGAGCTTTAAAGAATTGGTACAGTTGAGATCTCTCTTTAATTATGCATCTTTATGTTATGAAGGTAGATAGAAAGGTCATTACACTAAGGGTATATAGTTTGAGCAATGATGTGAAATGAAAGCATTCATTATGTTTAGAGGAATAAGAATTCCCATTTGACTACAGAACAAGTCATTCATTCTTTCACCAATACCTAATGAGTGCTTACCATGTATTAGGCACATTCTTTTAGGGATGGGAATTTAGCAATGAGCAAAATAGACAAAAATCTCCACCTCTGAAGTTTACTTTGTTGTGATGAAAGATAGTAGACTTACAAAAATACAAATAGGTGAATGAATGACATGAATTAGAGCTGCTGTATCTATAGATGAACCTTAATTCTGTTTTAATTTAATACCTCGAGAATTTGTGAATGGCAGTAAGGGTATTCTCATATATAACAATTAGCATCTGCTTGAGAATGCATTAGAATTTAAGTACAAGAAATGGAACCAGTTAGGAGGTCACTTCAAGTATTTCAGGTATAATATCACAAAGGAGTAAATTAGGGTGATGGTTATAGGAATGAAAAGAGAGAAAATGTGTGAAGTACATTAAAGTGAAGAATTTGTAGGATTTGGCAATTCTTTAAATGTTTGAGAATAGGAAGAGAGTAAAGTCTCAAGGATTTAATACTTTAATAATGGGGGAACGGTTGTGCCATTATCTGCAAAGGCAAGAGGAAATCAGTGTAAGATGGTTTGAAAAAGAAGGTAATAATTCTAATGTTTGCCATTTAAGAAATGATCAGGATATACCAATGATAAAGTGGATCAGACCCTGAGAAAGTTGGACTGGCAACTCTGAGTTAGGAATCAAAGCTAAATATAGATTTAGAATGATTTTCACTGGTTTAGTGATGCTATTTTGAGTGTCACTTGGGAATGAACATGAAGGAGGAGAATGGAACTCCTTGGAAGTATCTATACTTGAAGAGTTTGAGATGGATTAGGGTTAATGTTAGATAGAATTTGGATGAGATTATGCTTTGAAATTATTTTTAATCTAGGGGAAAGACAGAGGAAAACAAGGCAACTAAGCTGACAGAGTAGAAACAATGTAATATAGGAAGAGCCTAACATTGATGGCATGAAGAAATGAAAGAAGTATGATTAACAATGACCCACTCTGTAAAGATCCAAGAAAATGAGGACTAGGAATATGGCATTTGTTCATGAAATTAAGACACCATTTTTTAAAGATTTTATTTATTTACTTGAGAGAGAGAGAGAGATTATGAGCCGGGGGAGGGGCAGAAGGAGAGGCAAGCTCCCCGCTGAGCAGGGAGCTATACTGGGCTGGATCCCAGGACCCTGATGACCTGAGCCAAAGGTAGACATATAACTGACTGAGCCACCCAGGTGCCCCTAAGATATCATTTTTAAGTGTCTTTCTAGAATGCAATAAAATCAACAAAGCAAGACACCAAGGAATGCATGCTATATGATTCCATTTACATGAAGTTCAAGAACAGAGAAAACTAATCTTATGGTAAAGATTACATTATTATTCTTGAGGGAAATATTGACTGGGAAGTGATATAAGGGAAACTTCTGAGGATGCCAGAAATGTTCTACATCATGATTTAGGTTGTTACACTACTATATACACATGTAAAAATTAGTCAAGTTATACTTAAGATTTGTGTGCTTCACAAATCTTAATGTGCTTCAGCATAAATAAATTAAATATCAATTTTTAAAAAGTGAAAAAAGGAAAAAGGAAAAAAGGAAGGAGGGAGGAAAGGAAAGAGGGAAGGAAGGGATGAAATCTGACCCATATTTGCTTTATTGAACACTGGATCCAGCTTCATGTAAAATCAAACATAATTCCAGACACAAAAGTAACATGAGTCACTAAATTCCCTGTATTTTTATAATAGGGCTATATGTTCTGTCATTTGCAATATAAGGAGTCCTAACTTGTACATATTTAGATAAAGGTTTAAGTGTCATTTTACAATTTGAATTATAATTATAAATTGTAATGATGTTTTAAAAGTCATAATAAAAGTCAGATGTGGTTTTGGAATATGTATAGTTTATATAATTAGATATTTTTTATCATATTTATTATTTTGAATATTCAAACTGTAAATTCAGACATGCTATGTATTTTATGAATTCGACTCAGTGTTATAAAGCAAACTTTTTTTTTAAAGATTTTATTTATTTATTTGACAGAGAGAGACACAGCGAGAGAGGGAACACAAGCAGGGGGAGTGGGAGAGGAAGAAGCAGGCTTCCCACGGAGCAGGTAGCCCGATGCGGGGCTCGATCCCAGGACCCTGGGACCATGACCTGAGCCGAAGGCAGACGTATAAAGCAAACTTTTACTACATGACAGTATCAGAGTTTAAGGATAAATAGAAATAAGGCTGTTAATTATACCATTTCATGATCTGTAATAGATTATATATAAAAGATAGGCTCATCTTAATGAACAGTAGACACCCACATAACAATTTTTAAAGTTTTATATTAATTAAAATATTGAATAAATTAAGAATATAAAACAAAGCATATACAATTATATATGTAATAGAAGGTGTATATATGTCTATGTATATTGATAAAATTATCAAATTAATCCATAAATTTAATATATTCCAAAGGAAAATATGCATATGGATTCTGTAGAAGTTGATAAAGCTAATTCTAAACATCCTCATGAAATTAAAATATATAATACTCAAGAAAATACAGCAACATGGAAATGAGAGAAATTTATTCAAAATATAATAATATATAAAACTACAATATTTAAATAAATATGGTATTAGTGTAGAGCATAAAATCAATGCAGCAGAATTAAATACTAATACTAATTTACATGTGGTACATTATGATATATATGTATTTCAAGTCAAGCTACTTGAGTTATTCAATAACAACTTTTGTTGTTATTGTTGAACGGACCTAATTAAACCATATATTAAACCATTTAAAGAAAAAAGTATAGATTTAAGGCCTTTGTCTATAAAATTATTAGTAAGAATTATATATAGGTATGTCTATAAGATTAGAAAGCCTTTCTTAAACAAGAAATATAAAAATAAAAAGCCGCAGAATGATAATCATCTTAAATTTTTAAAAAGTATATCTCTCCAACAGGAGATATCATAAGCAACTTTGAAAGCATGGACTGTCAGTATGTATGTGCAGGTATGTGTGTGTGTTTGCCTGTAAATGAGCCGATTAGGCATCGAGAGTATATAAAGATCTTTTTCTAGTGCTTAAAAGCAACAAAATAAACCCCAAATTAAATCAAAACAACACAAAATCTCCTTCTTAAAATGGTAGTACAACAAAATCACAAAAATCTAAAGAAACAAAATGCCAAGAGAGCCAACAAAACAAATATTAAAACTGTGAATTAATTACGATGAAATTAATTTTAACAAAAAGTCAGAAAGACCTTTAAACAATTTCTTATGGATATTTAAAAAGTTAAATAGAAAAAAAATTTTTAAAAAGTTAAATAGAATTTTGAGGTCCACTTAGGACATAGAAGGGTGAAAAGTGTCATTGCAGAGGATAAAAATTAAGTTACCTCTAGCTGAATTGAAAACCTGTCATGCACTGGGGGTAATCATTGTGACCTAAATCTGAGTAGATTGACTCAACCTTCCATACTGGAGATCTACTAAGAGAAGAGATGTATTCATTTCCAGGGATAAATACACAAAATAACAAGTTTATTCATAAATTATAGTAATACAAAGAAGAGGATGAAGGAGAATGAGAGGGAGAGGGAGAAATCCAACACATTTTCTAGAGACAAAGCAGTCAAAAGAACCAGACTCAGGTATCACACAGATGTTGCAACTCTCAGATAGGTATTATAAAGTAAGTGTGATTAATATGTCAAAGGCTCAAGGGGAAAAGATAGACAGTAGTTATAGATTCAGAAAAAAGCATTTGATAAAGTCCAATACCCATTCCATTCATGATTAAAAACTCTTGGCAAACTAGAAATAGAAAGGAACTTCCAAACTGATAACACCTATAAAATCCTACAGCTTAACATCAGACTTAATGGTGAAAGACTGAAAGCCCCCACCCTGAGATGTACAAGGCAAGAATTTTCATGCTAATCTCCTCTATGTAACATCATGCTAGTATTTCCAGCCAGTTCAGTAAGAAAAGGAAAAGAAATGTAAAAAACAAAAACATACACATTAGAAAAAAATTAAAATATATTTATTCAAAGAAAACTTGGTTGTCTACATAGAAAATCAAAAAGAATCTTCAGAAATCTCTAAATAAAGAATAAGTGAGTTGAACAAGATCACAGGAATACAAGAACACAAAAATCAGTTTGGTTTCTATATACTCACAATAACCAATGGAAATTCAAAATTTAGAGACAGTATCATTTATAATAGCAACAAAAGTTAAATATTTAGTTCTAAATATAATAAAATATGTGCAAATTTTGTATGCTGAAAACTGACAAACCACTGTGGAAAAAATAAATGAAGACCTGAATAAATGGAGAGTTACATCACATTCATGAATTGGAAGATATAATATTGAAAAAGTATAAATTCTCCAAAATTGATCCACCAATATAACAAAAATCACAATCAACATTCCAGTAGGAATTTTTTGTAGATATTGACAAGCTGATTCTAAAATTTATATTAAACAGCAAAGAAACTGGAGTACCCAAAACAATTTTGAGGAAGAACAGAATTGGGGAATCATATTTCCTGATTCAAGATAACTATAAACCATGGTATAACAAGAGAAGATAGATGATAGATAGATAGATTAGATAGATAGATAGATAGATAATAGATTGATAGATGATGATCATAGATAGATGATAGATGATAGATATAGATAAATAGATGATAGATAGATGATAGATGAAAGAAACATAAAAAAGTCTAGAAATATATTACACAAATATTGTCAATTGATTTTTTTAACCCATTCTGTTTAGATAACCTCTGTTGTTTGCAGTTTGATACTTCTACATTGCTTATCTCATGCTGAAGATTCTTAAGCAGTGATTTGGGCAAAGATTTTGGAGAAAGTTTTTTTTACAAAGAAACTTTGGGAAAAAGCATTCTTAGCAGAGGGCACTAAATGTGTTACAAGATAGTAATAGTAAATCACAAAAAAATTCTGGGTTTGTGTGGAGCATAAGGTGCATCTGTGGAGATGGCAGGTAAGAGACATGAAAAGTAGTTTGGAACCAAACCACTAAATGCCTTTTTGGCTTAGAATATCATGGAGAACCACCGCATACTTTTCAGCAAGCGGTCCTAGGCATTGTGTATGTGTGGTGGCAGAGGATAAGTACCAAAATCTTTAAAAAGATTTTATTCATTCATTCATTCATTCATTCATTCATTCATTCATTCATTCATTTATTTATTTATTTATTTGAGAGAGAGAGAGAGCACATGAGCAGGGACAGAGGGAAAGGGAGAAGCAGACTCCCTGCTGAGCAGGGAGCCCAATACAGGACCGATTCCAGGACTCTGGGATCATGACCTGAGCCGAAGGCAAACGCTTAACTGACTGAGCCACCCAAGCACCCTCCAAAATTATTTTTTATGAGCAAGTTAAAATAGAAAGTCTCTAAATTTCTGTATTTTTCAAACGTTCTATCTGACTAAATGTTTATTTTATAATAATTAGAACAGTCTTTAAAACATACAGGCACATTAGGGGTGCCTATGTGGCTCAGTCAGTTGAGCATCTGACTTGATTTCGGCTCAGTTCATGATCTCAGGTTTGTGAGATCAAGCCCCACATTGGCTGCTGCACTCAGCACCAGGTCTGCTTGTGATTCTCTCTCTCCTGCTCCCTCTGCCCCTGCTCATGCACACTCTCTCTCTAAACAAATAAATAAAATCTTTAAAAAAACAAAATAAAATTAATGTTTCATATTACTTAGTGACTCACTAAATATGGGGTCAGAGGCAAAAAAGCAAGAATATGACTTTCAGGTTTCTGATATGTGCAAGACATCTTTAATTTGGCCAATTATTCCATAAATATAGTTAACAGATACCAAAAGGGCAGTAGTTTAATGATGCATATGAAAAGGGCATGTGATAGGGTACCTGGGTGGCTCAGTTGGTTAAGCCACTGCCTTCGGCTCAGGTCATGATCCTGGAGTCCCGGGATCGAGTCCCGCATCGGGCTCCCTGCTCAGCAGGGAGTCTGCTTCTCCCTCTGACCCTCCCCCTTCTCATGCTCTCTCTATCTCATTCTCTCTCTCAAATAAATAAACAAAATCTTAAAAAAAAAAAAGAAAAGGGCCTGTGATAGATAAATTTTGGACTTAAAAATATGTTTTACGGACAGACACATGCAAAATATCAAATATTCAGTTTAAAATACAGGTCTGATCATCAGAAAGGAGATGTGTACTGGCAATATGTAGTTTTAGTTAATTCAAACCAAACATTCATTCACTAATTCACTGATAAGAAATATTTTAGGGCCAAACATGTCTCATACACACACACACACACACACACACAGACTGACACAGAGAGAGAGAGACATCTAATTGTTTACATCAACCCTTTGAAGAAGATGTTAGGAACTTAGCAATGGAACCAGTGACCCATGGAATGCAAAAATGAATAAGGAAACTCAGCAGGGCTGAGAATGCTTTTATTATCTCCCATTTTAGGGTGCAGGTTGAAGAAGAGTTGGTCAAGCAGGACAACAGTATTTTAGGAAAGGTAAGATAATGGCGAAGTTGAAGCCAAAGGAGCATGGTTCCAAGAATGATTAAGGAGTTTAGATGATTTTAAATGGATTAGATCAAGTATAAAATGAAGAAGTCTTTGATTATCCAATTAGATGATTATGTATAAAGTTTTGATTTTTTTCATTAATTTTGATAGTTCAGGGAATGAAATGAACTAGTAAATTAGAGTTAAAGAAAGACTGTATAGGCTATACTTGCAAGCTGTTAAATTAGGGAGGTAGGAGAGAGAATAAGAAACTTGATGAAGAAAAATAAATTTTTCTCTCTTTGACATTAAAAAAAAAACAGATTTTAGTATAAGGTATACCTGGGCATAGGTGTAGAAAGAAAGTTGGCAATACAAAAGAAAGGAATAGTTATGTAGAAAAGACAGATTCCAGATTAGCCAAATAAACAAGATCAAAAAGAGAAATGAAAACTTAGGAAACAAAGTGTAGGTATGAAAACAAAATATTTCAGGAGTGGTAGGGTAAAAGGAGAATCATGGCTAATGCATACCCAATTTCCAATCCAATCTCAACATTTAATTAGGAAGTCCTTAATATCAAAATGCTTGTTTCCCATGTCTTACAGCATTTGAAAAGGAGCATATGAAATAGATCCTTAGAGCTATTAAATTAAGTTTTTAACATATGTTCAAATAAGTTTGAGAATTGAAGGCTATTACTCATTTTTGGCAGATAAAATGAAATATGAAATTGTTCTTAAATCTAGTAGCAAATCTAGATCATTCAAATATGCTTCAATTTACTACTAATTTATACCTGGGTACTTTAATTAAATGTTCTGTGGAACACAGTGCATAAAATAGAAATATAGTATTTGCATAGAATAATTTATTTACACTTTTTAAGGATATAGTTTTAATTGTAATTGGATTGTGGGATATGGGTGAACTGTTTGAAGAAGGCTGTTCATTAAATGATCTTTTGAGACTTAATTATAGAATCACATCTTTAAAATCGTAAGGAAAGGTAATTTGCATTAATTTCTTGAATTAGATGATTCAGTATACTTATTTAAGTAACTACCTTTCAAGAATGAGATTGAGAGAAATCTGCCAAGCGTTGCATTTCAGCAGACTATAAATCACTCAACAATAACTTCAAAACTAGGCTGACACTGTGAGAGAACAAAATCATGACTCTTTGTGCAACATAAGCATATTTAAAATACCTGGGTAGTAAAAAACATAAACAGCCTGGAAAAATACAGGAAGAAAGGTTTAACATCTGGTGCCAGGAACTCACTAAAGACAGATCAAGGAGGCATTCTGAACATATTTCCACATATTTCACAAAATAAGTCTTTGATTAAGAGTGATGATACCAAAAAGGATGTGCTTTCAAATTGAACATATAATATAACATGTATATTAAATATTTTGTAATAACATTATTCTTACATTTATAATTTTTTTAAATCTAGTGAGTTACCAGGACTCCTCTATAGTTCACACATATTAAGAAGTCTCAAAACTTACTGTTAGAAAAATCCAATCAAAATATATAATATTTCTAATAATTCAGTGACTCATTTGCACTTTTTATTTATTGATTATAGCCCTACTTAAATATTTTCCACTACAGAAAATAATTCAGTACAAGATGAATTATATATAAGAGGGATTAGCAGTTCTATTTGTAACAAAATTCATTTTAAATTAATTTATTGTAATGGTGTGCCCATATAATTTCCATGGGAACTTCCTGCAAAATCCCTGTTTAATTTTTTTAAATATTCAAAACAGGCTATACTCTGTAAAGACCAAAAACTCATTTTTAATAAAAAGCAATAAAATGTCCATTTAAGGACCTTTAAGTATTATAGGGGGGAAAAAAGATGAAATAGCATCACACACCTTCTCACATGATTTATTTCACATGATTGAAATAAACCAGGAAAGATACAAACAAAGGAACCTTAATGATGGTGTCAGAATCTTGGTAGGATTGCATCTAAATGCCATAAATTTTTAGTTATGCCCTTTGGATACAGTAAAGATGCAAATAAAGAAGATCCCCTCAGCTGGAATTTCTCAGATTTTTTCCCCCATTGATCAGATATTATGAAATTGTAAACAGGTGGTAAACATATTTTCCTAAAAGCAAGAAAAAGAGCAGGCTTGGAATTGGGCATAGTTCTTGGACACTGAACCAGTTTTGTGGCTTAGGGACAGTAAACATCTGTTGGCTGTTTTATTCAACAATTATACAGAGAAACTTAGGAAAGAATCTGTTTTGTCTGACTTGGTTCAGATCTTGAAGCATTGGTAACCAACTTAGACAAACTAGATATTAGTAAAGACCACAGATTCTGAAGCAAGATTCAGATCTCCAAGTTGTCTATTCCTAATCATGTGGAGTTAGGGGAGATATTTATCTCTCTGTAACTTAGTTTCTTCACATCTGGAATGATGATAATAGTAAGTGGTTCATAATGCTGTTGTGAGGATTAAATTATATATATAATTTATACATATATATAATAGAACAGTGTCTGGCACAGAGTAATAGTGCTAGCTGTTATCAATAGTGTTATTCTATCAGGGTTCTACTATAGTGTTTTTGCTATGTGTCTTGAAATGCTTGATAATATTTATGCCTTTTACTGTATCTTGTTCCATGCAGCTCACTCTCCTATCTATTATGTTCAGAAACATGTCTGATTGTTCATGTGTATACATATATTTTTTTTCCTAGTTTTATCTTTGGCACTTTCACTTTTTTTAAGATTTATTTACTTGAGAGAGATAGAGAGCGACAGAGAGCTGGAGCAGGAAGGAGAGGGAGAAGCAGACTCCTCACTGAGCAGGGACCCCGATGTGGGGCTGTATCCCAAGACCCGGGATCATGACCTGAGCTGAAGGCAGACGCTTAACTGACTGAGCCACCCAGGTGCCCCTAACTTTGGCACTTTCTTATAATAGTGTAGCCAGTCTATTCTGGTGCTACATATTTAAACTGTATATTTTACCTGGATGATGAATTTTTGAGCAGCACTTCCATGGAAATCACCCAACTCCAATGAGAATACCTGAACTTGGTGGGTTCACTAAGTGTCAAATTAAAAAAAAAAAAAAAAGATACTCAAGTACTTTTTTCTTTTTTTAATTTAAATTCCAGTTAGTTAACATACAGCATAATATTATTTTCAGATATACAGTACAGTCATTCCACACCTCATAAAACACCCAGTGCTCCTCATAAGTGCACTCCTTAATCCCCATCACCTATTTCCCCCATCCCCCCACCCACCTCCCCTCTGATAACCATCAGTTTGTCCTTTATAGTTAAGAGTCTGTTTCTTGGTTTGCTTCTTTTTTTTTTTAAAAGATTTTATTTATTTAACAGAGAGACACACAGCGAGAGAGGGAACACACAGGGGGAGTGGGAGAGGGAGAAGCAGGCTTCCCATCGAGCAGGGAGCCCGATGTGGGGCTCGATCCCAGGACCCTGAGATCATGACCTGAGCCGAAGGCAGACGCTTAACGACTGAGCCACCCAGGTGCCCCTCTTGGTTTGCTTCTCTCTCTTTTTTTCCTTTGCTCATTTGTTTTAGTTCTTAAATCCTACATATGAGTGAAATCATATGGTATTTGTCTTTGATGACATAGATGGAGCTATCAGAGAAAGACAAATACCATATGATTTCACTCAAGTACTTTTTGAAAGACCTTTGCCCCTTCTATTCACTATATACATAGTCATACAAATTACTCAATAATCTAATATAAATGGTTTTTCAGCTATATTAGGAACTCAGTAAATATTTGTTGATTGAATAAAGAACTATCTATGGAAATGAATACTTAATTTTTGCTTTTTTTTGAAGTTTTTTTTTTCAAGTAAGAACAAAGTGAAGTTCTTGTTTTGTCTGGATCATAAACCTATAAACCTACAAAACAGTGATTATTACAAACACTACATGATATATGAAAATATGCTCAGCATCACTAATCATCAGGGAAATGCAAATCAAATCACAAGATACTACCTCATGCCTGTTAGGATGTCCATTATAAAAAAAAAAAAGGATAAGTTTTGTAAGGATGTGGAGAAATTGAACATTTGTACACTGTTGGTAGAAATGTAAAATGGTGCAACCACTATGGAAAACAGTATGGAGGTTCCTCAGAATATGAAAAATGGAAATATCATATGGTCCAGCAACCTCACTTCTGTGTACATATCCAAAAACATTTTAAATCAGGATCTTAATGAGATATTTGCACTCACTATTCATTGCACCATTATTCACAATAGCCAAGATGTGGAAACAACCTGAATGTCCATTCTTGGATGAATGGATAAAGAAAATGTGCTATATACTTATAATGGAATATTATTCAGCATTAAAAAAGAAGGAAATCTTGCCATATTCAACAACATGGATGAACGTTGAGGACACTATGCTAAGTAAAATAAGCCAGTCATGGGAGAATACTGCATTTATATGAGGTATATAAAATAGTGAG
Source organism: Mirounga leonina (assembly GCF_011800145.1). Lineage (NCBI taxonomy): Eukaryota > Metazoa > Chordata > Mammalia > Carnivora > Phocidae > Mirounga > Mirounga leonina. The sequence goes on along the minus strand of NW_023270433.1, from coordinate 27,914,364 downwards.
ACACATATAAGCAGAGAGCAGAATGGTGGTTGCCAAAGGTTGGGGGTAGAAGGAAATGGGGAATTACTGTTCAAAGGTATAGAGTTTTACTTATGAAAAATGAATAAGTTCTAGTACCTGCTGTACAACTACATGCCTATAGTTAACAGAACTATACTGTATACTTAAAAATTTATTAAGAGAGTAGATCTCATGTGAAGTGTTCTTAACAAAATAAAAACAAAAAGATGTGTCTACCTCAAATATATATATACATACATACACACATACATACACAGTACTAACCTCATCTTTAATCAGATTTATCACCAAAGAATTCATGAAAACCCTTAACAGATCAAATGATAGATTTGTCTAGTGTAATTTAGATTTTTCTTTTAATTTGTATGCTTACTAGTTTATAACCTGCATTTGTCTTATCCTCTTTTACCTTCACTAAAAGGCAATTTATTTGTTGCAGAGTACTTATTACTAAGGCCTTATCCTTTGCCAAGTCACCTTCTTGAAGTGTACCTTTATATCTTCTTGCTAGAAGTTTTGATTTCTCCAAAATGCTAATTGTGTGCATGATGTTTCTAGTCTGTCTCTAGATTATGCAGTTTGTGTCTTATATCATTAGCAGCTGTGTTGTTTCTGCTGCAGTCAGCATTCTGAAGCCCTCTGCTGATGCAGTAGGCAAGATATTGTGGCAAGAATGGTTGGAGCCTGTGATAAAAATGAATTGCTTCAAGGTACAGCACTATAACACCCCCTGTGTATACCATTAAATATTGCCCTGGCAAAGACGGCTTACATCATTATTGTTTAATTAGTCTGTGCTCAGTATCACGTATTGAGGATACTCTTCATCTTTATGAATTTGAATCAATAATATATATTATATATATAATTTTCTATGTAATATTTAATATTTTAATTTTAATATATATTTATATCTGTAATATATATATATGGAAAATATGAAGGTCTGTTTCTATAACCAGTCAGGTGATAGTAGATTTTGTTAAAATAAAAGCAATTCAAAAATCTCAGGGTGGCAAAAATCTTGGGGCACCTGGGTGGCTCAGTCGTTAAGCGTCTGCCTTCGGCTCAGGTCATGATCCCAGGGTCCTGGGATCGAGCCCCGCATCGGGCTCTCTGCTCAGTGGGGAGCCTGCTTCTCCCTCTCCCACTCCCCCCTACTTGTGTTCCCGCTCTTGCGCTCTCTCTCTCTGTCAAATAAATAAATAAAATCTTTAAAAATATATTAAAAAAAAAAACCTCAGTGGCTTAAGAAATGGAGGTCTGTTTCTTATTTTATGGGACTGTTTCTGAACAAAGACTGAGTTTTCACCATCCATAACAGCTTTGTGGCCACTACAGGAGAAGGTTGAGAATTGTGCCTTGATCCTTAAGTACTTCCACCCATTAGAGATACAAATTTTAGTACTCCTTACATTTTATTGGCTAAAACAAGTCACACAGTCACACTTACCCTAAAAGAAATCCTGCAGTGCGGTCCTCTCGGGTACCCTAAAAGAAGGGACTAGGAAGTATTGGTGAGCATCACTAATATCTAATAGAATGTTTAATTGTTCATGTAAGAGAGAAATAAAAAGCACGCCATAATTTCAAAACACTGTCAGTCCATTTAAATAGTGTGTAGTGAGAGAACAGCACTGCAAGTTTATGTTCAGCCTCTGGAAAATACCACGCTTAAAAGTGTTTTATGAAGGTCAGTTGTCAAGGAAACCTAAGAGTTTTAAATGACTTAAAAAACAGGCCACCAAAATTTTAATTAAAGAGAGGTCAGCCACAGAAGGACAGCTTCCTGATACCACGGGCAGTAAGCGCCATGATCCTTGATGAAGGCAGTCAGAGCAGTGTTTGACTATCAGAGACATAAGTGGGGTTGGAAGTAGTTGATGACACTGAGATATAAAAATTCCTGCTGTGTCATAGATTTCTCTACTGAAGGAGGAGGGCGGCAATATTCTGGTTCTCTGGAAACATTTAATTCTCTGACCAGAGTTCAGGCATTTGATTTTTCCCATAATTGGTGTAGCCTTGGAAAAAAGAGGAATACACTTAAATCATAATTCTTCTTTCTGTATTATCAGGCTTCCTTTGGACACCTCTTCACTACATATTCTTTTCACCGAAAGTATTGTTCTCACATCCCTATTAGACTAATCTATGATAAATATACTAAATCTAATTATTCTTAACCAACTCACCTCATAGCTATTTCTATTTAGTTTTTTACCCAAACCACAGCCCCCCAAACCTTGAGTAAACCTTTTTTTTTTTTTGGTGGGAGGAGCCGATCCAAATCAGCCTATATACTTTTTTTTTTGACTTTTTTTAAAAATTTTATTCTTATGTTAATCCCCATACATTACATCATTAGTTTTAGATGAAGTGTTCCATGATTCATTGTTTGTGCACAACACCCAGTGCTCCATGCAGAATGTGCCCTCCTCAATACCCACCACCAGGCTAACCCATCCTCCCACCCCCCTCCCCTCTAGAACCCTCAGTTTGTTTCTCAGAGTCTATTGTCTCTCATGGTTCGTCTACCCCTCCGATTTCTCCCGCTTCATTCTTCCCCTCCCGCTACCTTCTTCTTCTTCTTCTTTTTTTTTTTTCTTAACATATATTGCATTATTTGTTTCAGAGGTACAGATCTGAGATTCAACAGTCTTGCACAATTCACAGCGCTCACCAGAGCACACACCCTCCCCAGTGTCCATCACCCAGTCACCCCATCCCTCCCACCCCACCCCCCACTCCAACAACACTCAGTTTGTTTCCTGCGATTAAGAATTCCTCATATCAGTGAGATCATATGATACATGTCTTTCTCTGACTTATTTCACTCAACATAATACCCTCCAGTTCCATCCACGTCGTTGCAAATGGCAAGATCTCATTCCTTTTGATCAAATCAGCCTATATACTTTTACATTATTTTTCTTTTTAAATGTATGTGAACATCATTCTGCTCAATATTTCAGATAATTGGCATATACCTCTTCTGTCTTTCTGAGACACTGGTCATGTTTAAGATTGTTTGGGTTTTCAATTTTACCTACATAAACTTAACTCAAGCAGCAATGGTGAATTCTAGCACATAGTCAGACCAACCCCCTTCACTCAAGGGAAACAAGTAATGCAGTTCGCACCACCCAAAAGAACCACTGATAGGAATGAATGAGAAGCAGTTTTGAAAAATAAAGGGGCTATTGTAAACAGAAAAAAAGTAGGAATTGTAAGGTGCATACACAAACTATAAATGTTTATTATTGTGGTTGTTAATAAGATAATAGTAAGAGAAGGACTCTAATATTATTACTAATAAAATCTAAGCTAGAATAAGCTTTTATGGCAAGAAAGCTTATAATTTTTATATAAACCTAAACTTATTTGTATTTCTTCCTTAATATTTCCTCTTAAAATTATAGCTTGAAATTGGGAGGGACTTCTGAATTGGCAGCATGATGATCTTTGTAATTACTGTCTTCAATAAAAGCAATGAAAATACTGGCAAAAAAAAAAAAGTAGTCAAAATCAATTTTTCCAAAATTCTGACTATTAAAAAAAAAGCATCAAAAAATCTGAGGACCTTTAAATATATAAAAGCTACTAAAACCTTATAAAGAGCAGTAGTGATTGTGGCTTTTTGATTTGGCCTATTTCAATCCTCCCTATCTCCATGGAAAGCCAGTAGCCTCATAATTATGGAAGTTATGAAAACCATCAACCCTGAATCTACAAGCTGGAGCAGTCTAGGATTAGAACTCCTCAAAAAGTCCTATCCCCAGAGCATTATCATCATTTGACTTATCTTGGAGCTCTGTGGGAAATCCCCATGCTCAATGTGTTGCTATTATCTAATCTTTCTTGGAGCTCCTCATTGAAAATAGCCCTAACCCAGGGCATTTATTGGAAATAATCAGCAGCAGTTGTAACACATCATAGTAACATGAGCTTACAATATGAGTTAATGCTAACGAGATCCTGGTCAAAACTTAAAAGATCTGGGAAACAAGGTGCCCATGAGAGGTTTGAAAAACTCTACCATTTCTGGGTATCTAGAAGGTCCCTTACATGTGCAGGTCTTGTACATAAACAGAAAGAAAAAAATGGAGGGAAAGCTGTTGGAAAGCCCTGATGGTTTTATTGGTGAATGTACAAAGTTTTAAAGAAGACTTAATCCCAGTCCTTCACAGACTCTTCTAAGAAATATTTAAAAAGAAGGGAATATTTTTCAAGTTATCATATGAGCCAGTATTATTTTGATACTAAAACTAGACAAAAAAAAAAAAAACAAAGTTGGAGACAAATATCTAATATGAATATAGATGCAAAAAATCCACCACAAAATGCTAGCAAGTCAAATTCAACAACATATAAAAAGAATAATACAAATAATCAAGTAGGATTCATCCAAAGAATGCAGGGTAAGTTTAACATATGAAAAGTAATCAATGTAATGCACTATGTTTGTAAAATAAAGGATAAAATCTATATAATCATTAAGTTGATGCAGACAAAACACTTACATACTCCAACACTGTCTCATAATAAAAAACACTCAACAAACTGGAAATGGAAGAGAATTTCCTTAACCTGATAAAGGACATGTATGAAAAACTCAGAGCTAACATCATACTTAATGGTAAAGGACTATTTTCTGCCTGAATTCTGCAAGAAGACAAAATTATGTTATCACTCTTATTCAAAATTATAATGTAAGTTGTATTTAGGAAAATTAGATAAAAAAATAAAAGACATCCAGATAGAAGATATAAAGCTATCTTTACTTGTAGATGACATCATTTTGTATATAAATCATGAAACCCAAAGCACAAATGACAAGTGAAGAAAACTAGATAAATTAGATTTCATCAAAATTAAAACCTTTAGTGCTACAACTGAAACCATCAAAAAAGTTAAAAGACTACCTACAGAATAGGTGAAAATATTTAGAAACCATATATATGATAAGGGACTTGTATCCATAATATATGAAGAACTCGTACAACTGAAAAATAAAGACAAATGACCCAATTTTTTTAAATAGGCAAAAAATTTGAATAGATTTTCTCTAGAAAAAACATACAAATGACAATAAGTGCATGAAAAGATGCTTACATAGTTAGTTAATAGGGAAATGCAAAGCAAAACTACTCCATACCACTTGGGTAGCTAAACCAGAAAATGTAGACATAGCAAGTGATGGGGAAAATGGGAAGAAATTGCAATTTTTCTACTTTGCTGATAGAAATGTAAAATAGGGGAACCTGGGTGGCTCAGTCGGTTAAGCATCTGACTTTAGCTCAGGTCATGACCTCAGGGTCCTGGGATTGAGCCCCATGTCGGGCTCCCTACTCAGTGAGGAGTCTGCTTGTCCTTCCGCTTCTCCCCCAACTCATTCATGTGCTTGCTCTCTCTCTCTCAAATAAATAAATAAAATCTTTAAAAAATATGTAAAATGGTTCAGCCACTTTGGAAAACAGTTTGGTATTTCCTCAATATGTCAAACATAAGACACTATATAATTCAACACTACCATTCCTAGGTTTATACCCAAGAGAAATGAAAATCTATGCCCCCACAAAAACATGCACAAAAATGTTTATGCATTATTGGTAATAGCCAGAAAATGGAAGCAAGCCAAATATCCACCAACTGATGAATAGATAAACAAAAGGTGGTATAACTATGAAATAGAATATTTGGTAATTAATAAAGGAAAAAATACTGATACACAATGCAACACTGATGGACCTTGAAAACTTTATGCTAAATGGAAGAATCAAGTCACAAAAGACCACATACTGTTTGATTCCATTTATATAAAACATCCTGAAAAAGTAAATCAATAGAGACAGAAATTAGGTAGTTGCCTGATGTGAGGGTGAGGAATGCCTGCTAAGGGATAGAGTTCCTTTAAAGGGTAATGAAAACATTCCAAGATTAAGTAGTGGTGATGGCACAACTCTGTGAATATACTAAAATACATTTTAAGTGAATGAATGCTATGGTCTGTGATATATCTCAATTATGTTATTTATGATTTAAAAAATTAGAAACAACCTGGCTCTAAAAAGTGAGAAAATGGTTAAATAAACTTTAGTGCATTTAATCAATTATTGCTTCTCAAAATCGAAAATATAAAAATCATCTGGGTAAACTGTTTAAAATCACATTATTGAGCCCCTATTCCACAAATTCTGTTTCAGAAGATGCTGTTCCAGTTATCCATGGCCAATATTTTGAGAAATATTTCACCTGATGGACATTAAGCAACCATTAGATTATGCTTATGAAGTATCTACAATAATTTGAAAAAAGGCTTATGTTTTAATTTTAATTGAGGAGAGCAGAATATGCATAAATTTAAGTTTTAAATGAAATAGTTACTTGGAAAAGTTAACGATGGAATACAGGGTGATTTTTTTTCTTTGTGTTTCTTTTTCCATAACATCTTGTGTTATGATAAGCATAAATTATTTTTATAATCAGGAAAAATAAAATTAACTTTTAAAATGAGAGTCCCGTGTTGAGCAAGCCATTTAAAACTTGGAAAGTGCATGTATGTGTGTGTGTGTATGTGTGTGTGTCTCATGAATTACCTTTATGAATTCTTCCCATTTTCTAATTTATATATGGAAATTTATGTTTCCAAAATACTTTTTAAATACTCTGACAAAATTTACCTAGTAAATGTAATTTTTGCAATATTCACAAATTTAGAGTTTGTTTTCTAAGAAAACTGGTTGATATATGAATAATTATATATCTTTCAAATTGGAATTTTAATATATATTACTAGATTTATAATATAATTTGTCACAAATTTAGATCTAGTACATGTTTCTGCATTCATTGTTCAAATTGTTTTATAAATTCAAGCACACTTTCTTTTACTATTTTGCACTTAATAATATAGATTGGATTTTTAAATTGAATTTAAGTAAATCATATTGTATGGAAGATGTAGATCACTAAATACTTCCATACAAATTGAATTAGTTAAATTTGTTAATATTGAAAGAATATTCTCTTTGCAGATATTCAAAAGTGATGGTGTGGGAAATGGGAAGTGGGGTATTTCCTAAAGGTTGCCTGACTAAAAACAGGTTGGTTTATATTACTGTCTTATCAATATTTATATTATATTTAAGGCTTGCTATACACGCAAGATGCTTATACATTTTGAGGCTGACTACATTTTTATTTTAAATCATTTAATGATAAGTTGCTGCTGGCTGAATTTAATGGATTCTTTTTTTTTTAAAGATTTTATTTATTTATTTGATAGAGAGAGACATAGCGAGAGAGGGAACACAAGCAGGGGGAGTGGGAGAGGGAGAAGCAGGCTTCCCGCCGAGCAGGGAGCCCGATGCGGGGCTCGATCCCAGGACCCTGGGATCATGACCTGAGCCGAAGGCAGACGCTTAACGACTGAGCCACCCAGGCGCCCCAATTTAATGGATTCTTAAGAAAATGTGGTTGTATCTCCAGATTCATAATATCACACTAAACCAGATTTAGTGTTTTATTATAGAAAGAATGGAGTCAGGAGTCACATATCTGAGACTTTTTTGAAACAGAACAGAAAAAGCCCAGAAGTAAAATGGTGATGGGAAAAGACAATTTATTTTCTTCTGCCTGCCTGCATTTAAAATAAGGGTATATTTAACCCAGAAAAGAACAGATGGACTATATTTATAATAGTCAGAGATAAAATGTTGTATTATTCAGTTCTTCTATTAATTTATTTCTATTTTTCCCACTGCCAAAAAGTGTATTGTTACACATAGGTGAATTAAATGAAAAGAAAAATGATCCACCATGTATGTAATATATGATTTATGGAAAGCTATTTATTTCAAGTTTACTTTGAAGTATTTTTTAGTTTGCGTTTTACCTACTGAACTCTGCCTCAAGGTAAACATAGTATTAGATTTTTGTATATTTACAATTTTGAGTATCATACATTGATTGTTGAAAAGAAGGGACACTAACTGTCACCTCAATAATGTCTTTGGAATAGAAGTGCTGTATATATCTGGATATCCAATAAACAAGAGCGAGGCAGACAAGACATATGAAGCATAAATCAATATATCCTAAAAAGTTAACTCTAAATGGTTAAGAATAAATAGACTAAATTACTTTGCTTTGAAATATGAGAGATGTTTTCATTTTTAAAATTAGATTTGATACATTTCAAAAAAAAATAATCAGTAGAAATGGAATGAATTATGCTTTTGGAAAGCTCCCCTCTGTCTCTTTGTCTTCTGTACTGGACTATAAATTTTAATTTTTGCTTGCTTTCATCATTTCCATGACTCCCTCACTTAGAACAGTATCAGGAGCATTGATGAAATGATCCCTCATATTATGTTAATAAACAGGTATGTCTCTTCAACAAATGGTGTTGGAAACACTGGAAAGCTCTATGTATAAGAAAGAAACTGGACCACTTTCTTACACCATACACAAAAACAAATTCAAAATGGATCAAAGACCTAAATGTGAGTCCTGAAACCATAAAACTCCTAGAGGAGAACACAGGGAGTAACCTCTTTGATATCAGCCATAGCAACTTCTTTCTAGATATGTCTCCTGAGGCAAGGGAAACAAAAGCAAAAGTAAACTGTTGCAACTTCACCAAAATAAAAAGCTTCTGCACAGCAAAGGAAACAATCAACAAAACTAAAAGACAACATACAGACAGAATGGGAGAAGATGTTAGCAAATGACATATCTAATAAAGGGTTAGTATCCAAAAAATATAAAGAATTTATAAAACTCAACACCCAAAAAATGAATAATCAGTTAAAAATTGGCAGATAATATGAATAGACATTTTTCCAAAGAAGAAATCCAGATGGCCAACAGACACATGAAAAGATGCTCAACATCACTGATCATCAGGGAAATACAAATCAAAACTACAATGATATCACCTCACACCTGTCAGAATGGCTAAAATCAACAACACAAGAAACAACAGGTGTTGGTGAGGATGCAGAGAAAGGGGAACCCTGTTGTACTGTTGGTGGGAATGCAAGCTGGTACAGCCACTATGAAAAACAATATGGAGGTTCCTCAAAAAGTTCAAAATAGAAGTACCTTATGATCCAGCAATTGCACTACTAAGTATTCCAAAGAATACAAAAATACTAAATCAGAGGGATATATGCACTCGGATGTTTATAGCAGCATTATCTACAATAGACAAGGGAAACAGCCCAAGTGTCTATTGTCCATTGATTGATGAATGGATAAAGAAGAAGTGATATATATATGTACACACACATATATATAGTGGAATGTTAGTCATAAAAAAGAATGAAATCTTGCCATTTGCAACAACATGATGGAACTAGAAAGTATATAGCTAAGTGAAATAAGTCAGAGAAAGACAAATACCATAGGATTTCACTCATATGTGGAATTTCAGAAACAAAACAACAGAACAAAAGGGAAAAAAAGAGAGAGAGAGAGAGAGAGGCAAACCAGAAACAGATTCTTAACTACAGAGAACAAACTGATAGTTACCAGAGGGGAAATAGGTGGGGGATGCGTGAAATAAGTAATGGAGATTAAGGAGTGCACTTGTAATAAGCACTGGGTGTTGTATGGAAGGGGTGAATCACTATATTGTACACATGAAACTAATATTACACTGTATGTTAAGTAACTGGGATTTGAATAAAAATTTTTTTTAAAAAAGGGGGGCCTCATTGGCTCGGTCAATTAAGCATCCAACTCTTGGTTTTAGCTCAGGTCATGATCTCAGCATCCTGAGATTGAGCCTCCCATCAGACTCACATGTCAGGCTGGAGTTCAGAGCAAAGTCTGCTTCTCTCTCTCTCTCTGCTTCTCCCCCTGCACTTTCTCTCTCTCTCTAAAATAAATAAAACCTTAAAAAAAAAAGAAACTTTAAAAAACAAAGATTAAAAATTTTTTTAAATTAAAAGAAAAACACATATGTTAGAAATAATCCATCCCATAGTTAAACCTTTACTATCAAATAAAGGTAATTTGGATTCTAGATGTAAGAAAATAAAACAGTCTGCATACACAAACCATATGTAGTAAAGTTATCAAAAATCAAATATGTATAAATATTCTTGTATAGGAAGCAGTGTTGCATAATGATTTTGAACATTAAGGAGTCATTTGCTTGATTGGCAGCTTCTTCACTACAACCCATGTAAGCTAGACAAGTTACTTGCCCATTTTGAGCTTCTTTTTATCATTTATAAGATAGGAAGAACATCTTGTAATAAAAGAAAATGTAAATTTAGATTCTGCTTTCTTAATTTGAAAGAAATAAATTCCCTGGGAATTAAATATTTGTAAATCGAGGATAATTATAATACTATTAATACTTATTTTAGTGTGTATAATCCTTAGATACATTACTATATCTCAAGTAAGTCATTTAAACTGCATCTAACTTAAGTGCTAAGTAATCACCCCAACCTGACGATTATCACTCCAATTTATAAGATGGAAATTGAAATTCCCCAAAAATGATTGTTTCCGAGTCACAAAATGAGCTATTCAGTCAAACATACAAACACAATTCAATCAGCAGTTTAGCATCTTTGTATAAATAAAATGAAGAGATGTCAGGATGTCTCATAGCCCCTCTTTTCACCTACTTGTCTGGTCACCTATGAGCATGACAACTTGAATTCCCACCCACAGAGTAAAAAAGCTCTTTGCATTGAAATGGTCCTTTCCCAAACCTTTGGTTTATGCAACACTTGAGTGTATCCTCTACCTCATGTGCCCACCTTCCCCACAATGCCCCGTGACACTTATAAGAGTGCGTACAACATGCTGCAGACCACCACTCTTCTATTCAATTTGCCATGGAAAATGTGGATAGTGAGTTTTGTGTCTTACAAAATTTTATTGGAAGTATGAAACAAAAGTATTATCTTCCTAAAAATTTTCAATTATTAACTGCTTAATATGCTCACGAAAAGGGGGTTTTATTGGGCTTTACTATATATGATAAAGATTAATATAAAACAGGCAGGCTCAATATATGAATCACAGGAGTAGTACTAAAATGACTGAATGTGAGTTAGAGAGCGGTAAGTTTCAGTTCAGGGTGAGGATGGACCTTCCAATAGTCAATGCTGACAAATGATTAGAGCCTTTCAAAGTAGTGAGTTCCCTGTCACTGAAGAGGTTCAAGTAGTTGATTTATATACACTTTGTAGAGAAGGTTGAACCACTGACTTAGTGCTTCGACTAGGTAATGCTCAAGAGACTGAGATTCTGTCTCAGTCTGCTCAGATTCACCCTGAGACTGAAATTCTGTCATCTACACAGTAGAACAGCATACTATAGGCTACATATGAAGACGATAGGCAGCAAATTCTGGAAGTACAGGATGTTAGTTATAACAGAAATAAAAATAGTGAAAGACAATTTAGAGTGTACAAAGGGATTTTATGTGAAGTTTAATTTTCATACCAATCCTGTATAAGAATTATTATTACTATCATTACTATTAGAGATAAAGAAACTGGAACTTAGCAAAATTGAATGATTTGGCTATGGTCAACAAATAAGGGATGAAGATGAGTCCTGATATAAAATTGTCTTTCCAAATTTCTTGTCTGTCTTACTATATGACTATGATTACCATATGAATATGATCAAGGACAGGTAGTTTAAATTTTTCCTGGGTTTCCTTTGCCTAAAACAAAAATCATAGGAAAGATTTAAAAATCAGTGGGAATCTGTATGAAAATGTTTTGTTTTGTTTTTTAAAGATTTTATTGATTTATTCGAGAGAGAGAGAGAGAGAGATAGCAACAGAGATAGCATGAGCGGGGAGGAGAGGGAGAAGCTACCTGCTGAGCAGGGAGCCCAACATGGGCCTCAATCCCAGGACCCTGGGATCATGACCTGAACTGAAGGCAGACACTTAACTGACTGAGCCACCCAGGTGCCCTGGTATGAAGGTGTTTTAATGTCGCACCTTGATTAAACTTCCTAAGGGATTACAGTGCTGTCTGGCATTGCCTTCCTGGCATGGTGTTATCATTAAAACAAACCCCTGGGAAAGTTCCCAGCCTGTTGACCAATGATATAATGTGCTGTAGCATCATGCCCAGTCAGAATCCGTTTCTGAAAGGGTCAGTCTCATTTACGAAGACCCTCAGGGCAACCAAGAGAACAGGAACTGCTGATCTGTCTGTTTTGCCTCCGTCACACTCATCGTCTGAATTGGAATGCAGGGTCATTTCAAATGTACTGCTTTGGTAGTTCCTGTGGATCAGAGTTTTTAAAGTCCTTATGAATCTCATTTTGTACTGAGCTGGTTGATACCATAGACTGCCAGTGCTGCATCCTCACCAATGGGACAGGATGGGCTTCCTTGCACTCTTTAAGAAATACTTGGCAGTACGACGTGGATGGAACTGGAGGGTGTTATGCTGAGCGAAATAAGTCAATCAGAGAAAGACATGTATCATATGACCTCACTGATATGAGGAATTCTTAATCGCAGGAAACAAACTGAAGGTTGCTGGAGTGGGGGGTGGGGAGGGATGGGGTGACTGGGTGATAGACACTGGGGAGGGTATGTGCTCTGGTAAGCGCTGTGAATTGTGCAAGACTGTTGAATCTCAGATCTGTACCTCTGAAACAAATAATGCAATATATGTTAAGAAAAAAAAAAAGAAGAAGAAGGTAGCAGGAGGGGAAGAATGAAGCGGGGGAAATCGGAGGGGTGGACGAACCATGAGAGACGATGGACTCTGAAAAACAAACAGGGTTCTAGAGGGGAGGGGGGTGGGAGGATGGGTTAGCCTGGTGGTGGGTATTGAGGAAGGCACATTCTGCATGGAGCACTGGGTGTTGTGCACAAACAATGAATCATGGAACACTTCATCTAAAACTAATGATGTAATGTATGGGGATTAACATAAGAATAAAAAAAAAAAAAAGAAATACTTGGCAGTGCAACTCCATGCAAGAACAGGACCGAATTCTTTTTCTCCCCCACTACTTGTGCCATGCCATCCCTTTCCTCAACACTGAGGGGGAGGGATTTTTTACCATAATCACATCAGCTTTCAGCCTGTTTGAGTATGGCTGAAATACGAAATATGACTTTTAATAAAACAAAAACCAGTTTGTTTGTTTTTTATTTTGTTGCATTAGAGGAAATGCAAAGCGGTCCCCTTCACCTTCTAGAAATGTTTCATGCTATCTGAAATTGAAGAAATAGGAACTGTTTTAATGATTTGTAGCTCTGAATTTAATAGGCCAACAAGATTGCTTATGAAAAGAAAAAAGAGGACAGTAGGGTTATGAGGGTTGTTTCATAGTTTTTGTATTTTTTTAAAAAATTTCTTCCTGGACATAGGAATAAAGTGAGTGTGGCTGTGAGAACTCAGGAGATCACTAGAGTGGGGTCAGGAGTTGCAAATAAAGTGGAGGGTCCCTGGATGCCTAGGAGCTCATTCATGCTGGGGAAGTTGTCCTAGGATTATACTGGGAGAGTTAGATGCCTCAACCAAGTGAGAAAACAAGAAAAGGGGATCGTTTATGTTTCACAAGACACATAAAAACTGAATCTTTACAAACTTACCCCCAGACTTCAGAAGAGAAGGGAGGACATTTCCATTGCCTGCACTCAATCTTCCCTTCTATGACTCAAGAGACGATGGCTTCATTTTTAACACCACTTCACCTACAGAGAGTCTAAATATACAACAATATACTTAGAGCCTGGAGCCTTGTGAGGGTAATAGTGAAATGTCCAAACACCTCTCTTTGGAATGCTGAACTGAAAAAACAAGAGACTCCTGATATGAAACAATGGTTAGTGACACCTAAGTTGCACACACATCAAAGTTATGTAATTAGAAATGTAAATGGCAATCACATGGTTTGTCAGTCTTTTTTTTAAATTTAGCCAACTGAGAGTACATCATTAGTTTCAGGTGTAGTGTTCAAGAAATTATCAGTTGCATACAACAGTCAGTGCTCATCACATCGCATGACCTCCTTAATGTCCATCACCCAGTTTCCCCATCCCGTTTGTCAGTCTTTTAAAAACACTGAAAAAGGTGAGGATCCAGGACCAATAGGACTTACATACATTTCACTAATTCAGTTGAAACTAACTATTGAGTGCCTACCTAATGCCAGGCCCTGTTATGGATTCTGTGGGTGGATGAATGAATGAAACCTGCAAGGTGCCTGAACTTATAATACTTCCTAGAGTGTGTTGAGAGAAAATAAACAAGACAATTTAGAATTTCCTAAGGAAAAGAAAACTAGGTGTTATGCAACAGAGTGAGTAGATGTAAAGGAGGGTGAGTGATTTTACATTGGAAGAGGACAGCCTTCTGTGTCTAGAGTCAGAGAATTTTTGGTAGAGAAACCAATGAATGTAGACAGAAACAGGTTGCCATATTTAAGGAAAAGAAAGCCACTATGACTGAAATTAGGGGGCAAAGAGGAAAGTGGTAAGAAACAAGATCAGCAAAATAAGCAGAGGCCAGATCATATAGAGCTTTGTATGTCAGTATAAGAAATTTGGATTTTATTGAAAATGTAACAAGAAGCCATTGGTAACATTTAAGCAGCGGGGTAGTATAATCTAACATGATTTGTTGGTTTTGTTTTGTTTTTTAAAATATTTCTTGGGCGCCTGGGTGGCTCAGTTGGTTAAGCGACTGCCTTCAGCTCAGGTCATGATCCCAGCGTCCTGGGATCGAGTCCCACATAGGGCTCCCGGCTCAGCGGGGAGCCTACTTCTCCCTCTGGCCCTCTCCCCTCTCATGCTGTTTCTCTCCTGCTCACTCTCTAATAAATAAATGATCTTTAAAAAAATATTTCTTGCTAGAGAGAGAATAAACATTATTAGGGGAAGAATAGAAGCAGAGAGACCAGTTAGGAGGTCATCCGAAGTAGTCTCCAAAAGAGATAATGGTGGGATCACTATGCAGTATACTTGAAACTAACATAATATATATGTCAACTATACTTCAATTACAAATTTAAGAAGAGAGAGAATGGTGGCTTGCAATAAGGCAGCTGCAGAGTAAACAAGATGAAGAAATGGATTTGGAATATATTTTGAAAGTAGAGCCGTAGGAACTTTTTTTTTTTTAAGATTTTATTTATTTATTTGACAGAGAGATAGTACAAGTAGGCAGAGAGTCAGGCAGAGGGAGAGGGAGAAGCAGACTCCCTGCTGAGCAGGGAGCCCCACGTGGGGCTCAATCCCAGGACCCTGGGATCATGACCTGAGCCGAAGGCAGCCGCTTAACCGACTGAGCCACCCAGGCGTAGGAACTTTTTTATGCTTTGGATGTCAGCTTTGAAGGAAAGAAAAGAAAAATAGATGATCTATAGACTATATTTCAAGCCATGGGAGCAAATAAGTTCCCCTAGAAAATTTAGGCCAAAAGATGATGGAAGGCCTAGGACCGAACTTTTTAACTCTTCAACATTATGAATTTAAGTAGAGGAGAAGCCAGCAAAGACACTAATAAATATCCCTCCATTGATGATGTCTAGAATGATGGTTTTCACAGTTTGAACAGTGGCAGCATTTACTTGGTGAGATAAGGAGGACAGGTTTGACATGAAAGCAATCAAAACAAAAATTGTTGAACTCAGAAACAGAATAGAATGGCATTTGCCAGGGTCTAGGGGGTAGGAGAAATGGGAAGATATTGGTCAAAGGGTACAAACAAATAAGTTCTGTAGATCTAATGTACAACATGGTGACTATAGTTAATAATTCTGTATTGTATACATGAATTTGCTAAAAGAGCAAATCTTTTTTTTTTTTAATTTTATTTATTTTAGAGGGAGAGAGTGTGCGCGAGCACAAGAGAGCGTGAGCAGAGGGAAGGGGCTGAGGGGGAGGGGTGCTGACCACTGAGCCTGGCCCTGGGCTCGATCTCACAACCCTGAGATCACAACCTGAGCCAAAATCAAGAGTTGGCAGCTTATCTGACTGAGCCACCCACGTGCCCCTAAAAGAGCAAATCTTAACATTCTCACCACACACAAAAGGTAACTACGTGAGTGATGGATGTGTTAATTAACTTGGTTGTGGTAAATATTTCACAATGTATATCAAGTCATCATGTTGTCCACATTAATTATATACAATTTTATTTGTCAAATATAGCTCAAAAAAGCTTCATGTGTATAAGTTCTGCTTTGGCCATGTTAATTCTGAGATTCCTATTAGAGATCAAAATGAAGATATCAAGTATGAAATTGGGTATCAGTTTGGGAAGTGGTTCCCTCAGCCCATCATGACAGCCACAGTGGATGGAGAAACGGAATACATCATGATAAATTAGAGCTCTGGCCAGAGGAGGAGATAAATAAAGCATCAAATTCATAGGGATAGTGAGAGTCAGCCCTTATCAAAATCTCTAGAGTTCTGCTGCAGGATTATCAGAATCACTTATCAGTAAGATATTGTACAGGTGATCACAATATCCCTTAAATGTCTATAAATGTCAAGAATAGATGATGATAATAAGCTTATCACAAGGAATCCAGGAGGTCATTTATACTGACCCTCATTACAGCTTGATATTTATTTTAGACTTTCATTATCATCTGTTGATAAGAATTAACTATTAGTAAGTGTTCTCAGTGTATAGGATGAAATAATTACATTGGTAAAGATGAATAATTAAAATTAAAAACTTTTTTTTAAGCTCTAGATATCTACTAATACACTGAAATTCTCAACAACTAAAATGTCTTAAGCCTCTCTCAGCACCTGACATGATGACATTGGTACAGTGGAAATGCAGTTTAAGGATTGTGCCAAAGGGATTGATTTTTAGGGCATTTGCTATAGGAAGTTTTCACATGACATGACTCATCACGTTAGACCTCCTCTTTATCATTTTAAGAGAATACCCAAACCAAGAAGATTTATAGAAAGTATATCATATTATGAAAAGTGTTCTTCTGAAACATAAAACACCACATATATCACAGAAGAGCTTTTCAGTCCATTCAAACAATATTAATATCAAGAGTTACACTTGTAATTTCAGTGCCCTATTTCTTAAAGTTCAGGAGGGCACCAATGGCAAGGATTGGTAACTATTAACTGTCCCCATAACAATATGTGACAGAAAAGGCATATGGCACCTCAATAAGACTCAACAAAACTCAGCTTGGAGAGGGCCTTGCTATAATATTTTGCAGCTGAAGGTAAACACAAACTGACAGACCACTGGAAAAAGATGCCCTGTCTACAACAAATCTGTGAATCTTTACCAGATTACAATATATAATCAGAAGCATTAATAAGACCAATTTAAGTAATTCATCTTAACCATCTCTTGTCCATCAGAGAAAAGTAGTGGGAAAGTAAGGTTCTGTCTAGCCTATAGTCCATAATATCCATGATAGGGAACAGGCTATGGTCTAACCAAGAGCAGAAAATGATTTCATTTTCCCCATCAGCACAGAACAGATGGGGGTCAGAAGAACAGAGGAGGAAGCAGACCTAGTGATTCTGAATATGCAGAGCCAGAAACTACCCAATTTTGGAGAAGTTGAGACCCCTTCTAGTCACTGCAGAGACTGCAAGAATGCAGTCTGCAGGATAGAGTTCATGTACTCAGAAAAGGAAAGAGGGTATTGGTCATTAAAAAAAAAAAAGAGGGGGAAGGGATGGAGAAAACTCAGGCTCTGCAGAGTAGAAGCTAAAGATGTTGGAAGATCCATGAATATTACAAATGACCTAAAACAAGACAGTTGTGCCCAGGGGTATGGTTCCCAGATGGCTACTAGTTGCTGCCTGATACATAAAATACATTGGTACCTCCCCTGACCTTCTCTGCATAATCAAGGGAATGGAGGTGAGAATTCCATTTTAAAGTAGCTTAGGTATCCACTGGTAAAGAGTGTGCAAAGTCAGGGTCTCCTTCCACTTTAAACCCATTTGGCCACCCCACCATAAGGAAAGCACCAGAATAGGAATTCCCTATGCTCTTTATTCCTCCAGTTTCTCCTCATCCTCACCCTATCACAAATAAACAAGTAGCTATATTGGCACATCTAGCATATGGTAATAAATGCTCAGGAGGGAAAAAATAGACTGGGTTAGAGAATAAAAAGTATAGAGAAGAGTATAATTTTATAATGGATGATATGAAACTGCTCGTTGATATGGTGACCTTTAAAGGAGATCTGTGGGGAGCAGGATATGCAGCTCTCTGGAGGAGAGTATGCCAAGCAAAAGGAACAGAAATAAACAAACTCCTGAGTTGTGAAAAGGCCTGGTGTATATGAGGAACCACACACAATCCAGTGCAGCTACAGTATGACAATAAAAATAGAAGGTGGCTGATAAAAAGAGAGAAGTAGTAGGGGCCTAATTACATAGGGACTTATAACCCTTCACTCAGCAGCATGGGAGGGTTCTGAGAAGAGAGTGTAATGCTCTGTTTATTCTTAATAGAATCACACTAGCAGCTATGATTAAATTAATCGCAGGGGAGCAAATACAAATACAGGAAGACCAGTTAAAACATTATAGAAATAATCCAGTTAAGAGATGGTGTCTTGGACCAGAAGAATATCTGTGAAGGTCTTAGAATCAGATTGCGGCGGTGCCTGGGTGACTCATTCAGTTAAGCATCCGACTCTTGATTTCAGCTCAGGTCATGATCTCAAGGTTGTAAGACTGAGCGTGAGATGGAGCCTGACATCCATACCGTTTGCATGCTTTCTCTAAAAAAAAATTAAAAAATTAAATATATACATATATATATAAATAATTTTTAAAAAGAAAGTCAGATTGTGGATATATTTTGAAAGTAGACCTATTTGATTTGCTGATGGGTCGGGTTTGTCATGTGATAGAAAGAGAGAGGTCCAAGACAACTTCAAGTTTTTGCCTGAGCTACAATAGATACATACTATTTATTAAAATAGGCAAGGACCTGGTGGAATGAAACCAGCAATAAATTCTGGTTTGTTTTTTTTTATTATTATGTTATGTTAATCACCGTGTATTACATCATTAGTTTTTGATGTAGTGTTCCATGACTCATTGTTTGCGTATAACACCCGGTGTTCCATGCAGAATGTGCCCTCTTTAATACCCATCACCAGGCTAACCCATCCCCCCACCCCCCTCCCCTCTAGAACCCTCAGTTTGTTTTTCAGAGTCCATAGTCTCTCATGGTTCGTCTCCACCTCCGATTTCCACCCTCTTCATTCTTCCCCTCCTGCTATCTTCTTCTTCTTCTTCTTCTTTTTTTTAATATAAAATGTATTATTTGCTTCAGAGGTACAGATCTGTGATGCAACGGTCTTGCACACTTCACAGCGCTCACCATAGCACATACCCTCCCCAATGTCTATCACCCAGCCACCCCATCCCTCCCACCCCTGACCACTCCAGCAACCCTCAGTTAGTTTCCTGACATTAAGAATTCCTCATATCAGTGAGGGCATATGATACATGTCTTTCTCTGATTGACTTATTTCACTCAGCATAACACCCTCCAGTTCCATCCACGTCGTTGCAAATGGCAAGATCTCATTCCTTTTGAAGGCTGCATAATATTCCATTGTATATATATACCATATCTTCTTTATCCATTCATCTGTCGATGGACATCTTTTTTTTTTTTTTTAAGATTTTATTTATTTATTTGAGAGAGAGAGAATGAGAGACAGAGAGCACAAGAGGGAGAGGGCAGAGGGGGAAGCAGACCCCCCGCTGAGCAGGGAGCCTGATGTGGGACTCGATCCCAGGACTCCAGGATCATGACCTGAGCCGAACGCAGTTGCTTAACCAACTGAGCCACCCAGGCGCCCTGTCGATGGACATCTTGACTCTTCCCACAGTTTGGCTATTGTGGACATTGCTGCTATAAACATCGGGGTGCACGTATCCCTTCGGATCCCTGCATTTGTATCTTTGGGGTAAATATGAAA
Organism: Mirounga leonina; assembly: GCF_011800145.1. Lineage (NCBI taxonomy): Eukaryota > Metazoa > Chordata > Mammalia > Carnivora > Phocidae > Mirounga > Mirounga leonina. The sequence continues at coordinate 27,894,384 of NW_023270433.1, read as the reverse complement.
CCAGCAATAAATTCTTCCACAACATTAGGACTAGTAAAATGTTTGCCCACATGTATTTGGTTTTTTTAATGTTATTATATTTAAATTCAATTAATTAACGTATAGTGTATCATTAGTTTCAGAGGTGGAGTTCAATTAATCATCAGTTGCATATAACACCCAGTGCTCTTTACATCACGTGCCCTCTTTAATGCCCATCACCCAGTTACACCATCCTCCCACCAACACATGAATTTGTTTTAAAAATCAGCGTTCTGTAATCTGTTAGGTTCCTTTCTATGTTCTGGTCACTGTAAACAGAGTTAGGTTTAATAATAATTCAGTGTAATTGCCTTTAGCAAGAAATTATATAGATAAAGATAAATAATATATTTATATATATGTTTTTTCCCCATTCTCCTCTTTTAATTATGATTTATTTTTCTGTTGTGCATTTGTTCTTGGCATACTTGTGATTTTACTCTAAGATGCTTGAAATACATATTGAAATTAATTAGAACAATAAATAAAAATAAAACAATAACAATGTTTCCTACAATTGTGTGCTCCCAGGAATATCAAGGGCCCATAGTATTTATCTCCTTGAAATTCAGTATATTTTACACAATAACAAGTGGAAATGATTGTGATATTATATTTTTTATAAAAAGCTATAAACCTAAGAATAAGAGTTTTCACATTTCTAGTATAAAATAATATCTTCTATTAATGTATTTTTGTAAGTGTATTATTTCCTCCAAGCATTGATAACTTCAGAAGTAATTTACTGTTATATCTATATCAAATAATATCTGAAAAGTGTTCAAAGAAAATATGTCCCTATCACATTAGATGTTACTCCAATACTTGCCCAGACTGTATGCAAGGCACACAGCAATTGAATCTCTAGGAATGTTATAGAGCAACTCTTGATATAGTACGCACTGTAATTATAACAAGGATGTCAAATGTGAGACTGTCAATAAAGCAATATTTGAAATCTGTCTGAATTAAAATGTTGCTAAGCCTTATTACTCTGAAGAAGAAAAAAAAGGAGACAGCATGTGGCCTCAAATTATATCTTTTGTAAAATATGTATTATATATAAATATATAAACATGTAAATATTAAATATATATATTAACACATGTATACACATATATGTATATATATTCACATGAGGATCCCAACTGAACTGTAAATTTGAGATTTAAGAACACTATCCCTTTTAGCCACTAGAATTCATATAGAGACTGGTGAGAGCTAAAGACTGAAAATTTCATGAATAATCTTAAGAGGATACCAATCTATATACACATATAAATTTTGTTGTAGCAATATTATCTTAACAATATTATAAAAGATACCCAACAGAAAAGTACATCATTTCTGTTTATGTACTGAAAGTAACTGATTTCATTTTTTGAATAATCTTCTCTGGTCTTTGTCTATATGTATACATAATTTATATCCTTATAATTAGAGTATGCATTTTATATTCTATTTATTCACTTAGCATTATCTTATAAGCATATTTACATGTTCTTACATAGCCTGCATAAATTACAATGTAATCACTGCATAACATTTAATTGAGTGGTTCTGTAATTCATTCATTAAATCATTTTTAATGTTAGACATTAACATCATCTCTATGTTTTGCAAATATGGTAAATGCTCAAAAAACTATAGCTAGGTACATATCTGGTACTTTGATTTAAGAGAGGATTTCTGAATGATACATAAAATATATGTTATGGTTATAATACTATTTTATTCATTTTTGAAGTTTGTACTTCTACTACCTATATGTGTTACATGTATTACATACATATATGATACATTTACATACACATAATACACAGTACATGTATTATACATATATATTACATATATATAGCCATTTTAATAATCATTCCGGATTGTATCAAAATCTTTTTTTAAGAGTACTAACTTAATAGTTCTGAACACTTCGATTATTTTTTTTTTTAAGATTTTTTTTTTTTTTTTTTGAGAGAGAGAGAGCACACGAGAGGTGGGAGGGTCAGAGGGAGAAGCAGACTCCTTGCTGAGCAGGGAGCCCGATGCGGGACTCGATCCCAGGACTCCAGGATCATGACCTGAGCCGAAGGCAGTCGCTTAACCAGCTGAGCCACCCAGGCACCCAACACTTCGATTATTTTAAGATTGTTTTCTACATGTTACTTTATTATTGATGACAGTCTAACATAAATTATTCTGTTCTGTTATTTTTACATACTTTCAGGTCTAATAATTTTGACTCTCCAATGAATAATTTTGACTCCGCAGTGAACATATATATATATAATATATATAATGAATATATATATTCATTTCCTACATAACTGAGAATACCTGTGAACTTTGGTTTGATCTGAGTACATCTCCATCTAGCCCTTGCCAACAAAATTTTCTAGGGCAATTACCTGTTCTATCTTTGACTGAGATTTTAGTCCTTCCTGTAAGTGAAAATAAGCCCTGATTTAAATTCCTGTGAATGAATGACAGATACCGTGCTGTGCTTAACAGGGATTCATGCTCTTTAATTAAAAGTGAAAAATTCCTTTCCCCACACCCTTTAAACTATAATTGCATCTAGGGATTGCTACTGTGTTTGCTAAGAACATGCCCAGAAGACACAAATGGGAAATGTTCTGCATAGAGCACCAGATCTTAAACTGAGACTAATGTTCATTCCGTCATTAAACAAGCCTTTGTGGAGTCCCTGCTGGATGTGAACTCAGCTTGTTATTGCTAAATCTCTAGTGACCAGGGGCAGTTTTCTCAATATCATTGTATTTCAGATTTTCCATCAGCAAATTAGGGTATTTTTCAATCTCATTATCATTGCACATTGTTTTGAAATATGTACATTAAAGTCATTTTATAGAAATTAATATAGTCTGGTTTATACTGCAGGAATTATATCACTTACCCTCTACATCCATGATGTTGCATAACATCATAGAAAATGGTATAAATTAAGTTTCTTAATGCTACTGGACTACTATAAACACATTAAGTATGAGAAATGTTTAAGGCACTGACTATAACAACATTTTTTATTTTATTATATATATATATATACACACGTATATGTGTGCGTGTGTGTATATATACATATACACAATATGATATGTCCTGGCAGCATGAGATAAATAGCTAAAAGGAACAGGTGGAGATATATGCCCTAGGCTAGGACAGGTACCCAAATACTGAGCAAATCACACATGTTATCCCTAGGGAGGAAAGAGAAAAATCATGACCACCCATGATATCTAGGGGAATCTACATCTAAACTCCTATAACTTAATTAACAAAATTATTCTATTAAAAAAGACTTAGGAAAATAGTGGAAATTTTAAGCAAAAGTTAAAGTTTTAGGTATGAGATCAGCTGGGTGATATTAGGAGGGAGGTGTGCTAAAGGCTCCGGGCTTCCCATAAGTATCTAGTCCTAAGGAACATGACTGCCTTAAACCAGTAACAACACAACTTTTAGCATGTGAGTCCCTGGGGGATATTTAGGTCAAAGCTTTAGTTTTTTTAGATAGTTTATGTTAGTAGGTAAAGTAATTGGGCCAGAACTAAGAAAAAGGAATTCAGGCAGAAGCACATTCTTGGGGATAACTGAAAGTAGGGTGGGCTTCATATTTGGAGCTTCCTGGTTTTTCAGGCTTCAAAACTAGTTGAAGTTCAGTCAGTCTGAGGTTCTGGGTTTGGCTGGCACGAAGTAGACTTTGTGGTAAAGAGAAAGCAACAGTATCTGATCCCCTTCATCCCTCAGATCCCAGGAAATAACTTCAAGTCTCAGCTGATTAGGGTTACGATCAGTGGCCCCCTTCATAACCAGCCTGCTAGGGTGGGGACATAAGTTAATCCAGTTATACACAGCTGGAGAAGCAGAGCCAGTGCCAAGGCTGTGAAGGTTTGACTTTTTAATATTAACTTATTTAGCTGTTTTTAAAGTAAACGATAAATTAATAAACTTTTAATTTTATACATCACCAAGAGTTTATGGAATTATCTGAAAACATATAAGGATGCTTGCAAAACTTCATTCCAAAATAGGCAATTACTAGTTGGGGCTACGGACTTTCCATACTTTTCTGATAATAATAATCATAACAATAATAATAGCTAATAATTATTGAGAATTTACAATGCCACACACACTATTCTATGCATTTAATATACATGTTGTTTCTCATAATAAAGTTATGAATTAGAAACTCTTTTCTCCATTTTATAGATGAAGGAATTCATACACAAAGTGGTCAAGTAATGTTTCCAAGATCACACAGTCAGTAAGTGGTAGGGTAATGACATTAATCCAAAAAAGTGGATTCTGGAGCATTATGGAACCAAACTGTTTTCATTTTTTTAAAGCCTTTTATTTTATTTTATTTTATTTTATTTTATTTTATTTTATTTTATTTTTAAAGATTTATTTTAGAGAGAGAGAGCACATGAGAGCAGGGCCAGATGGAGAAGGAAAGAGAGAATCTCATACAGACTCTGTACTGAGTGTAGAGCCCCATGTGGGGCTCGATTTCATGACCCTGAAATCATGACCTGAGCTTAAACCAATAGCTGGACGCTTAACCAACTGAGCCACCAGGGCCCTAAAGCCCTTACTTTAAATATTCAGGCAGAGTAATTAGTTCATTTAATCTTTTTTTTTTTTTTAAAGATTTTATTTATTTATTTGAGACAGAGAGAATGAGAGAGAGAGAGCACATAAGAGGTGGGAGGGTCAGAGGGAGAAGCAGACTCCCTGCCGAGCAGGGAGCCTGATGCGGGACTCGATGCAGGGACTCCAGGATCATGACCTGAGCCGAAGGCAGTCGCTTAACCAACTGAGCCACCCAGGCGCCCAGTTCATTTAATCTAAAACCAAGGTACACCATGGCCTGAAAGAGGATTTAGGAAAGAGAAAAGGAGGGTATACAAGCACTTGGAATAAAATATATCTTTCTAAACAAAATATCCATGAAGTAAACATATGGAGAAAAGAAAACACAAATAAGTTTATGGGAGTAATTTTTTAGATACAGAAAACTGACTTGACATTTAACATATTTAAAGTCAATGAAACAGTTTCCTGATCTTTTCCTCTTTTGTGTTTATATATTTATAATACTTTATTGCAATCATGTTACTGTAAGACGTGGAAAGAATCCTTTAGATGCTTCTTTATGTGGCTTTTCTCACTACATATCTATCTTACACTTTGGTTTTGAATATTATGTCTAAAGGTAAAAATTATTACATTGATAAAAGCAATTATGTCTTCACTGATATTGTCAATGTGTTCTACATTCTTTCAATTGTTTTAGAAAATTCTTATTTTTCATTTTCTGATCTTCTTTCTCTATCAAGTCTTATGCCTCTAATTTCACACTTGGAAGTAAAATTCCTAGGACATTGCCTCACACAAAATAAGCTCCTACTAGGTATTAGTCATTGCTTGATCATTTTTGCCGTCTGCAAAGGAATGGGTAACCAGGATAACTGCTAGATCTATTCACTAAATTGCCACTAGAGGGCGGGCTAAATATATTTTGTGCATGGTGATAATTGACACATTGTAGGCAGTTTTACATAAGAACTGGTTGGGAAGAAGCAAAATAAAGAAATGGTAAGAGTGCAGGGGAGTGGAGGATGAAGTGCCCAGAAGCAACAAAGAAACACTGCTGGGATGAATCCGATGTGTTTTATGGGGCACACAGTAGTTGTCAAATACTAATAATATTCCATGTATTAAGAATAGCAAAGGATAACAAAAAACACTGGCTGCTAGGAATAAAGTCCTGGCCCCTCTCTCTGTTTTGAAATTACTGAGTCAGGCAATGTTAATGAGATTTTGAAGACTTTTAGCCTTAATGAATAATCTGTAAACGTTAATGTTTGCTCTGTGCCCACATTATTCAATTATTTTCTTGGTCCAACATTGTCCAGCAAAATGATACGAATTCCTAGGAGTACTGGGCAGGATATACCAAGTAAAGGGCACATTTTTTAAAGCAGTAGAGGCCTTTCATCGACAAGAATGTTAACAATTACCTATGAATTCACATGAGCAAGAAATATTTTCAGGGAATGGCCAGACACGCTTATTTCCTCCACCATCCTAGAGAAATTCAAAGAAAAACAAGTTACCTTACAGTAGTGGTTCTCAAACTTGAGACTGCATCAGAATCTCCCGGAAGGCTTAGTAAATCACAGATTGCTGGCCCCACTCCTGGAGTTTTTGATTCAGGAAGCCTGAAGGTGGGGGAGTGGCACTGAGTGGCACTGAGAATTTTCATTTTATCAAGTTCCCAGGTAATGGTGGTGATGATGTTACCCTGTGGATCATATTTTTAGCACCACTGCCCTATAAGTTCTTATGTGACAGTCAGATCAGTCAACTGAAGCAGCAGTCTGATGAAGCTCATCATAGGTTTGAGTCTAAAGATGGCCAGGGGAGCAGGTATTCTGTGTTCCTTAACAGATGAGTATAATTGGTTATAAGGTTGAGACAGAGAGTGAGGGTGGATGATTACCAGTCAACAACTTATGTTTTTAAAGTTTTTATTCAAATCCCGGTTAGTTAATATACAGTGTAATATTAGTTTTTGGTATACAATATTGTGATTCAACACTTCCATACAACACCTGATGCTCATTACAACAGTGCACTCCTTAATCTCCATCACCTATTTAACCCATCCCTCCACCCACCTCCCCTCTGATGACCATCAGTTTGTTCTCTATAGTTAAGAATCTGTTTCTTGGTTTGCCTCTCTCTCTCTCTCTTTTCCGCTTTGCTGATTTGTTTTGTTTCTGAAATTCCACATATGAATAAAATCATATGAAATCTTGCCATTTGCAACAACATGGTTGGAGCTAGAGAGTATTATGCTAAGTAAGTCAGAGAAAGAAAAACTTCTTTTTAAAAGGACTCAGTACATTGCACATGCTTAATAATTACGAATCAGTTGCATTGTCTTCACACAGTAAATGTTAACACATTATATTGAATTAACCCCGCATGGCATTAATGCCCAATTGTTGCTGAAGTATTAGGGTTTACCTTTCAATTATTTTCCCCAACCTCAGAACAAGAAATATTTTCTCCCTTTTAAATAAAAAGTCTTTGTTATACTTTTGTCATTTCTGCCTCACTGCTGCTTTCTCTGCTTTAATTAAAATAATCTAAAAGTATAATGTACAGTGTATCTTATGTATTTTTCATAGTCATAAGTATCATTGATACTTTTGGCAGATATTTAATAAGTTTGTATAATCATCTTGAAAATTGGTACTTGTTTTTGTCATTATTTCAATAGTGGGCTTTATATTTCAATAATGATTTTTTTTAAGATTTTATTTATTTTATTTATTTTTTTTAAAGATTTTATTTATTTATTTGACAGAGAGAGACACAGCGAGAGCGGGAACAAAAGCAGGGTGAGTGGGAGAGAGAGAAGCGAAGCAGGCTCCCTGCTGAGCAGGGAGCCAGATGTGGGGCTCAATCCCAGAACCCTGGGACCATGACCTGAGCCAAAGGCAGACGCTTAACTACTGAGCCACCCAGGCACCCCAAAGATTTTATTTATTTATCTGAGAGAAAGAGAGAGCACAAGCAAGGGGAGGGGCAGACGGAGAGGGAGAAGCAGACTCCCCGCTGAGCAGGAGCGCTACTTACTCAGGCTCCATCCTAGGACCAAGAGATCATCCTGAGCTAAAGGCAGACTCTTAACCAGCTGAGCCACCCAGATGCCCCTAGTGATTGCTTTTTATTTGTTTTTTAAAATATGTTGTCACTGACTTTCATGCTTCTCCAACACCAAACCCAGGATTCAGTTCAATCTTACCTCATATACTAGACTGCTGTCAAGTCCTGTTTCTTCTTTTTTCAGTTGACCTTTCCTGTTTTTTCCAAAGACTTTTAGCCCCTACCTAACATTGTTCATGTTGTAACTCTATTACCCAGTTCTTCACAAGTTTAGCAACAAAGTAAATATGAAGACAGTGCCAGTGTTTCAAAAGGTCTCCTCAAATTTGATAAATCTGATGGGGAGAAATATCTGTCATATTATTAATTAGCATCATGTAGCAAACAGGATTGTTTGGTGGAGTCCATTAATTTTAACTTGTTTCTTCTGACATTGAGAATACGACTGTTTCTTCCACTTTGATTGAATTGATCAATTTACGAGTAAAATAATGCATGTGGAGGCAAAAGCTAATTCCAGCCAAGTCACTGTAACACATTATCTTCAATACCAGTTGTCTGGGATAAACTCCAAGCCATGCCTCCTAAATTTTAAATGCTCATTCTTTAGTTCTAGTAAAAATTATTTCTAAAATGCAATTTTAATAAAAAAGCCCAAGAGCTAGAGATACTTCATATTTTAAATATATGTATATATTTATCTAAATTTATCTTTATCTTACTGCCTAACAACCTGCTCAGTGGAAAGCAATATTCACTAATTTATTTTATATTTACTTGCTTGATTTTGTTGTATTAAATTGCCTGGTTTATACATCCTACCTTGTGAGTACTTTCTCCCAACAAATTTAATAGTAATAAATAAAACATTATGGAAGGGCTTTCTAATTGTTCAAGAGGCTACTGTATTTACTTATTTTTGTAATCTATTTTGATATAAGTTCAAACATTCAGAGAAATTTCAAAAACTGGGTCAATCTTCCCATATGCCCATTTTCCCTAATTGTTAACATTTCCCATTTTACCTCCTCTTGACTTTGTAGTTATGCCACTTTGTGTAATTTATTTAGTGCTTGCTCTACAGATTATAATATACATCTTTAAATTATCACCAGCTGCCTTAAAAAATATTCTACCTTTTATAAACAGTGTAAGAATTTTATAACAGTACACTTTCATATATGATCCTCTTACCCTTTATGATCTTTTTGTCATATATTTTGTACCCACATACACTCTAAATTCTGCATTATATTCTTAGTATCCTTAATTTAAATAGTTAACAGTTTTCAAAGAGCTAGAGTTACCCAGAGAAAAAGGATATATTTTTTAAAGGTCCTCTATAGAAAGACAATTATCATATGATCTCGCTGATATGTGGAATTTGAGAAACAAGGCAGAGGATCATAGGGGAAGGGAGGGAAAAACGAAACAAGACAAAACCAGAGAGGGAGACAAACCATAACAGACTCTTAATCTCAGGAAACAAACTGAGGGTGGCTAGAGTGGAGTGGGGTGGGAGGGATGGGGTGGCTGGGTGATGGTCATTAGGGAGGGTATGTGCTATGGTGAGCGCTGTGAATTGTGTAAGACTGATGAATCACAGACCTGTACCCCTGAAACAAATAATACATTATATGTTAATTTAAAATTTTTTTATTTTTATTTATTTTTTTTTAAAGATTTTATTTATTTATTTGAGAGAGAGAGAGTGAGAGAGCACAAGAGGGGGGAGCGGGAGAGGGAGAAGCAGACTCCCCGCTGAGCAGGGAGCCCAATGCGGGACTCGATCCCGGGACTCCAGGATCATGACCTGAGCCGAAGGCAGTCGCTTAACCAACTGAGCCACCCAGGTGCCCTTAAAAATTTTTTTTAAATTAAGAAAAATAAAAGTCCTCTATATTCCCTGTCACAATTTACCCTTCTTAAAATTCTCCCCTATCTAAAATTTCTGGGTTTTATCTGCATAAATTGCCTTTTGGCTTAAGGAATTTCTGTAACATGTTTTGTAGTGTACATCTTATAGAGACAAAATCAGGTTTTGTTGGTCTAAAAATGTCTTCATATTGCCTTAATTTTTGAAGATGATTCTGCTTGATATGGAATTCTAGGTTGATATGTTTGTGTGTGTGTTGTGTTTTTTTTTTCTTTTATCACATTAGAGATGCTGGTCTATTGTCTTCTTGCCTCTGTTTCTGAGCAGTCAGCATATTTCATCGTGTAGTTCCCATCACATACTATACGTTTTTATTCTGACTGCTTTCAGCCTTGTATCATTGTGTTCATTTGTAGCAATTTGCCTATGATGTCCCTAGGTATGGTTATCTTTGTATTTACCTGGGTTGGTGTTTTTTTAAGCATCTTGGATATATGACTAATGTATTTTATAAATTTTGAAAAATTTTTAACCCATATGCATTGAAATCCTTTTTTTTTTTTGCTCCATTCTTTCTCTTTTCTTCTTCTGGAACTATAATTACATGCACACTAGACTATTTGATAGTATCCCTACAGATGTCAGATGCACTGTTTCTTCTTATTCATTTTTCTCTTTATTTCAGTTTGGATCATTTCTATTGACCTATGTTCAAGTTCACTGATTATTTCCCATGCTATATTCTGTCTATTGATAAGCCCATCCAAAAAATTCATATTTTGATATTATATTTCTTATATCTAGTATTTTAATTTATCTCTTTTTTATAACTTCCATTTCTTGCCATTTCCTTGCATGTTGTCTACTGTTTCTACTAGATCCTTGAATATATTTATTATAGTTAATCATAGTTCTTATCTGATAACTCATATTTGTTCATCTCTGAGTCTGTCTCTATTGACTTTCCTTGTCTCTTGACAAAGCATCACATTTTCTTGCTTCTTTGAATTTCTTGTATTTTTTAATTGAATGCCAAAATTATATGTGATGTAACCAGAAATAAGCATGCATCTTTTTCTGTTAGGCTGTAAATGTGGGGCGGGGGTTGATTCAATCTGATTTGTACTAGCTAGGATTAGGCCTTGTGGCAGCTTTAGTTCAATTCAATTTACTACAGACTTCAGATTCTTTGATGGCAGAATCAACACCTCCCCCTTAGTAGGGTTTGGGTTCTGAGTGCCTTGAGAGTTTTCACTTCTCCTGCTTTTCCCTCAGCCTTCAGCAGATTCTGTACTTGCACCTCAAGGGAGATCTCTGTTATAGTCTGCAGCAATAGGCAGCTGTAAGGTATGGAATGCTTGGAGGATTTTTCTAAATTCTCTCGCCCTGCTTTAGACATCAGGCTTTATATTAGTTTACTACTGCTGCTGTAACAAGCTAACACAAATTTAGTAGCTTAAAAAAGCATAAATTTATTATTTTACAGTCTGGAGGCTGTAAGTCTGAAATAGATCTCAGAGGACTAACATAAAGATGTTGGCAGGAAGAAACAACAAATGTTGGAGAGGTCATGGAGAAAGGGGAACCCTCTTACACTGTTGGTGGGAATGCAAGCTGGCATAGCCACTTTGGGAAACAGTGTGGAGGTGCCTCAAAAAATTAAAAATAGAGCTACCCTATGACCCAGCAATTGCACTATTTACCCCAAAGACACGGATGTAGTGAAAAGAAGGGCCATGTGCACCCCAATGTCCATAGCAGCAATGTCCGCAATAGCCAAACTGTGGAAAAAGCCGAGATGCCCTTCAACAGGTGAATGGATCAAGAAAATGTGGTCCATATATACAATGGACTATTACTCAGCCATCAGAAAGGATGAATACCCAACTTTTGCATCAACATGGATGGGACTGCAGGAGATTGTGCTAAGTGAAATAAGTCAAGCAGAGAAAGCCAATTATCATATGGTTTCACTTATTTGTGGAACATAAGGAATAGCATGGAGGACATTAGGAGAAGGAAAGGAAAACTGAAGGGAGGGAAATCGGAGGGGAGATGAACCACGACAGACTATGGACTCTGAGAAACAAACTGAGGGTTTTAGAGGGGACAAGGGGTAGGGGAATGAGTTAACCCAGTGATGGGTGTTAAGGAGGTCATGGACTGCATGGAACACTGGGTGTTATATGCAAACAATGAATCATGGAACAGTACGTCAAAAACTAATGAAGTACTGTATGGTGACTAACATAACATAATAATAATAAAAAAAAAGATGTTGGCAGGGTTGCATTCCTCCTTGAGATACTAGGGGTGAATTTGTTTCTTTGCCCTTTCCAGTTTCTAGGGGCTGCCCACATTCCTTGGCTCATGGCTTCCTTTCATCTTCAAGCCCAGCGATTGCATCAATGCAAATCTCTGCTTCTGTTGTCATATCTTCCTCCCTGACTCTGACTCTCCTCCCTCTCACTTATAAGGACCCTTGTAATGACCCTGGACACAACTGGATAATCCAGGATTATCTCCCCATCTCAGTCTCCTTCACCTAATCACATATGCAGTTTCTTTGGCTATGTAGGGTAACATCTTCACAGGTACTGAATGTTAGGACTTAATATATCTTTGGGAGACCATGATTCTGCCAACCACAGGGCCCTGGTGCCTGTGCTTCAGTATGGTCTCTCAGCTGTCTGCTCTTCCCAAGCCACAGAAGTCCTGCTGCCATATATTTGATCTAAGAGTCAAGGGGCTGTGCGGTTTCTCAATTCTCATGCCTGTCCTTAGATTTCAGTAAACTTACGTGCCTATGACTCATGGGGTTCTCTCCCATCTCCTGCCACTCTCCAGCTGTGCATGGCCATGGCTTCATACTCCGTGCAAAACCCAGAATGTCTGTATGGTTCCTCTCCATTACCTGTGCAGGCCTCTGACTTCCCAGACAATGTGTGCCTAGACCTCCCTGGGCAGTCTCGTCAGCTCCCGTCATGGCTTTGGCCTCAGCAGCCACCATCTCAAACTCTCCCGAGGCCTGGAGCGCTTGTGGAATTCTGTTAATTCTGCTCCTACTTCAGCCTGTCAGGCACACACGTTCTGAAGAGAGTGTCTCCATCCTTCTGCCTCCAGTCTTTCACACATGTGCTTTGTTAAGGCCCACAGGGAAGAGTTGTGGATGTCTGTAGATTCTCCTTGCATTTGGGGATCCCAGGAAGGGTTCACAGACAAGCCGGCATACACTCCTGTCTTTTCAAAAGTCTACCTGCTGTCTTCTTCCCTCAAGGATAGTAGTGTACTCATCCTTCTGACTCTTCACCAATGACGGATTGCAGTATGAATTTCTTTCCTTTTTTTTTTTTTTAATTCCTGAGAGGAGTTTGTCACTTTATGAATTTAATTTATAGGTTTCCTTGTGACCTCAGTTCTCTGATGAAATTTTCAAACCTGTGATTTTGTAGGTTTTCCCACTCTTATCTCATCAGTACAATGGAATAATATTCTGCTGTGTCTTTATACATACATGCTAAGTAGGAACAGATGTTTTCCAGCTTATCATTGGAATTTTGAAGGATAGGGTGAACACAGCTAACATATGGGTTACAAATGGGGCTTGTCCAGGATTGTTTTAACCTCCAATGCTAACCCCATCTGCACCTCAGACTAAACTACTACCTAAATTTGATCCAAGATTTTATCCTCATAAACAGCTGCTAAATTATTGGATGAAAGGTAAAGGAAAGACTAAATTTACACAATATTGATTGTGTTCATTCACAGAATAGCATCTTAAAATCAAAAGCAGTTTTTGGAAGCTTTTTTTTTTTTTTTTAGCTTGACTTTAAAGCCCATGCCTTGAGTATTCTTGGTTGGAAGTCCCAGATTGAAAGCTTGGAAGTATGTATAATTGCTGAGAGTAATTAGCTTCAAAATTCTCCTAAATATAAGAAGTAAGGAAGAATCCTGAAAGCTGGTGTGAAAACATTATCTACTGATAAAAAATCCAAGCTTTTGTAGGAAGGGTATAGGGAGTCTTTGATCAAGGTATTGGGACTGTTTAGAAACATACTTTGGTCTGTCTACTGACAAAGAGCCACTGGGACACAGACTTCTATTATAGATGCACAATGGATCGAGCACTCTTTACTCCTGGTGGAGCCCACATGCCACCTGAAACTGGGGATACTCTTAGCAACTACACTGACAGGAAATTATGGCTAGACGTACCACGGAGATGTTACAGTACTGACAGGACTATGAGGTAAGGCAGTGGAAAAGACTATCAAGGAGCCACTCAAGCCTTAGAAACTATTTGCAGCATTAAAACAGCAAATGCTTCAGGGTATACAACTAGCTGCTGAGCAGCAATCAAATGGAGCACATCTGTGATATACACACATCAAAGTTTTCTTCACCTGTGTTAAAAATGTGAGTGGCTTTTGCAAAGAACTATGTGCAAAGTGGCTACTTTGCAGAGAAGGAAGAACCCGGCTTGATTAGAGCAAATAATAATGGGACTATTTCTAGTTAAAACTCTGCTAGAAAACCTCATTCAGCATAGGAGACATGCAGGAATCCTCCTAGTCTTCCCAGCTGTAATTCTCCCTGGTAGTAGGAAAGGAAGAGAACAAGGTAGCATTGGTTGCTCTTAGAAAACAATCCAGGATGGAAGAACCCATTAGGTCAGACCGACTCAGAGCTGAGTGTGGAAGTTGACAATCATAGATCATAATTCAAATTCATCATGCTTAAAGCTTCACAGGAGTGAAGATACTTAGGATCCTCCCTCTTATGAAAGCTTCCAGAGCAGACACATGGCCCTGACAGGAAATTAATTCTACTAATGTGCTACTAAGGTGGCAGATGGTCACAAACAAGATAGCTGTGACAAATCAACAAATTACCTCCTGGGACTTAGCAAATTAGCATGCCTGAAGCTGACCCAGGAAAAGTTTTATCAATGTGACTCTCTATGCTGCCAAGGACCAAATGACTGGGACATGATTTCAGATATAGCTGAGGATATCTCCCGGCAGAGATGTTAGATAGAACTTGATAGAAAATGCTTATGGGACTAAATTCCATGAGGTGGTGAAGCTGTGCTTATGTAAATGACAGATAGTACTCAGCAAACTTCACCATAATGAGAACTGAGCAGTAGTGACGGGCTAATTAAGGCTTGCTTGGGAAGCATAGGAAAAAAATGAGATGTAATCAGAGATAAGCCCTCCTGAGCACATGTTGTACTCCATCTCCTAAGGCAGTGACCCCTGAGTCAGAGGGTGGGAGTAGTGTGCTATCGAAGGGCATGTAATTCCAGCATGAGGGATTAAGGAAACTAATATGAACTGGGATTCCAAAGATAGAAAAGGTGCAATAGAGCAGTGATTCTCAAACATCAGTATTTATATGAGCCACCTGCGGATCTTGTTAAAAACACAGATTCTGATTCCAAAGCTCATAAGCTCTCAGGTGATGCAGATGCTGCTGTCCAGAGACCACACTTTAATTAGCATGGTGATAGAGAACTCTAGTAGGCATAATAATCCCACCCTCCTAGCTAAACTGAAACACCACATTGCTAATTTTCAGGAGGTGTTGTTGTTGTTGTTGTTTGTTTGTTTGTTTTTCAAAGGAAGGCAACATCAGTATCCTCAGAGTCCATGACTCACTGGTATTTTATTTTTTGCTGATTGTATCTCTCTGCTGTAGTCAGTGCCCTTGGAACTCCAGAAAAAGCCAGGCCTCCTCATCCCCCCAAAGTTCCCTGAGACCATAACAAGGACAGGTCTGGAGCTGTGATCAGGACTAGATGCCACTCTAACCTCACTGCTGTTATTGCCCAGTCGGGCAAAAGCATTCTGGGAGTGGAGTTAGGCAGACTTTTTGCATACAAATCATGTAGATGAACATGATACACTAGAACATTTATCTTGACTCATTAAATTCATTAACCATGTCTTACTAGATAGTGATAAGTTTAATATGAAAACCTGATCAGAAAATAGCTAATAAGAGATGTAGGTTCCTTTAAAAGATTGGATTTCGGGGTGCCTGGATGGCTTGGTCATTTAAGCGGCTGCCTTCGGCTCAGGTCATGAACCCAGGGTCCTGGGATCGAGCCCCCCATTTGGGCTCCCTGAGAACCTGCTTTTCCCTCTCCCCCTGCCCCCCCAATTCATGCTTGCCTTCTCTCTCAAATAAATAAATAAAATCTTTAAAAAAATTGAAAAAGATAAATGATTGGATTTGTACAAAATGAAATGTTGTTGATCTTATGTATTATATAGATATAAGTTAACCTGTCATAGATGCCAACACGCATTTGAGTGGAAAGGTGGATCCTCCAGATGCTGCTTTCAGCAGGTGCAGCAAAAAGACTGCAGGTTTTCCCCAGACTGTTCCTTGAACAGGTGTTATTAGATAACATCTGCTTCTTTCTGCTCATAAACCTTTAATTGAAGTCCTCTGCACACTAACAGTCTAGTTATCTGATACTCATTTGGGTCAGTTTTCTTTGGAACCCTAAAAAGGAGACATAAACCAGCTTAAGAGTCAAAGTTATTCCTGCTGAGAAATGGTGAGTAACAAAGGCAATTATCATAATTGTAATCTGCAGAGAAGACGCCCTTCTTCAAAAAAATTTTTTGCAATCAAATCTTTTGTAAATTGTTCTTCTCTAAGCAATCAGTGCATAGACAGTCTTATGTACTGTAATGCAGGCTGGAAAAGTAGTGAGATTTTCCCACCCACTTTAAAAGATGCTCTGTAATTTAGATTAGAGCAGGATCCCCAGACTTTAGGATTCATGGATCAAAATCATTTTAAAAAATTAAAATTGAAATACTGGTATATGGTTCCTAGTTTTTACTTTGCCAATTAAGATATTTCTGAAAAGGAAAAAGTAGTCTCAACCACTGTCTGTTATCATCATAAATTCATCAAACAATATGTTGACAGTAAAACATAGAAAAATAGGGGAATATTCTTTCAGAATAAAAGCAAACCCTTTGGGCCAAATAAATTTAGCTTTATAGAAATTTTCTTCTTTGTTTTTTGTCTCCTTTTCGCCATGAATCCTTCATTTATATTATTTCTTCAACTAATATCTTCCTCTCTTTTGCATTCTTGCCTATCTACCACCTACTGTTTAGGATCCAAGCATTTAGTCAAAGTTTACCAACTAATAGATGGGGAATTTCAACTTAGGCCCATTTTCACTTTACCATTCAGCTCCTGGTAACAACCTCAAATAAACTTTCTCTTCTATTTTCTTGTTATTTCCCATTCCGTTTTGCTCACAGGATGATTTTTTTCCTCACCCACCTGAAAAACATTGGCAAACTGATGCCTCTCAATGACCCTAACTTAAGCCAAACACTCATCACATCTAATGTCTTTTCCTAAATTGTCCCATAACTTCTCCATAAACCCAGTCTGTATTGTTTGAGTCAAAAAAAAAAAATGGTAAGTTAGGTATCATCATATCAATCCCTTTCTTTAAAAGAAATCTGAAAGCTTCCCTTTGTCTTCAGGTGATACGTATTTTCCAGACAGCCTGCTCCACACACCCCCCATTTCATCCTCATTTCCTTATTTTTACTCCTGCTCGCATACCTTACACTTTGCCTCCTCCATGTGCCTGAGGCTTTACACTAGAAAACCTATCTGCCAACAATACCTGTTTCCACTGTTCAGGCTGAGAACTTCTGCTTATCTTTTAAGACTCACTTCATATTACATCTCCTCCAGGGATCATTTTTGACCTTCCCACCAGACAGGTGCTTCTCCATCATTCTTTCTTGGTACCCCTATCTAACACTGAGAGAGAGTGTAGGAAAAAATAAGAGGCTCATGGGCCCCAGAGTCATAAAACTTTGATCGATGCCTCAGCTCTATCATTTTGCTAGCTCAGTTTCCCGGTCAAGTTATTTAAGCTGTCTGAAACTCTATTTTCTTATTTGTGAAATGGGAAAAGTATTATCAACCACATAGTACTTATTGAGATAAGATATAAAGACTGCCACTTGGTATTCTGGCCCAAAGAAAACATTCAGTGACTGCTAAGTTTTAGTGGCAAATTTAATGGCAAGTTTTTGAAATTATTATTTTATGTACTTATACATTCCATTAAAATGTTCTATTATTTGTCTACCTTCCCCACTAGACTGTGAACTCCTTGTAGCAGAGGTTGTGCTTTATTTATGTATCTCTAGGGAATAGCTCAGCAAATTGCATTGTGTTGGTTGAATTAATGAACACTCCTGTACCCTAAAACATTGTGATTTACAAGGAATTAACTTATATTAAAAAGACACGTGAAACAGAGCCAGCAGTCATTGTATACTTTTTTAGGTTTCTCTGGGGATCGCCCCGAGAAACAGGCTTGCTTGAAACTCAGACAATGCACTCTAGGGCACACCACTTCCTTCAGTTCGGAGTCTTAAATTAATCTTGCCTTGTCTCATGATATCATACCAGAGTAGACTTCTCTAGGCTCTTATTAGAGACCTAATTCAGTTTTTCACTTTGTTTTATGGCCCCTAAAATGCTGCTCAGTATTTTTATAGAGTGTCACTTCTGATCATCTTGCTAAATATATCACTATAGTCATTAAAAAAATATCTTGCTTTTAAATATTTAATAACAAAAGGCTTAAGCATAAACTATTATTTGTGAGTTGTTTCTCTGCAGAGATTTGAGCTTAAAATAGGATTTGTTATCTCAAAATGGCACACTAGTAAGAGGGTAAAATATTTAAAGGCCAAAGCACCGGTGCAATGTGAATAAAATATTATTAGACATGTCCTTGATCTTTAGCTTTATTACAGATTGGAGACCTTTAATTTTTAATAAAATTCATTGCAGTGACAGATAAGATAGATTGTTCCCAATGGTGGTTCACATCAAAGAAATGATATAACATGCCTGACTACCAAACATAATGGTATGATTAATTCATTGAATTAATTACTTTTTTGTTGCATATTCATGTATTTTATTGAGAAAAAAATTCCCTGAAGATCACTTCTCTATGGAGAAACATAATGAAAATAAAATGAACAAGATGTTTAAAATTAAAAAAAAAAACAATCATGCTGGTCAGCATATGATTTACAAGTTGAGCAAGGGGTTAAATATTTGTTCAGGATAAAGGGAGGGGTGGAAAAGATCATCATCACATTGTCACTGAACTTGAAAGAATATAAAAATAAATATTGCAACAAGTCACCTTTCTTTATGGTAAAATAATGTTTCTAGCTTATTAAGAATTATGGTAGAGCCTTTCAGGTTACAGTGGTGCTTCTCTAGCAGTTCCTGTTTCTCTTCTCCCATTTTCCTATTGAACCATTCACAAAAACAATAGATGGATATACACAATTGCAATAGCATTAGGAAGTGAGTGTATCGATTAATTTTCTGCCACTGCCAAAGAGAAATATTTGCTAATCAAAGTGAGGATGGAATTCTGATGCAGAACAAACACTTTCAGGGAAAACATAGTAAACAGTTTTGTTCACACCTATTATAGCTCTCTTTTAAGTATACACTTAACAGAGGGACAGATCCAATGTGTCCCTGACCAAAAGGTGGTTTTTGTTTGTTTTATTCTGTTTGGTTGTTTAACTTTAAGATTCTTTCATTACCTTGCAACCCCCACCCTCCCAAGCCTACCCCATGAAAAACACTCTACATGGATTTGGGGACTATGATGCCCAATTAATGCAACTTAGTTAAAGCAGATGAAAGCAAGTAATGGTAGATTACTTCCTGGAATATGTAAGCAGCAGAAACATTTGAGAGAGAGGTATACCTTGATTTCTAAACTTTACCCATTCTTTCTAAGAAGGGTTTAAAATATCTCTGTCCAATATGGTAACCACTGGCTGGGCATATGTGGCAGTTAAGCACTTGAAATTGAATTGAGATGTGTTGTAAGTCTAAAATACACACCAGATTATGAGGAGTGTCTATTAAAAAAATCATAAATATTAAAAATATGTTGAGTGAGACTTGAGCAACCTAAACTGAGGACTACACACCGTAGACTGATTTCATCCTGAAATCCCATGACTCGTGCAAAGTCATCTTTTTTGGAGCATAGAAACTACTCTTGTCATCTACGAAAGGGTTCTTTTCTTTGACATCTCTGAATCAACCATGACCCAAGACCCAGTGAACAGAGTTCTTTTTATTTTTCTTCTTTCTATTTCCTTTTTTGTGATGAGGCAAATAGTAAAAAAGGAGAATCAAAATACAATTAACAGAAGTAAGGGTGGCAAACTCCTATGCTATCAGGGGGTACACAGGAAACATAAATGTGGGAAGTCACTAAATATGACAACAGAACGTGGTCCAATCGTGACAGAACTGACGTTTGTCACTCCTGTTCTAAAAAGGCCAATTACCTCTGTATTTAATCTTGTTTTATTCCTAAAACTCAAAAAAACCTTTTACTCAAAATTATCTATTAAGAGAAAGTTAAAGAAACACAGTTATAGTTCTAAAATTCAAACCTAGGACATTAAGCTCACTGAGAGATGAATCAAAACAAATTTTTAAAAGTGAAGAATGATGACTGGGAGTTAATATGGAAATCAGATAAATATTAAGTTATTTTGAAATAAATGTGGTAAATATTATAAAATATAAATACATTAAAAATAACGTGTATATGTACATAGTATATATTATATACATATGCTATATAATATATAATTAGATATATAATCAATGAAGACTGATGGCCAATTTTTTTTAAAAGATTTTATTTATTTATTTGACAGAGAGAGATAGAGCACAAGCAGGTGGAGTGGCAGGCAGAGAGAGAGGGAGAAGCAGGCTCCCTGCAGAGCAGGAGAAGCCTCATGTGGGACTCGATCCCAGGACCCCAGGATCATGACCTGAGCTGAAGGCACACACTTAACCAACTGAGCCACCCAGGCTCCCTGACATCCATGTTACACTATAAAATCTGGAACTATATGGAGTACTTCCACTAACTGTTTTATATTCCACTAGCATTTCAATCACTGACTTTTCCACATTTTAGTGGAGTCTGTGGAGATTACCTCTGCTTATTCTCCAAGCAAGCTCACTAATTTCTTTCTCTCTTTCTTTCTTTCTTTCTTTCTTTCTTTCTTTCTTTCTTTCTTTCTTTCTTTCTTTCTTTCTTTCTTTCTTTCTTTTTCTTTCTTTCTTTTTTTTTACATTGTATGACTCAACTCATCCTTTAAGTGTCATCACATATATCTTTTTTCTTAAAGATTTTATTTATTTATTTGACAGAGAGAGAGACACAGCGAGAGAGGGAACACAAGCAGGGGGAGTGGGAGAGGGAGAAGCAGGCTTCCTGCTGATCAGGGAGCCCGACGCGGGGTTCAATCCCAGGACCCTGAGCCGAAGGCCGACACTTAACGACTGAGCCACCCAGGCACCCCTCATCGCATATATCTTGATTGAAAGTCAT
The DNA here is from genome assembly GCF_011800145.1 of Mirounga leonina. NCBI lineage: Eukaryota > Metazoa > Chordata > Mammalia > Carnivora > Phocidae > Mirounga > Mirounga leonina. Next base: position 27,873,325 of record NW_023270433.1, on the reverse strand, counting down.
TGACATTTCTGGCATTCTTTAGATTCTACTATAATGTGTTGAAATATTTATGGCAAACATTTTTTAAATAGAAGAAAATTTAAAATTCATGTAATGAATGAGACCTGAAAGAATACTGTTACTTTTAAATAAGAGCATGCACTCATAGAGAGGGAAAATCTGAAATGTGGAAAGAGCATGAAAATGAAAAGCACCATTACCAAATTAAGAATTTCAAGAAAGTATTGAAAAGAAGTCTGGATATGAAGAAAAAAAGAAGAAGAAGAAGAAATCTGGATACTGCAAAAATTCACATCAGAGGGAAAATTTCAAGCTTGAGAAAATAATTAAGAGGTATCAAGAACAGATCAAGAAGAATAAAGTATAAGTAGGAAGTAAATAATATTGCAAAAAAGAAATAGGTGTTCATGAGGCAAAGAAGTAAAGAGAGAGCTTACACTCAATTTTGTGCTGATGGCTTATACCCTGCCTATCATGGTCATGTTGCTCAAAACATATGAGTTTATTCGTTCAGTTAATCCTCACAACAACTGTGAGGCTGAGGGCTATGATTATCATGGTCATTTACAGACCAGAAAACCAAAACACCAGATCGACTGCCTGGGGTCACAGTTGCGATAGAGGCAGGATTAAACCCGAGGCCGTCAGACTCTACAGTCTGTGCTCTAAAGCAGTTTAGTACATCATCTCTCAAAAAAGATAAGCATCCATAACTAAGTATATGGCAGAACTAAACACAACTATGCTTAGACAAAGTTGTTGATTTAAACAAATTACACATAAATAAATATATGTATATACATGTAAGTATTTATATATATTTCAAGTATTCATAATAATCCAGGAACAGAAAGTAGAATATCTAAAAAGAAATGTATACGTATCTTGAAACATATTCATGGTAATACCCAAAGTCAAAAGGTAACATTTCTTTTTCTATAGAGCCAAAAAAGGAAAGATATTTTTAAATAAAGATATTTATTTGACTTAACAGAGCCAAGGCATTGAAAAGCATACCATCCATGCATATTCAGGAAGTTACTCAATAACACATAAACACCAACAAAGAAGATGAATCAAAATTAGGAATCTTAAAAATGAGGGATTTTAGTATAATAAATGACAGTAGCCATAAAATGTTTTTGATATATTAGCTTTTCTGCCCATTGGTGACGAGTTTAAAAAATAGCATCATACCAAAAAAAAATAGCATTAATTAGCAAAAGAAGGAGTATAATATCTTTCTGCACCCACCGGGTAAGTGGCAACCAACAGTCATTTGCATTTGTTCCTAACACAGTTTTTGTCAGCTGTACTTGTTATTTTGATGATGTAATCTAATAATATTGATATTATGTAATCTGATAAAACATTACTGTGACAAATTTTAGTTTCTGTATGCTTTAAGTTGAATGTTTTACAAAGTCCCAGTAAACGTAATTTTTAAAATATTATAAACAACTGTAAAGACACCTTATAAAGATTAGAAGAAATAATAAAAATTAAAATGATATACTCCTATTGCTTTATAAAATAACTTTTCACTCCACTGTAAAAACTAAAATTGGGATTCTAGAGGATGCACTAGGAGTGTGGCTTATGGAATAACAGAATGAAATTTCCCCTGGTCAACTTAAATGTCATGAATATTTCTTGGCCCTACATCAAAGTGTGCCCAAATCAATGAACATGTATGTCTGAACTTAATTTGAAATAATGTATTTTTAGGATTCCCTGATTAAACTGACTTTTTCAAATTTGCTGATTCAAAACTGAGTCCAGTCTGACAAGATAAGAGAGTCTATCTTCTGTCATCTCCACACACACACACACACACACACACACACACACACACTATACATCAGTGAAGATATAAACTATGTGTTAACAGTGAGTAGAAAAATGTGTTTTCTTTTTGTGAATATTATTTTCTATTTTCTAAATAAACATGTTATTAAATTTAAAAATAACAGTTTACTATAGCTTTGTGTAAATAAATAAAACCTACATCTATGACAAGTCTATTAATTTATAAATCTGCAAAATCTTTTCTGGTTGTTTTTAATTTTTTCTTTCTGTATTAATATAATCAATTTAAAAATGATGCCCAGAATACTGGGAAAGAAAATCATTTATAAGTCCCATGGGTAGTGGTGAAAATAGAGGAAATGCTGTCTATAAATAATTCAATATTCTACATGTATTCCAAGTTTAACAATGATGATAAAACTTGACTTTTCAAATTTGTGCCAGTCTTGACAAACAGCTTTAAAACATTTAAAGTTGTTTGGCTTCCTATACCTGGAAGAGTTTGATAATACTTTAATTACAGTGTTTACAGTATTTCATGTTTAAAGTGCATCATGAGGAAATCACTAGTAAATGGAATGGAAAAGAAAGTTAACATTCACTGATGGGGTGCTTGGATGGCTCAGTCGATTAAGCATCCGACTCTTGATCTCAGCTCAGATCTTGAAAGAAAGTTAACATTCACTGAAATACAAGATACAGTACAAAACACTGGAATTTCCATTACTACAGAGGAAAGGGGGAGATGATATTTATGGCATAATCTCATTTTTCAGATACCATGTTAAATGTTTTTAACATGTGTTAGTCTAACTCAACTCTCATAACAACCCTTTGTTATAGGAATTATTTTCCCCTGTCCCCAAATGAGAAAATAGGTTCAAATAGATTTGGTATCAAATAAGCCAAGTATTTCTCTGCACCAGTAAGAGTAGAATTAAGTTTTTAACCTACCACTGTCTACCTCCAGAGCAGCTTCTCTTTCAGTGGTTCACAAAGTGTGGTACCTGGACTAGCAGCATCTGCATCACCTAGGAAACCACCAGTGCCTCTTCTTGGCCCACCCCCAGATCAGCTGAATAAGAAACTCTTAGCAGTCTGTATTTCACCCAGCTTACTAGGTGATTCTGAGGCACACTCTAGTTTGAGAAACACTGTGCTACTCATTTTCCTTGGGTTACTTCTTTGATTGGAAAAGAACTAAACAGATGTTTTCAGGATCATTTAAAATCTGCAAATCTGGCTTTTTTGTTTGCTTCATCCTCTCACTTTAAATTCATAGGACCCTGGAGAACTGTGAAGAAAATTTCATTTCAAATGTAATATGTAAAGTATAACAATAACAAAATTAACTGTTGCTAAGGAAATGAATATTTTTTACTGTCAGTTGCTTTTGTGTTCATCTGGTTCTAAGGTAGACAAAGGTCTTTAATTTTTGAATACTTAAAATTTCAGTTTTAACCCCTAAAATTTTATACTTTAAAAAGTGGCACAAGAAACGGGGTGGGAAAAAAGGGGAGAATGGATCTAGAGCTAATATCACTCTATCTTTTCTGCATCTTCCTGGGCCCATAGAAACTATTCATTGGAAATATTATTGTATTGGTTTATTTATCTTATGGCCTCTCTTGTTTCTTCCATTAAATCTGTTATAATGAATACACCTATCCTGGGTGATAAGCATGCTCTCCTTTCAGGTGATGAGTTTTTGCTGTTACCATTGTTTATTTACTTGTAAAGTTGTCTATTCCTTCTGTGTACAAATTCAGGTCTAGAGCATGATCACCAAGAATGAATTTCCTTTGAAATCTGGGTCTTCCCAGAAAACTGAAAATATGTGTTGAGGAGATTTCTTCCTGTTCTGTTGATTGACCATTGTTGGTCTAGTCAACTTAGCAGGAATCAAGAGTAAAAGACCAGCCTTCAAGCATCTACATCCATTTTGATAATGGAAGTACATTAAATTTTATGAAGACAAAGATATCAACCTTTTTCATTGGTTTCATACTTAACCTGTATCTGAAATTTCAGTTATATACTTGCCCACACTTTAAAAATAAATTTTAAGATTCCCTTTTAAATGCATTAATTTATCTAGAATTATTAATAATAAATTATGCTCTAATTAGTTTTCTCAAAAATTTACTTGATCTCCTAGTATTGAATTCTTATCTCTCATTCTTATGAAATGCCTCCTTTACCATGTGCAGAACCATATATGCACCAAAATATGCTTTTGAGTTCTACTGTTATTAAAACTTAAAATAACTTGAATAATTTATGCCTGTATTCCCATTATCTGCCTACTTTTAGAAGTATTCTTGGTTATGGTTATTCTCACTCAATTTTTCCTCTACATGGCTTTTAGAATCACTCTCATTTGTTTTGAGTTGAAATAAACCTATATATTAACACAGGAAAGAAAAATGTATTTCTTCTCCACTTCCAAAAATGGGTGGGGTCTACAGTTATTCAAATTTTATTTTTGTTCTTTCTTGCAATTTATTAACTGTCTTCACTGAGACCTCAAATTTTACTTAGTAAACTTATAGCTTTATTATTTTATGACTTACGTGGTTCTTAAAAATTCATAAAGGCAATCAGTTTTCCATTATATTTCATAATTCCTAATTGTGAATATGTAGGGGTATTTGTATATTTATTTTATGAATGTCATTTGACTAAACTGTTTTATTACTATTCCTTGCTGTAAATTATACTGCTTTCCAATCAAGAAATGGGCAGAAGACATGAACAGACATTTTTCCAAAGAAGACATCCAAATGGCCAACAGACACATGAAAAAGTGCTCAACATCGCTCGGCATTAGGGAAATCCAAATCAAAACCTCAATGAGATACCACCTCACACCAGTCAGAATGGCTAAAATTAACAAGTCAGGAAACGACAGATGTTGGCGGGGATGCGGAGAAAGGGGAACCCTCCTACACTGTTGGTGGGAATGCAAGCTGGTGCAGCCACTCTGGAAAACAGTATGGAGGTTCCTCAAAAAGTTGAAAATAGAGCTACCATATGATCCAGCAATTGCACTACTGGGTATTTACCCCAAAGATACAAAAGTAGGGATCCGAAAGGGTATGTGCACCCCGATGTTTATAGCAGCAATGTCCACAATAGGCAAACTGTGGAAAGAGCCAAGATGTCCATCAACAGATGAATGGATAAAGAAGAAGTGGTATATATATATAATGGAATATTATGCAGCCATCAAAAGGAATGAGATCTTGCCATTTGCAATGACGTGGATGGAACTGGAGGGTATTATGTTGAGCGAAATAAGTCAAACAGAGAAAGACATGTATCATATGACCTCACTGATATGAGGAATTCTTAATCGCAGGAAACAAACTGAGGGTTGCTGGAGTGGGGGGTGGGGTGGGATGGAGGGGGTGACTGGGTAATAGACACTGGGGAGGGTATGTGCTCTGGTAAGCGCTGTGAATTGTTCAAGACTGTTGAATCTCAGATCTGTACCTCTGAAACAAATAATGCAATATATGTTAAGAAAAAAAAAAGAAGGTAGCGGGAGGGGAAGAATGAAGGGGGGGAAATCGGAGGGGTAGACGAACCATGAGAGAGGATGGACTCTGAAAAACAAACTGAGGGTTCTAGAGGGGAGGGGGGTGGGAGGATGGGTTAGCCTGGTGATGGGTATTGAGGAGGGCACATTCTGCATGGAGCACTGGATGTTATGTACAAACAATGAATCATGGAACACTACATCTAAAATTAATGATGTAATGTATGGGGATTAACATAAGAATAAAAAATTTAAAAAAAAGAGTTGGAGGAAATAACAGATCAATATTGGTAGAGAAATCACAATGAATATATAATTTAGAACTAAGGTTCTTATCCTGTAATTGAACTTTTTGGGAATCAGTGAGTAAGCTTCAGGATGCTTGTGAACCATCTGAAATAGAAATGAAATGTACCAAAAAAAAAATTATACTGCTTTCCTCTGATGGCATAGCATACTATTTTGCAAAATACGTTATATCCTTAAGAGACATGCTTTATAATAAAATTCCAATGTAAAGAGTTCCACAGAACACTGAAGTTCCTTGTCATCCTGTAACTTAGTTGAAGAACTGTATACTTGATAGTAAAAAGAGCAGTACACTTTGAAACATAATGTTCTATACTCTTAAGGACCAGACTTAAATCAGAACTAGTGCAAGAAATGTAGTTTTACAGGCTGCATTAACCCAATGTCTGTAAATTAAGACTCTAATTGTACAAGCTCTCATTTCTGGGTTAATCCCCTTAAAACTACAGACCATGTCTATTGGGTGTAAAAAATTACAGAGTAATGAATCCAAAACCAATTTTATATGGGGACATTTCCTATTTTCTCCATTTTCTCTTTTCTGGAATTTGTTAATAAGCCAGAATTTATTTAATGCTAGCACTTGATTCTCAACTCACATTTAGTAAACAGCACAGTTATTTTAGGTGGAAATGAGCTAATTCATTGCCTTAAATTAGGAACTGTTTTCTTCTTTTCCTGATCCTGCATCCTTTGTAGTAGAGGTATCAATTATTTTACTGTGCTACTATGGAAACGATAGTAGGTATATCTAATTAAAATAAAATGTTCCCATTTATTATAATGTGGCCAGAGCACAGATCTTGAAATTATAATATCTTACTGAGTCTGTTTCTTCATCTGTAAAATGGTGTAATAATATTAATAATAGAAAATGGACTGGAAAATATGAAAGTGTCCCATAAACATTTGTTCATTAATATACAAATGCTAACTATTTTTATTACTCAATTTGTTTATTCTCTGTAAAATATTAAAGCCACCAATTACTGAGTTATATATTATTCATTTTCACCTGGAAGTCACCAAACAATATTTAATAAATGTCCCAGTGTACCTGGAGCTATGCTAATAGGCAATTTACAGATTCATTTTTTCCTCCTATTTATAAGGCTTAAATTTAATGAAAAAGCATAATCTAGGACTTGGTTGGGGTTTTTAAAGATATACAGAAATTTAGTAGGAAATATTTCCTAAGTCAGCATGAGAGGTTTGTGGACATGAGATTCAATTTGTTGTTAGGGATTTTAAGCTATACCTGGATTAAACAATTAATTATAGGAGCTTGTTAAAAAATAATGGTTCTGTTTTTGAAAAAGTGATTTTTCTTTAATTATTTTAAGCATCACATTATACCCATAGAAAACAACATAGGAATGATTATTAAATCCTACCTAGGATAGGAAAAAGAAAGCTTGATCCATAAATTTAGAGGTTTCTACATGATAGGAAGACATTCCAGCAATTAAGCCAATTCAATGAAAATCAGAAAAATAAATTTTGGTTCACCAAATTGCTGCACTGAATTCATTGTAGTTGCTTTACTGGATTAATACTTTCTGATTTGGCTGACAGAAAAATGATAGTTGTTAATAAAAGGGATGTGTGAATTTAGTAAAAACTATGACAAAGGATATTTGAATTCCCTTTGAACCTTATGAATTTGAATATGCAGCATATACTATTAGAAGAGACCTAGGGCAGGGGCACCTGGGTGGCTCAGTCATTAGGCGTCTGCCTTTGGCTCAGGTCATGAGCCCAGGGTCCTGGCATTGAGCCCCACGTCAGGCTCCCTGCTCAGTGGGAAGCCTGCTTCTCCCTCTCCCACTCCCCTGCTTGTGTTCCCTCTCTCGCTGTGTCTCTCTCTCTCTGTCAAATAAGTAAATAAAAATCTTAAAATATATATATAAGAAGAGACGTAGGGCATAAAATCAAGTCCTCAAGTTAAATGCTAGCCTTTTATGGTTATAAACACACACACACACACACACACACAAACGTGCATGCACTTTGCAACTTTTGCATTATGAAGAATCAGAATGAAATATTAACTCTATTTGTAACCTTTTCATTAAACAGTTATGAATCACTGGTTATAATCCAAAAGCAAATTTATTTTGTTTGTTTCTACCCTTAAAATTTATTTCTGATAATATTGGTAATGGTCTATTTCTTGATTTGGGTGCTGGTTGCATATATGTATTTCATTTGTGAAAACTGAGCAAACTATACATTTATAATAAGAGCTTTCTTCTCTACCTACATTTCACCCCAATAAAAAGGTTTATAAAATGTCCTTGTTTATATCTGAATCAAAGCTGATGTAAAGTAAATTTTCCTTCTTATCATTTGAGTCCTTTAATTACTGACAAGCCTAGGAAAGGGAGGATAGTTCTTTTTCCATTTCCAATGCTTCTATTCCTTCACCTCATCTTGCTAACTAAAAGACAATTTACAGATCATTTTTTTGCCACCCATCCATGGTCAGATGAAGAAAGGAGAACAGGTTAGGAGGTTGTATTAGTCAGTTGGGTTTCTCCAGAGAAACAGAATCCATAGGATGTGCATATATATATATATGGAGAGAGAGAGAAATTTATTTTAAAGAATTGGCTCGCTCTAAGACTCTAAACCACAGGGCAGGCCAAGAGGTAGAGACCCAGGGAGGAATTGTTATCGTAGCTGAATTTCAATTTTTTTTTTAAAGGCCTTTAACTGATTGGATGAGACCCACCACATTATGGAAGGCAATCTGCTTTCTTCAAACTCTACCAATTTAACTGTTAAAATCTCACCTAAAAAAAAGTAAATGTTAAAATTTCATCCAAAAAAAAATATTTTCACAGGTCATCAAGACTGGTGTTTGGGCAAATATCTGGGTACCGTGGCTTAGTCAAATTGACACATAAAATTAACTATCAGTGTGATCATGAAGTTCTTATTTTACTTCACTCTTATGTACCCTCTGGGTGGAGCAGATTTTTAAATAGGACTCTTTCTTTCTTTGGTGCTTTCCTAGATTCTTACATTTTCCACCAGGAGAATGCATTTCCCAGGATCTGGGTAATGTGCTCCTTTTTGTTGGCCAACCTCACTCCAATCCTGCTTTTATTGCTATTGCTATTGTAACTGGTTTAAATGCACCCTGCTCTCTATTAGGCTATCTTTGCCTCTTTCAGAGATTATTGTAGGCAGGGTTTTAAATGGTTTCAGTGTGGCCCTCTCTCCCAGTTGGTCATATTTGATCCAAAGGGGGTAAAGGCAGAGAGGTATAAATGTTGATCCTATCACAGCTTTCTCTTCTTCTGTTCACTGGATGCAGAGAGCTAATGTTTAACTGCAGAAGACACTTATTAAGCCCTTTGAACTGTACCTCTGAAATACGTCTCATAAAGCTTGGGTTGATACTTCTTGGCTGAAAGGTAATAGGCCTTAGAGACCAGCTGTCCACAAAGAAAGTCTTATAAAATACCCGGGCTCATCTACCATAATTCAAATCTTTAAAGAACTATATGTGGATAAAGGGCTTAAGATGCATTGTAACTTTTTTTTCTTTCAATAACTACATGCTTTTAGGATAGTCTGACAAATAATAACGTTGAGATCTAATAATTATTGCCTTATTTTCCTGGCTGAAACTTCCCTTTAGAGCCCATCAAATAAGTTTATAATTGAATTGCTTATTGAGTAAGTTTGTTGAGTTGACTTGTGATAGCAGATCCAGCCCTCACTGATAGCTTTCTGAAGAACAATATCATCACATACACATACTTGCACATAATTAGTCCATAAACTGATAAGGCAGGAAAAAATCTTCATATGTTTTGTTAAAATTCATCTTAGAAATCATGTCAGGTCTCTCTTCCATTATCAGGGAATACTAGTCATAGTGCTTTTTCTGTGACAGATGCACCATCAGAGTATCAGGGAGGATTGTATAGAGGAAAAGGGGCGTTCTATATCACAATTTTGTTGATATAGAAGTCTGCAAGGAGTCGCAGGCAGAGTAAGGCAGGAGTAGGAGAGGATGAAGAGAAAACAGTAATACCTATCCAGTCAGGTGGGCCATGCACAGAAGGTATAAAGTTAATTGCCATTACTAGTAGTTGAGTCAAAAAAGATGAGCTCATATCAAAAGTATCACAGAGAATTTGAATGTGTTGTGGCTAGTGGAAGAGGAATTGTAAAGGTAATGGGAAATTCAGGAGATGACATTCAGAGACACAGGAAGACAAAAATGAGTTACCAATTGTAGGGCCTGAAATTGGAAAGTGAGACCACAAGTGTAGGTTCGGGATTTTCATGGACAGAATGTTGTCCCAAATGAAAGGTTTTTAAATGAGAAAACAAAACAAAACAAAACTGTAGTGCAAGGAGTATTGGAATTCTGTGCTATATCTCAAGAGAGGTTTTAAAACATTTTATCCATAAGGTAGGTGCTTGGTTATAATTACAAGGAAAAATGTGTTTTGTTTACTTGTTCTCACAAACTAGCAAATACCTAAAGAAAAAAACTAGTGTACAAATTCAAGCTAGCCTACCAGCAAAAGGAGGCCAATTTAGTTCATCATTGGGCTACTAATTCAGATTTCCAGGATAATGATCATGATTTTTCTAGATCTTCATTGTATTAGTGGGCATTTCTTTTGTTGTAAATGACAGAAACAATGCAAACCAAACCAACGAAGGTTTAGCGTGAATCCAGGGCCTAAAAGCTATTAAGCTATTGCCAGGTCTTCCTCACTCTCTGTTCTCTCTGCTCTATTTCTTTTTATGAATTGGGCTATAGTCTCTGCAGTTGGCATCATTTCACATGAGATAGAAGATATATACAGCTGATATGAGGGAAAAAAAGAACACATAAAAACCTACTCCCACAAAAACGCCAATAATGAAAGGAGAGGAATTTCCTCTAAACAGAATCGTAGGCCAATACTAGGCCTATGGTCAGCAAGCATGTTTAGAGTCAACCATAATCTAGGAATTGGCATGAACAAGATTTGAATCTAGACTTGACCTACTAGGTCTGTTACTTAGACAAGTTAATAAAATTCACTCAGATTTCATTCCTTCATATATAAAGTGAGCATAGAGGTACTTTGAAAAGTTGTTCGCATTAATGGAATAAAGTATACCAAGTCCCATATGCTGTCTAGCACATAGTAGAGGCTCAATAAACAGTAGTAATGATTACTACCTTTAACAGTATCCCCAGGCCACACCAAAATTGCTCATGATCATAATGGTATTTACTCTGATCCCTCAACTAATATTGCAGATACTAGAACCACAGCTCACTGAGAACTTTCTCTTTGTAATGAGTCTTTGCAAGCTTATGACCAATTTATGCCTTTGTTGACTATTCCTTTCAATAATGCAAGTAACAAAAATGACACACAAGTCCATTCCTGCAATTGTTGAACTATTGGCTCTGCTCACTGTAGCCAATATTGACATTTCAAAGTAGGTTTCTCCCAAGCTATCATGATTCTCATACACTGTGAAAGGAGGTCTTCCCTGTTTCACAGCTTATTCTCTTTCTTGCAACTTGAAAAATGTTTCACAGAAACTGAGACAGAGTTAAGAAATTCCCACTGTGTCAGAATCAGGAATTTTCCTCTCACTAATAATCAATCAGTGTGCTGAACTAAGATGTATGAGCCTTAGCTATCTTTTATTTCTTGAGTGTATTCTCAGAGTAGGTCACCATTTTTAGAAAATGGTGTGGCCACTTCCTTTCTGACTTCTAAGACCAGTTTCTCAGAGTATAATACCTTGTCACTGTTGTTCCCAGAAAGGCAAGAAAGTCCATATGCCAACAGGTCCCTGTTGACCAGCTACCATAACAAGTCTTGGATATAGATGTGCAAATCACATCATGGGGGCCATTGCTAACAGAAAGAACAGAGGCACAGAGAGAATCTTCAGAGGAGAGAACAGTACTTGACTTCATTTCCTGTCTCCTAATACAATGTAGATTACAAACTGGAAAGTCAAGAAGATCCAATAGCTCCATGTTGTATTTTAAGGACTTTGTCCCTTCAGTCAGGTTCATAGCAGCAAACAGCACATCAAAGAGTTTGATTGAAGAGAATTCATCGAAAGGACAATTTATGGAGATGAATCATAATTGAGGGAGACAACCAAATGATAGCCACATAGCAAAGATATCTGGTGCTACAATCCACAGAAGTCAGACATACATTTTGCAAGTTCCTCTTGTGTGATTGAGACAATAAAAGGCCTTTAAAACTTATTTTGGAATTATTTGATAGGAGATATTTGGTATTCCTCTTAGGACAAAGAAAGGAATAAAATCTTGAAGGAGAAAAAGTTGCAAAGGAATTGGGAAGGCTCTTATCCAAAAATCAATCAAAACATTCAAAATTGCATGAGGGAAAAGTCCCATTTGTTTTCAGAATGACAAATCTATGCTTCTTTTGTAACGGCTACAAAAGTCAGATGCTTGCTTTGCTCCAGCAGGGAAACATATCCATCATGAGGCTTAATATGCTTGTGTGTACTTTCTCGAAAGCTTTGCTAACGCCTGCTGATTTACCTGCAATACATTTTCCCGAAACCGTTGAGTAAAATGACAACATATATATTTAGTTTCACACTTCAGTCTGTCCAATTAGCAGTGTTTGTGGTAGCAGCTGTGAGCCCAGGAGAGGATTTAATTTTAAGTATACAGTCTAGTTAACAAAAAGGAAAAAAAAAAAAAGAGCTGAGCCATGAATTTACCAAGTGTTAATTTCCAACCGTTCATTTCTGAGAAACAGCTCTTTATTGCTATTTTTGAAAATTGCTTTAAAAACTAGCTCCTAAAATTTTATAAAGGAAAGGTATGAGGTAGGCTACCATAACAGGTAATGTGATAATTACCAGGATACCTTGGGCAGACCCCTACTCTCACTTAACCTTGGTTCACTTATCTGAACATTACAAGCCCTTCTGGGCTCACTTTCAGTGGTTATGAAATGAGACTAAAGATCTTTGAAAACAGTAAGGTCATACAACAACTGAAACATGAAGAAAAATAAAAGAAAGAAGGTTGACTTTTACATAAAGAGAGCCAACCTTGTAGATTTTCTCCTTTTCACTCAGTATTTAAGCAATAAGTAAGTACTACTATTCTGGGAAATATATCTAAAGGCAAAAGATGGTACCAAAGACAATAATAGTGGAGGGTATGAATTAATTTAGAGGTACCAAAGGAGTTTATGAAGTCTAGTCTTAGAAATATTTATAAGGTGACCAGAAAATCATCTAGTCTGAATAATATTGACCAAAGACAGAAAATTTTTCATACAATTTTTACTATCCATGGCAGAGATATAATAATAATCGTTCCTCTAATAGTAAATTAAAATTATCTCTATAGATTGTGGTTTAAAAAAAAGGATATATGTTAAATATCATTATTATCTCCTTTAAAATCAATCTCAGGTTCCAACTGAAGAAAAGGGAAGCAAAATTACAAAAACAAAATATTTGAGAGAAAATGAATTTTAAAGTATCAAAACCTAACTGAAATTGATATATGAATATATGATAAAACAGTTATGATAGGAAATAATTTTATTACTGAATAAAAAAGATTTGGGGGCGCCTGGGTGTTTCAGTCAGTTAAGCATCTGCTTTAGGCTCTGGTCATGATCCCAGAGTCCTGGAATCCAGCCCCACTTTGGGGCTCCTTCCCTCTCTGTAGCTCCCTCTGCTTGTGCTCTCTCACTCTCTCTCAAATAAATAAAATCTTTTTTAAAAAGTTTTAATTAATTAAGCCTACAAAGATGGAAGCACGAAACAAAACCACAGATGAACCAAAGGAAAAAGAAGGAATTAATAAATGATGTAGGCAGAAAGGAAATACACAACATAAGAATAATAGAAGTAATTAATTAAGCCTATGAATAGAAGTTTGAAAATAAGACAAAATATTTTTAAAAAATTAAATGCTGGGCTCCTGGATGGCTCAGTTGGTTAAGCAACTGCCTTCAGCTCAGGTCATGATCCCAGGGTCCTGGGATCGAGTCCTGCATCCCTGCATTGGTCTCCCTGTTCTGCAAGGAGCCTGCTTCTCCCTCTGCCTCTGCCTGCCACTCCCCCTGCTTGTGCTCTCTCTCTGTCAAATAAATAAATAAAATCTTTTAAAAAAAATTAAATGCTAACTAGCCTATCAATAAAAAGTAAACAAAATACATTTCTTGATTGGATTCTTTGTTCTTTGGGTGTTGAGTTTGATGAGTTCTTTATAGATTTTGGATACTAGCCCTTTATCTGATATGTCATTTGCAAATATCTTCTCCCATTCTGTCGGTTGTCTTTTGGTTTTGTTGACTGTTTCCTTTGCTTTGCAAAAGCTTTTTATCTTGATGAAGTCCCAATAGTTCATTTTTGCCCTTGCTTCCCTTGCCTTTGGCGATGTTTCTAGGAAGAAGTTGCTGCAGCTGAGGTCAAAGAGGTTGCTGCCTGTGTTCTCCTTTAGGATTTTGATGGACTCCTGTCTCACATTGAGGTCTTTCAACCATTTGGAGTCTATTTTTGTGTGTGGTGTAAGGAAATGGTCCAGTTTCATTCTTCTGCATGTGGCTATCCAATTTTCCCAACACCATTTGTTGAAGAGACTATCTTTGGAAAGAGCCAAGATGTCCATCGACAGATGAATGGATAAAGAAGATGTGGTATATATATACAATGGAATATTATGCAGCCATCAAAAGGAATGAGATCTTGCCATTTGCAACGACGTGGATGGAACTGGAGGGTATTATGTTGAGTGAAATAAGTCAAACAGAGAAAGACATGTATCATATGATCTCACTGATATGAGGAATTCTTAATTGCAGGAAACAAACTGAGGGTTGCTGGAGTGGGGGGTGGGGTGGGAAGGATGGGGTGGCTGGGTAATAGACACTGGGGAGGGTATGTGCTCTGGTAAGTGCTGTGAATTGTTCAAGACTGTTGAATCTCAGATCTGTACCTCTGAAACAAATAATGCAATATATGTTAAGAAAAAAAAAAGAAGAAGAAGAAGGTAGCGGGAGGGGAAGAATGAAGTGGGGGAAATCGGAGGGGTAGACGAACCATGAGAGACGATGGACTCTGAAAAACAAACTGAGGGTTCTAGAGGGGAGGGGGGTGGGAGGATGGGTTAGCCTGGTGGTGGGTATTGAGGAGGGCACATTCTGCATGGAGCACTGGGTGTTATGCACAAACAATGAATCATGGAACACTTCATCTAAAACTGATGATGTAATGTATGGGGATTAACATAAGAATAAAAAAAAGTAAACAAAATACAAATATATATGAATACACAAAATTGGAGGAAGTGAGAAAGAAGTTCTGTTGTATAATGTGCTATAATGTGCTGAAGACACTACTAAAGCCATGCAGTTAGGATTGCAAGATAAAATAACCAGTTAAATTTAAATTTCAGATGAACAACAATTTTTAAGTATATATATATATCCTAAGTACTGCATGGGCATACATAAAATATATTTATTTATGCTTTATCTGAAAGTATATCTAAAATTATTTATCTAAGATTCAAATTTAACTGGGGTCCTATATTTTTTAAATTTTATTTTATTATATTATGTTAATCACCATACATTACATCATTAGTTTTTGATGTAGTGTTCCATGATTCATTGTTTGCATATAACACCCAGTGCTCCATTCAATACGTGCCCTCTTTAATACCTGTCACTAGGCTAACCCATCCCCCCACCCCCCTCCCCTCTAGAACCCTCAGTTTGTTTCTCAGAGTCCATAGTCTCTCATGGTTCGTCTCCCCCTCCGATCCCCGCCTTCATTTTCCCTTCTTACTATCTTTTTTTTTTTTTAACATATAATGTATTATTTGTTTCAGGGGTACAGGTCTGTGATTCAACAGTCTTACACAATTCACAGCACTCACCATAGCACATACCCTCCCCAATGTCTATCACCCAGCCACCCCATGGGGTCCTATATTTTAATTTGCTAAATCTACCAACTCTACGTACAGTACACATACAAAATAGGGTTTATCAGGTAAAACTAAATGCAGAGTAGTAGAGGGCACACAATTCTCTGAAGTTGCATTTATCCACAGCTGAAGCCAGGCATAGGTGATCTGCATGCACCATATCCAACATTAGCGTGAAAAAGGACCTGCCCCTAAATATCCTACATATATACCGGGGTGGGAGGTGGAGGGGTAGTGGTTTGCAACCATGGAAGTTTCCAGGGTAAAATCTGGCCCCTGGACATGGAGAGCAAGAAGAGATGGAAGAAACAGACCATTGCAGATTGGTAAGTGACAAGTTTAATAAGCAAGGGAATTTACGTACAAGACTTGTCGGGCAGCTGCAAGTTCGTGAACTCTTCCAAGTTCACGTGGTTGGCAGAATTTATATCCTTGCATCTGTAGAACACATGGAAGCTTGCTTCTTCAAAGCCAGCAATCTAGAGAGAGAGAGAGGGAGAGAGCAAGCAATCTGTTTCAAGTCTTCGAGTCTCTGACCCTCTTAAAAGATTCACCTGTTATGCCAGGCCCACTCATGATAATCCCCCCTTCTGATTAACTTAGAGTCAATTGATTAAGGACCTTAAACACATGTGTTAAATCCCTTTGCCGTAAAGTGTAACCTAATCATGTAATTGACATTAATCACATTCACCTGTTTTGTATACAACTCAAGTGAAGATTACACAGGGTGTGTTCACTGAAGCAGGCAAGGGATGGGAGGATGGAGAGGGAGTGGAAATTTTAAGTGTCATTTTAGCAGTCTGCTTACCACATTTTGGGGGAGCTGCAACGTTAGGCATGTGGAGGAAATGTTGGATGGTGTGCTTTTCAAGACAATAATGAATTTTTTTTCTTCCTAGTTTTATTTGTTGGGTAGTAACTATAGCCTTATCTACCAGGATTCTTGAAAAGTGGAAAGGGTTCTAGTAGGATTCAGTTTTTCATTCATTGATCATATGTACCCCTCAATACTGAAAACATCATTCCTGTAATCCTTGTAATAGTAAGTTCAGAAAGGCAAGATCAGGCAATGAGTAGCAGAATTGGAAAATTTCCTTGAGAACGTTTTAAAGCCTTGCCAAAGTTTGAACCATTGTCATTTATAGCTTAAAGAATCAGGAAATTCCTTTCAGTTTATATGAAACAATGGCATGAAATATGAACTGAGACTGGAGTGCATTATCAAAATTATCACATTCAACAAACCAAAGGAAGCTCTATAATTTGGGTTGAGTTTAAACGCGTAGAGGATTATATTCTAAAAACTGCTGGTGGGGAAAAGGAGCTCCACATGCATTTTAAGTTCCAATTATATAACTGACTCTTCATATACTATTGCACATTACAAATTCCTATCCTCCTGTGGAGAATAATTGTATAACATGGCCAAAAGAGAGCAAGGTTAATGAAATTGACCTTAAGAATGACAAAGTTCCAATAGCACAGAAAGCTGAATTTAGTCTTTACAGAAAAACTCAATCATTATGAATATTTACCTTTGATAAATAATCTTTCCAACTTCGTAGGTATTCTTAGTTTCCATGGTCAAATTCCTCAACTAAGACACATAAAATTTTGCCTCAGAACCACTAATCATTCTTTTTTAATACTCATGCTCATTTTTTTTTTTTACAGTGTGGTAGGGGGGAGGGGGCTGAGCACATGCAATAATTTCACTGAATCATCCTATCCTTCTCTGTCTGAAACTTTGAAAATGTTCATACACTTTTCCACAAGTCATGATGATCTAATTCTAGATCCCTAGTCAGGCAGAGGCTAGTGATATTGCATGACATATGCCTCCCCAAAGCCCAGAATACATATGTAATTAGGGAAGAGTACATCTTCTGTCAAGTACAGTACTTCCACAGAGGGCTGACCATAGAAATTTGGCAGAACAGACAAGGCGTGGTCCCCAGCAGCTCAGCAAATGGTTGGCTCTGGGACAGTGTCAGTGACAAAATCCATCGATAGAACAGGAATGGAGAACCAAGCTAACTCTATGTCCAGGCAGGCAGAATCTGCAATGCCTGACACTGGAAATGATAACATCAACCCTAGTGTTTGGTGATCAGGGATTTGGCAGGACTGTAATCCCCAGAGTGAAACTGGCCGGAGTCAAGGCATCTTCCAATTATAAAATAAGATGAGAGAACCAGGTAATTTATAGAACAGGAATTCAAATTAGAGATCAGAGCAAAAATAATACCTTGTGGACTAATAACACTAATCATTACAAAAAACACTTTGTGTTAAATATCTGCACAGACATTATTTTATTCAGACTTCATAAGAAAGTTTAAGTGTTTGTTGTAGGCAGTTTTTGAAATGGCTCCCAATGACCCTCGCCTCATGCTCTCGTATAATCGTCTACCTTGTGTGTGAGCTGGACCTAGTGACTTGCTTCTAACAAATAGACTATGGCAAAAGGATGGGAGGTCAATTCCAAAATCAGACTATAAAATATTGTGACTTTTATCTTGTTTGTACTCTTTCTCTGGCTCTTCTGACATATTTGTTCTGAGGAAGGAAGGTGCCATGTTTTGAGCTGCCCTAGCAGAGGCCATGTGGCAAGGAACCCGGTGTGGACACTAGCCAATAGCCCGAAGGACCTAAGGCCCACATTCCAACAACCTTTGAGAGAATTAATCCTGTCCAGAATCATGTGAATGAGCTTGGAACATTTGAGCATTCAATTAAGACAGTGGCCTCAACTCCTACTTTTTTTGCAATCTTATCAGAGACCCTGCAGCAGAAGATTCAATTAAGCCATGCTAGGTTCCTGACCCACAGAAACTGTGAGATAAGGGAAATGTGAGTTGTTTTAAACTGCTAAGTTTTGAGGTGATTTGTTATGTAGCAATAGATAACTAATAAATGTATGAGTTTAAGAGGTCAGTGAACTTGAGCTGTTATACTCATGTTTATGGTGTATTATAACAAAAGGATACAGATTAGAATTGGCAATAGGAAAAGGTACTTAGGACAGAGTCCAGGAAAAATCAGGTATGGATCTTCCACTTGATGACTCCCAGTGGAGTTGTGTGGACAGTGCTTATTTCTCCCTTCAATGATATGTGACAACAAGCAGAGTATTGCCAACTATGGAAGTTCACCCAATCCTTGGTGTCTAGAATATTTCCTGGGGTGTAGTCACATAGACATGGCTGACTGCCTGTCTGGCTGACCTTAGCCTCCAGCCTACCCAGAGGTCAAGCTAATACTGCATGACCTGAACTTTCCACCATAAATCCCACTGATAGTGTAGACCATCCGATGTGGCCCAGGGCCCTCAGGTAAACAAAGACACGTGTCAGGTAAGACAGTGCAAGGCCTTAGAGGTTACCCCCCAAGAGCCAGGAGCAAAGGCCAAACTTCTCTTTGGGCAAGGTTAAAAACTGAGCACAAAGTATTACCTGTACGTTCTACTTTTTTTTTTTTTTAAAGATTTTATTTATTTGAGAGAGAGAGAGCATACAAGCAGGGGGAGGGGCAGAGGGAGAGAGTCTAGCAGGCTCCCCGCTGAGCAGGGAATCCGAGGAGGGGCTCCATCCCACGAGCCCTAAATCAGGACACAAGCCAAAGGCAGACACTTAACTGACTGAGCCACCCAGGTGCACTGGACGCTATATTCTTGTTTTGGCTCTAAGTGTATTCAGCTTCTCAATCTGCAGACTTCTGTTAATTGGCATAATTCATTGCAACCAACCCAGAATTTCATGGATGAAAGTTATTAATGGCCTTTATGCCAGTTTTCAATGTTTTGCTGTCAACAATAAATCCATTCTTTATTGCCCTGTTGTGTGATGCCAGAGTCAGACCCTATAAATATTTCTTTTTTGCCAGCTGGCACGATGTGAAACTTGGTCAGAAGAGGATGCTGGAGTGACACTAGAGGAAGGGCTTCTCTTTTTGATCCCAACATGCTCCCCTGTTCTTACTGCTCCATTTCTGGTCAGTAAGCCGGTCACTCAGTGGTAGTTACCTCCCAGGGAGTTTTGCTGACATTCCAGAGTTCAGTCAGCACCCCAACGGGCTTGCTGGGGGGTTCAATACAATTCTGGCAGGCAATCTTCTCAGAAAATGCCACCAGCACCACAGCCAGTTTCCCAGGAAGTTTGGCACCAACCCCACAGTCAGATTCCCAGCAAGTTCCGTCAGCACCGCAACGGACTTCCCAGCCAGGCCTGGAGATGCCCTAATGGGAGATGCCAGCAAGTTTCAGCAGTACCCCAGAAGGCAGTTTCCTGTTTCATGGGCACTCCAGGGGGCAGTTTCCTGCTTGCCAGCCTCAGCCTATGGCTTCTCCACCCACCCCTCAGCCGTCCAGGAGACCAGAGCCACCCTCCAGTGAGATCTGGATCTCAGTCTTGACGATGGGGGTGGCCTCTTCTAAAATTTTTCCTTCCTTAAGTATTCTGCATCAGCCCCAGGGTAGTGTCTGCTTCCAATATCTGCTTTTCCTGTATTTTTTAGAATTATTGTTAACACTTAGTAGTTAATCCTCTGTTGATTGGTTAATAATCCTTCATATGAAATTTCCTGCCCAAATTAATCTGTGGTTTCTGTTTCCTGACTGGGCCCCAACTGATATAGCCTTCAATCTAAAAAGATATAAAAATAGTTTTATGTGGTGTGTTTTGCCATTGTTTTCTTTCTTTTCAGAAAAGAAAGAAAAAATCTTTTCAGATTTTTAAAAAATTTTTCTTAACAAATTTGCTGAGGACTTAGGAACTTGATATGCTAAAATTCCCCCTCAAGCACTGGTGTAAATTTAAGGAGAAAAAAAGATATAAAAATTCAGCTTGATAAAAAGAAGAAAACCAGGGAATTTTTTTTTATTTTCCCTTTGAGGACTACAATGATATAAAACATATTAATATACTTCCTATGAAAAGACAATTTTAAAGTAATTAGCCATGATGCCCCCTTGCTGCAATAATCTTCACCAGGAAGCTGTTGAAAGCAAGAATAAGATTAATTTTAAATTTCAAGGAAAGCAGCCTAAATTTGAGGTAGGCTTTAAAATCTTAATTCATGCTACCTCAGGGCTCTAGTTATTTTTTTTTTTCTAAATTTATTAGGTTTGGGATATAGTGTCTGGCTTCTAGTAGGCACTCAGCAAATCTTTGTGATTCATGCCTGATAAATTTCTATTGTCTACTGGTTAATTCAGTAACTGACATCTGAACTAAATGTACAAGGAATCAGCATTGTCATGATTTTGACAATTATACCCAGGCCAGGTAGGATTAGAAACAGAAAAGACACATGGTAGCCTAGAGCAGTGTTTCCTGCCAGTTGCATTCTGGAAATCTGTGCTGCCCGCATTTCCCATCCTGTCTCTTCCCCTGCTTTAGATTGCTGATTGGGCAAAAATTATCCCAGAATCAACACCTGTAGAATTAATGGGAAGATCCATCTGCGTCCTAAGTGCTTTACATGTTCTCTAATCTCACCCTCATTTC
Organism: Mirounga leonina; assembly: GCF_011800145.1. Taxonomy (NCBI): domain Eukaryota; kingdom Metazoa; phylum Chordata; class Mammalia; order Carnivora; family Phocidae; genus Mirounga; species Mirounga leonina. The sequence continues at coordinate 27,852,177 of NW_023270433.1, read as the reverse complement.
CTGGTGAGCAGATATTTTTGCCATTTTACAGATAAAGAAATGAGGCTCATTGAGCTTACATGATTTGCTCTAAATCACACTCTTAACTAATAGCTCAGAACTGATAACAGCTTTTCTGACTCAAAAGCTGATACTCTTTTCCATGATGCTGCACTGACTATTTAAACCACAGGAATTGGAACCCCAAAAGTTGTTTTTTAAGTTTGCCCAGTACAACCACTGACCTAATAAATACTCAATACAATATTCCTAACTGGTAGCCTCTGCTTAAACTTCCTAGGCATGAATAAGAAGACCATTAATTCAAAAGTTCAATATATATATTCTTCAAATTATCAGGAAGTTCTTATGTATATGGGTTAATAATCCTTTCTTCTTACTGACTTCCACCCATTGGTTGTAAGTGTGCTCTCTAGAATGCCCTCTAGAGGTTGTAACTCTCAGAACAGTATGAAATCTCTTTTTCACATAGGCTGTCAATCTGAAGAAAGGGATATTCCATATCTAACACGTCTCTCTCTCCACTTTAATTAGGGCCCAACTTAGAACAGATTCCTCATGTCCTCAATATTTGATATTAATTATTATTGCTGCTGGAATGTGTATAAGCCTTCTAATTTTTAATTGCTTATCTGGAAATACTGCACATTTATATATTCTGGTGTGCACTTCAGTGAATATTGGTGATAAATATTGATTTAGTGGACACTCCCATCCCAGACTCTCTCATCTAGACTCATGAAAATCAGCCTGCCTCTACCTGGTTATGCTTCTGGGAAGCACTGAGAGGATCTCAGATGAACAGAAGTCAAAATGGAACTTCGGCATAAAACCAACTGGAGGAAAAATAGTGATATGGACAAGGCAGAATAGTCATTATGGGACCTAGAGAGACAGAGAGTGCACTATTTGAGAGAAATCTAATCATGGTGCCACGATGGGACAACACTTCTAATTCTAGAATTGGAGAACAGGGGCCAGATTGTGGAAACCAGAATCCACGTTGTTATTGAAACCTTGAGAGTCAAACCAGTGTCATTCCCAGTGAATCAGATTGCCCTCTATAAAGCTAGAGAATAGAGGTACAATCCAGTACTGATAGACTAGGAGAAGGTAGAAATAGTCCAAAGCTCTATCCAAATGTTTTGAGTTAAAATGAGAGGCTATTGCTATAGGAAAACAAAATTTCAGTATTGGGAAGAGGATGTTTCCCATAAGAAGAGACAAAGATGGGGGCGCCTGGGTGGCTCAGTCGTTAAGCGTCTGCCTTCAGCTCAGGTCATGATTCCAGGTCCTGGGATCGAGCCCCGCATCGGGCTCCCTGCTCCTCGGGAAGCCTGCTTCTCCCTCTCCCACTCCCCCTGCTTGTGTTCCCTCTCTCGCTGTGTCTCTCTCTCTCTGTCAAATAAATAAATAAAATCTTAAAAAAAAAAAAAAGAGACAAAGATGGCATTTCCTAGCCAAAATAATGGAGAAGTAGCATGTTTGTCAAACCTGAATGTGTCATTTACCAAGTATTCAAACAAAGATGAAACACAATATTTTACTCATCTTAAGGATTCCCTTAGTAAAAAATAACTTTCTACTCAAATTAGCAAGTAATTTCAATGAAGTTACTGCAAAAGACAGAGAAAACTGTCATGCTGGAAGATCAGTTTTTAACACTGTGAATGAAAAAGGGCATATTCTGCACTAAGAGTACCACATAAAAATATGCCAGTCTTATACTTTAAGTGTCATTTTGAAGGGAGATCATAGATATTGCAACAGCCCCTAGTCTCTAAACTGAAGTCAGTGCAAGTTGATTCTGGGCAAAGGTCATCAAGTTAAGCTGAAGTCTGGTTTCCACAACCAGGAGTGAGATATGGTTTCCTATTTGATGCGGAGATACTTCTAAAAATAGGAAGAAAGGTGGTTTCAGCAGTAAATGTCAGAAACCAACTGCCAAGGGGTTACCTGAATCTTTACCTCACAACTCAACTCTGTCTTTCCACCAGGGATAGATAAATTAGAAATAAAAAGGCTAAGGGTTCCATATGCTACTGTGTCACAATCAGGGTCCTAAAAACCGTGACACTAGGGATATTTCTGTCAAATGCCCCCTCTGTTACCACAGCTAAAGTTTGTTTCCATTTACCTGCCTCCTTTCTTGCCATAAATAATTATAAGAAAATCTACAGGATTTCTTAACTTTCTCCTAGACTTAAAACCAACTCCTTAAGAAAGCACTGGGCTGAAAGTCAATGTTCTTATTCCTTTGGAGCTTGAACTCAGCACGCTTGTCTTTCCTCATTCCAGTTACACTTTCCTACCTTATCCTTTGGGCTCCTGTTCTCACAGAAACTGGCTGCAGAAGGGAAATGCTGTCTCCAATCATCTTTTTACTAACTGCCCTCAAAATAATTACAAAGACGTGTTCATTTTAGAATTTGACTGATGATCACAGTGCTGACATGGATTGGGAAAATCAAAGGACAAAAATGAAGAAGTGACAAAGTTTAGAGAATTGTATAAGACCAATCATTCAGAATCCCTGAACTCTGGTTTTTACTCCTTTTTGAGATGATAACTGGGAGTCCTCATGGTATTGCTCCCTAAGCTTTTATTCTTTAAAACCAGGGCTCACAGGGTGCCTGGGTGCCTCAGTCGGTTAGGCCATGATCCTAGGGTCCTGGGGTTGAGCCCCACATTGGGCTCCCTGCCCCTCCCCCCCCACTCGTGTTCTCTCTCGCTAGCTCTGTGTGTGCTCTATCAAATAAATATTTTTTTAAAAAAAAATCTTAAAGCAAAATAAAACCAGGGTTTACCTTCTGCCACTCACCTCACCATCTTTCATCTCCTATCTTTCCTTCTTTCCCCCTTTCTTATTTTCCTTCTATGCCCCTTTTCTTATTCTACATATTTTCCAGAAATGGCTTTTCCACTCCCACAATCATCCTATACCCAGATGATTTCCAATTTTAAATCTCCAGCCTAGATATGTCTTCTCAGCTGCATTGTCCAGATACCTCTACTCTGATATCCTATGGCTATGTCAGGCCAAACTTGTTCTGATCTGAGCTTTTGTCCTTCACCTTAATATTCCCTATCTCTGAATATCTGAATGGTAGCACATACAACTAACTCAAGACAAAAACATGGTGTCACTCTTGACTTCTCCTTTTTTGGTAATAGAGCTCCTGCCTCCATCCCCAACTTCTCTAAAGTTTAGTTCATTTACATCTCCTCCCCATTCTCACTGCCACTGTTTGAGTTCAAGCCATCATCATTTCTTATCTAAATTGTTGTAATTAATTTCTCTGATTCATGTCTCTCCTCCATAATTCATTCTTCACACACTAAACAGATGGATCTTTTTTAAACCCCATCTGATGTTACCAATAACCTGCCAAAAAAAATCTTTACTGGCTCCTATTTCCATTTAAGATAAAATCCAAACTCTTCAGCCTGCTTCACAATTGATAAATTGTGTGTATTGTTTTATCCTTGTCTCTCCTTAATCCCTGCCTGTGGTGGTTAATTTTTTGTGTCAACTTGACAGCCATAGGATGCCCAATGTTTGGTTAAACATTATTCTGGATGTGTCTGTGAATGTGTTTCAAAATGAGATTAGCATTTAATCAGTGAACTGATAAAACCAATTGCCTTTCCCAATGTGGGTGTGCCTTTCGGTTCTATTTCTCTGGAGAACCCTAATCCATTGCCCATTATCAAACTTTAAACTTCAGCTAAACTAAACTATTTCCAGTTTCCCCAAAATATCTTATTCTCACACATTTATGAGCTTGAATATGGTTTTCTTGTTGTTCATGACAGCTTTTCCAATATTAACACACACACACACACACACACACAACCCCTCCTTAATTGGCTAATATTCTGCTTAGGATCTTCACACTCCACTCTCCTGAAAAAATAAACCTCAATTTGTGCTTTAATTTCCCCTAAGGACTGTGATTTCATTCCAAATTTTGCATATTTTCAGACTAAGTAGCAGGTTGAGTATCATATGATTTATGCTTTACTCAACAAGTATGATAATGTTGATGATGATAGCAATGATAACAACCGTAATAACTTCCATCATTTACTGAGTGCTTACTAATATGTGTGAAGCTCTCTGCTAAGTACTCCTTATGCATTTATCTATTCTCTTCTGCCCAAGCAATTTGAAGATTATTATCCCCATTTTTTTGGATGTGGAAACCAAGAATTAAAAAATTGAAATATCTTGCTCCAAATTATGCAACTAATCATTCTGAATGATTGGTCTTATACAATTCTCTAAACTTTGTCACTTCTTCATTTTTGTCCTTTGACAAGGTGGAACTGAAACATAGGTCTAGTCTCATCTGTTTATGCTCTGAACCGTTTTATATACCGTCACTTTCCTACACAAAAGTCAAATAACAGTTCTTAAGTGGCTTGTCATTTGTATGGTAACTCTTGGCTATCTATGTTCTGCTTGAAATTATAATGTAAATATGGAAACCATAATAAACTTAATAAAAAGCAGATTAGTAGTCCCATTTCTAGGTGTATGTTGAGGGTAATTTTGGCAGGCACATGACAGGATCTGTTGTCAATTCGATATAAGCCCTATAAAATATCTACTGAAAGGCAAGGGAGAAAAGTGGATCTAGTTCTCTTGGAATCTGTTTCCTGTATTGTTCCCAGTGAGACTCTGTCAATGAAAAGCAGCTAAGGAAGAGTTGGAAGTAATAAAGAGGCAGGGATAAATCAGTATTCTCGGGTGGCATCTGCAGCCAGGTTGTCAGGGGGTTTTCTGAGAATCTTCCACTTTTGTGGCTGCGAGAAGCTAATATTCCTAGTGATAGCTTTTCCACCTCTGCCTCTGCAGCCCTTTCAAACACTGCACAAATCTCTACTTCCATATTTTAAATAGCTCCACTCAAAAAGTTAACATGGCTTCTGTATTCCTAACTAAACCCCGATTAATATATTTTTTGACATAAATTATGTCTTATTTCATTCCTTATGCTATTATTCAAAGGAAATACTTGATAAAACCACACAAAGTTAGGCTCTAATGGTTTGCCTTTAAATGATTTGTTAATAAAAGGAAAACATTCCCAAATATCCAATTCTAAAGTCAAGGGTTGTTAAAAACATCTTTTAGGTGGGGTGCCCGATTATCTCCAGGGTCTGAAACACCAAGATGATAGGTTATGTCCCAAGGAAACCTGAGCAAACTAGTATGCATATTTAGTGCTTCATAAGTAGGTGGAACAGTCTGTGAAATAAATGTGATTGCTATCCCCAAACAGCTCCAGATAGAAAAGTGAGATCACTGGGGCTCAGCATGGAAGCTGTTTCTTACAAAGCTTTACAATCCTTTCTTTGCCACCCATTTATCTTACACATATTTCTCTTGTACTGACCATACTTAGTTTATTCATTTACCTGCCTATTTTTCCTATTTATTAATAAGATACTTTAAAGGCATGGGTCTTAAATTATTCACCTTTATGTTGCCAACCCTACCCAGTATCTGGTATATGGTAAGTATGAAGTAAGTGTTTGCTAACTTGAACTAAATCAAGTTTCTGAAAGTCAAAAGTACACACCGAGTGGCAGAAGGGATCCAGATTCTACTCAGACTTTTGATCTGCCTCACAGGCTCCTGGGAATCTTATGATAATCTAAGAATTCTGGAAAACCATCTGGCATAACATGAAACTTTCTAAAGCAGCCTTAGAGATTTCAAACTTTCCTGAGCATCCTAACTAGGAGTTTCCCTGGAGTACCTTATTTGAAGATATTCAATATGTTACATACATAAAAATGGAAAAGAATTTAATAAATCAGTTGTCCTAACTTATTTTGTAGATACCGTGCCTTCTGAGTGGCTGAAGTGTTATAAGAATCATGAAACAATAAGACATTTGCTGTTTAATCTTTTATATTTATCCTTAGGTAAAAAAATTATTGTAAGAGTTGGAAAGATATTATGTCTTTTTTTGGACTACAAGCAGTTAGCTCAATAATTAATTAGCTAGAAGACTATTAAAGGTGCTTAAAGCCCCAGAGTACAGTAAGTTTACTGAGTTGTTGGTACATGCAATAAAACATGAGAGTTCATTATCATAGGTAATATACTGCTTAGTGGAAAAATATATAAAAGTACAAGAAAATGAAGCCTATTATATTTCTCTATAGGCATGAGACTACTAATTATGAAGTACAGAGATTTACAAAGTCTCCTACTATGTCAGGTTAATTAATTCACAGTTCTGGAGGCATTTTCAGATGATAAGGAATCCTAACAGCTTGAAGACAGCGTGAGGAGTAAAAATAGGCTAGAAATCAAGAGTCCTGAATATTAGTCTCAGTTTCATGGTCTACTGACCTTTTGGTGTCAGGATGGACACAATATCTTTTCTTTCCTAATTTTATTGAGGTATAGTTGACATACGATATTATATTAGTTTCAGGTGTACAACATAGTAATTCAACACTTATATACATTGCAAAGCAATCATCTTAATAAATCTAGCTATTATCTGTCACCAAAGTTGTTACATATTTATTAATTATATTTCTTATGCTGTACATTGTATCCCTGTGTCTTATTTATTTTATCACTCAAAGTTTGTTCCGTTTAATAATCTTCTCCTATTTTGCCCATCCTCCCCAACCCCTCCCCCCTGCCAACCACCAGATTGTTATGCTCGCTATATCTGAGTCTGTTTCTTTTTTGTTTTCTCTGTTTTGCTTTTTAGATTGCACAGTTAAGTGAAATCACATGGTATTTGTCTTTCTCTGTTGGATTTATTTCACTCAGCATAATACACTCTAGGTCCATCCATGTTATCCCAAATGGCAATATTTCATTCTTGTTTTTTTTTTTATAGTCTTGAGATCTTTTTTTTTTTTTTTTTTACACTTATTATACTATGAATTCATAGGGAATGAGTTCCAGCACCTCAGGTTCCTTTCCATTGGTTCTCACAAATTGTGCTTCCCTGGGTGGAGCAGGCTGGCACTTAAGTTGAACCCAAGTACTTTTCTCTTTGGCTTCCTTCTTTTTCTGATGATTTTCCTTCACACACTTCAGGAAGCTAGCCCGGCTCTTTGAGTGCTTAATATATCATATTTTCTTTATCCATTCATCTATTGATGGACACTTAGGTTGCTTCTATGACTGGCTATTGTAAATGATGTTACAATGAACATGGGAGTATATGTCTTTTAGAATTAATGTTTTCATTTTATTTGGATAAATACCCATAAATGGGATTGCTGGATCATATGGAAGTTCTATTTTTAATGTTTCAGGGAAGCCTCATACTAGTTTCCATAGTGGCTGCACCATTTTGCATTCTCACCAACATGCATGAGGTTTTCCTTTTCTCCACATCCTCACCAAAACTTATTATTTCTTGACATTTTGATAATAGTCATTCTGATAGGTATGAGGTAATATCTCATTGTGGTTTTGATTTGCATTTCCCTGATGATGAGTGATGTTGAACATCTTTTCATGTGTCTGTTGGCCATCTCTGTGTCTTCTTTGGAGAAATGTCTATTCAGGTCTTCTGCCCATTTTTTAATTGGATTTTTTGTGGTTTTTTTAATATTGAATTGTGTAAGTTCTTTATATATTTTGGCTATTAACCCATTATCAGTTATACCATTTGGAAATATTTTCTCCCATTCAGTAGGTTGTCTTTTTGTTTTATTGATGATTCCTTTGCTATGCGACAGCTTTTTAGTTTGATATACTCCCATTTGTTTATTTTTGCTTTTGACTTGATGAAGATGACATATCAAAAAAAAAAAAAAAGAAAGTATTGCTTAGACCAATGTCCAAGAAGTTACTGCCTGTATTTCCTTCTAGTAGTTTTATGGTTTCTGATCTTACTTTTAAGTATTTAATATATTTTGAGTTTATTTTTGTATATGGAATAAGACAGTGATCCAGTTTTGTTCTTTTGCATGTAGCTGTTCAGTTTTTCCAACACCATTTGTTGAAGATACTGTATTTTTCCCATTGTATGTTCTTGCCTCCTTTGTCAAAGATTAATTAACCATAAAAGCATGGACTTATTTCTGGACTCTTTATTCTGCTCCATTGATCTATGTTTCTGTTTTGTGCCAGTAACATACTGTTTTGATTACCACAACTCTGTAGTATAATTTTAAATCAGGACGTATGATACCTCTAGCTTTGTTCTTTCTCCAGATTGCTTTGGATATTCAAGATCTTGTTTGGTTCCACACAAATTTTAGTATTATTTGTTCTAGTTCTGTAAAAAATGCTATTAGTATTTTGATAGGGATTGCGTTGAGTCTGTAGATTCCTTTGGGTAGTGTGGACATTTTAACAATATTAATTCATCCAATCCATGAAGACAGAGTATCTTTTCATTTATTTGTGCCATCTTAATTTCTTTCATCAATCTCTTACAGTTTCAGACTACAGGTTTTTCATCTCCTTGATTAAATTTATTGCTAGGTATTTTATTCTTTTTAATGCAATTGTGAATGGTATTGTTTTCTTAATTTCTCTTTCTGATCATTATTAGAATATAGAAATGCCACATATTTATGCATATTAATTTTGTATCCAACAACTTTACTGAATTCATTTATTCAAGTAGTTTTTTGGTGGAGGATGAACACAATGACTTTGAGTGTCACAGAACCATCAGTAAAATAAGGGTGTTTAATAACTACTTGTCTACATTACAATGCTGATATGAGGGTCAAATGAAAAACATATATGTGAAAGTTCTTTAAAAATTGTGAAATGTCATACAAATATAAAACACTAAAACAATAAAGCAGATTATCTTGGTAGATACATAATGAATGAAAAGATGAGTTCTGTCATCTTTTAAGTAGCCTTCTAGAAAATTATTTCAATGATGCTGAAGAATCATTAAAAATCTCTTTTTGGAAGTACTTCAGATTCAGACACTTTTTTTTAACATATACAATTTGAAGGTGTGTTTAACCTTTTGGCAATTAGAATATAACTTGGTGAGCAATGCAAGTTATCAGTGAAGTGATGATTTATTTAGTAGGAAAAAAGAGGAATAGATGTAAAATAATGATTTTTGTTAGTGTCTTCAAAGACTGGTCCAAAGAAAAAGGCAAAAATTATTTGAGTAATGGAAACGTACTTGGAGTAGTGTTGATATTCAATAGATGTTTGAATAGTGGATCAATAGTAACTAGAAAGGATGACTGTGGTCCTCTGCCATAGTTTGTTGGTTAGTTAATTAGTCCCTATGATGTGCCAAGCACTTTGAATACAATAATGGAATATCAATTTAATTGTTATATAAGGCCTCAGAGATAAATATTATTTTTACTACTTTGCATGTGACCAGACTGAAGACAAAAGCAGTTTGGTAAAGTTTCTCTACATTTCACAGATTATAATTTGAGTAAAAGAAATTCTGCTTGAGGGCGCCTGGGTGGCTCAGATGGTTAAGCGTCTGCCTTCGGCTCGGGTCATGATCTCAGGGTCCTGGGATCGAGTCCCGCATCGGGCTCCCTGCTCCTTGGGAGCCTGCTTCTCCCTCTGCCTCTCTCTCTCTGTCTCTAATGAATGAATAAATAAATAAAATCTTTAAAAAAAAAAAAAGACAAGAAATTCTGCTTGACTACAAACTCATAAAACTATGCTTCTCAACTGTTTATCACTTTACCTTGGTGATAATATAAATGAAATAGCTATCAATTTTACAGATGAAATAGGTTGGTGGGAAGAAAAGAAAGAAGAGAGACAGCAACTAATAGAGTAGATGACAAATACAAGATTTCAAATTATCTTCACAGGCCAGGAAGTTGAGCCCAAATCCAGGATGAGCCCAAATCCAGGATGAGAGTTAAATGAAATATATATGTATACAGTTGACCCTTGGCCACCACAGCTTTAAACTGTATGGGTCCACTTATATGCAGATTTGTTACAGCACAGTACTTTATTCTTTCTGATTTTCTTAACATTTTTGTCTCTTTAGCTTATTTTATTATAAGAATATGGTAAATTAAAGAGGGCATGTATTGAATGGAGCACTGGGTGTTATATGCAAACAATGAATCATGAAAGACTACATCAAAAACTAATGATGTAGGGCTCCTGGGTGGCTCAGTTGTTAAGCGTCTGCCTTTGGCTCAGGTCATGATCCCAGGGTCCTGGGATCGAGCCCCGCATCAGGATCCCTGCTCCACGGGGCTTCTCCTTCTCCCACTCCCCCTGCTTGTGTTTCCTCTCTCGCTGTGTCTCTCTCTGTCAAATAAATAAATAAAATCTTAAAAAAAAAAACTAATGATGTATAATGTATGGTGATTAACATAATATAATAAAATTAAATTAAAAAAAGAATATGATATATAAAAATAGTATATAATGCAAAATAACATACAAAATATGTATTAATCAACTGTTTATGTTATCAGTAAGGCTTCCAGTTAATAATAAGCTATTAGTAGTTTGAGTCAAAAATTATAGATGGATTTTCTACTATGGGGGGTTGGCACCCCTCACCCCCATGTTGTTCAAGGGTCAAGAGTATATGCTGGCTTATAGGTTCAACAAGCTAGTTATACAAGTTCAATATTAAAAAAAAAAAAGTCATACTCACTAGAATGTGAGAATGTTTATCTCTGAGGTATCCAACACCTACTAGAGTCCCTAGCACTTAAGATGCTCAAGAAATATTTGGTGAATGCAAGTATAGATGAAACTCATATCAAATGCTATAGAATTCATGTAAAGATAACAAACATCATGTAAATGCCACTATCCCTCTGCAGTTGCTGAGATTACCAGGACCCCATTCCCACAATCAACATTAACATTCAAAATCAAATTTAATTATAGTTTCTGTACCTGACTGAAAATTTTCCTTAAGCATTCCATTAGGGGGTAGTAAATCCAATTAGCTACTATAATTTCACAATTCTTTCTGAGTATGACCTCTTTCTCAGAAAGAAAATGTAGCAATCATTTGCTGAAGGAAATAGCACTTGGGTCTATCACTTGATATTCCTGTTAGTTATCAAGTATTTGGCCCTATTGTCCTGTAATTTGACCTTTAATGCCATCTCATGTCTTTGTGTTTCTCAGCCAGGTAATTTCCATGTATCTGGGTAAATCCTTCCTGTAAAATAATTTTATTCTACAACCTTTTATTCTCTTATTTTTCTCTTTGTTAACATAAAACCCCTAAAAGGGATAGACCCCTATAGAGAAGGAACTACATGTTAATTACTCAGCTCTAAGAATGATTTAATGCTCTTACTTTATTTTTCTTGACTCTTTTCAGGGGTCAGAAATATATCTATGCATTCTATATAATAAAGTACCTTTCACTGTTCTAATAACCATAGAGCAATAGTTGGAGAATTGTAGCATTCATTACCTATGGAATATGTGTTGGGCTGCATAGTAGTTTCTGCTCCTTTTTTTGAGCCTTCAATTACCTTAACTTGGTCCTGGATGAAGGTTATGGTAGTGAGGTTATGGAGTCACAGGCTGAAGCCACAAGCTTGGTAGGGGGGCAGGTATGGCCTTGTGGACTAGCTTCGTCCCTTAGACAAATGAGACATTTTTCTTTGTCTTACTTGAATTTTTATTGTGTTTTTTTTTTAAGATTTTATTTATTTATTTGAGAGAGAGAGAGCAAAAGAGGGGGGAGTGGGAGAGGGAGAAGCAGACTCCCCGCTGAGCAGGGAGCCCGATGCGGGACTCGATCCCGGGACTCCAGGATCATGACCTGAGCCAAAGGCAGTCGCTTTAACCAACAGAGCCACCCAGGCGCCCCTGAATTTTTATTGTATGCTGCCTTCTGATGTTTGTGGAATACACTTGTTTTCTGATACAACTTTAGTTTAAACAAAACATGTGGCTGTGATTTCCAGTACTGAAAAAATGGAGAATATCTTTCTCCCAGTGCAGGGTGAGGAATTTCAATGAACGGACACTGAGACTAAAAATAAAAAAGTTGATGAAAGATTCGGGTAGGCAAATGGGAGATGGTTCACACAATGGTGGATAAGTAATGGAACTGTATAGAACTGTGTGTGCTTGTGAATTTGCCTTTACTTTGTAAAAGTAGTTTCATGCTCTTCCCTGTCTCTCAATAACACTCTCTCAAAAGATTGTGTATGTGTAGTAACTAGGATGGTCGTAACATGATTGGCATTTTAGCCAATTAGGATTAAGATTCTTGCACAGGTGGAATATATGCCTATTACTCAAGTGTGTGGGTTAAGATGTTAAAACTCCATATACATTATTTTCAATAAAAATGTTAAAGTATTGGGGCGCCTGGGTGGCTCAGACGGTTAAGCGTCTGCCTTCGGCTCAGGTCATGATCCCAGCGTCCTGGGATCGAGTCCCGCATCGGGCTCCCTGCTCCTTGGGAGCCTGCTTCTCCCTCTGCTTCTCTCTCTCTCTCTCTCTCTGTCTCTCATGAATAAATAAATAAAATCTTTAAAAAAAATGTTAAAGTATTTAAATCCATAGCTACCAGTGAGACCAGCAGTGATCATAGCAATTTATATAATACAAAGATTAAATTATAAAAATCACATGATCAGCAGGTGGGTAGCGGTGGGTGTTTATGCCAACAGTTGCTCAGACATTTAAAACTGTTCAAGGGAAGTTATCTAGACATACACATAAACTGAATATATGATTAACTTGATAAATGTTAATATTTTTAAAAGTAAGTACCAGCTTTTCCTATGAAAAAGGAAAAAGCAAATAACACATTTGAGGAAATCAGAGGGAGTGAGGGCCTCAGTGTTGATGAAGGAGGCCTTTTTAAGTGCTCTCAGACAGGATGAGACTCAGCATTGCAAGCTGCTAGGTCTCAGCCAATGACTTATGCGTGCTGCTGAGGAAGACCAGAAAGGTGAGCAAACCTAACTGCTGAACATCCCTTTCATGCAGCCTTAGCATCATTTGAGTACATCTGAAACTAAGAAAAACCATGATAACAGTGCATCTAATCAGGGGTTTATGGCTCAGCCCACCATCTAGATTCTGTCAATCATACCATTATCCTAAGAGTCTTAGGTTTGGAGTTAAAAAAAAAAAAAATTAAAGATTCCAGTTTTCTAGAAAACAAACAAGACAGTAACAAGCTGAAACTAAGGTTTATTTATTTTTTTATTATGTTAGTCACCATACAGTACATCATTAGTTTTTGATGTAGTGCTCCATGATGAAACCAAGGTTTAGACAAAATATCTGTAAACTATCTTTAGAAATGTGTCAATGTGGCTAATCCTTTATTTCAATCCTATCACCATGGTATGGTATCTATCCTCTGTAACTAGTCAGAGAAAGAGATTAGTGATAGTACTTGATAACTAACTATAATAGTAAGGGCATTTGTTAGATTAAATCTTACCCCTGTTCTCCCCATATTCATATCAACTCATTGTCTCCTCTATATCTGTGATGAAAGAAAACAGTTCATCATGTCCTTGCTGGACTTACGTGAACACCAACAGTAACCATACTGACTTCAAACTGTGACTGAGTACCGAGACTGTAGGCAAGAAATGCCCCCAGGATCCTATCCTGCTTCTTCCTGACATGAAGGGATGTAACAAAAGGGATCTAATCATTTCTTTCTAAAGGTGACATTCCTGAAACTCAGTGTTTCTACATCTAGAATTATATTGTGATATTAACATTGTTAGAGTAACTACAATTTTAACTTTAAAAAAAATTAATATTACCTCTGAAACAAATAATGCAATATATGTTAAGAAAAAAAAAGAAGAAGAAGGTAGCGGGAGGGGAAGAATGAAGTGGGGGAAATCGGAGGGGTAGACGAACCATGAGAGACGATGGACTCTGAAAAACAAACAGGGTTCTTCTAGAGGGGAGGGGGGTGGGAGGATGGGTTAGCCTGGTGGTGGGTATTGAGGAGGGCACATTCTGCATGGAGCACTGGATGTTATGCACAAACAATGAATCATGGAACACTTCATCTAAAACTAATGATGTAATGTATGGGGATTAACATAAGAATAAAAAAAATAAATTAAAAAAATTAATATTTATAGGTATTATACCCTGCAGGGATTCTTGACTTGCTTACACACAGACACACAGAATGAAGACTGCAGGGGTTTCTGTTTTGACATCTGTTATCACTAGAACTTGTGTTCTCTAAGGGCATGCTAGTGAAATATCAAAAACAACAACTAAATATTCTCAAAGTGTGAGTAATTTTTATCAACTGTGCAAAGAGAATTCTTCTGGTGACAAGAACATAACAATCTATCTAAACACAAAGAGAAAAACTAAAATAATGAAATTAAGTCAAAACACATGTATGGACATCTTAAGCAGGGCGAAGTGACAAAGTAATCCTCACAAACCCAAAATATGGATGAACATGATCAATACTCTGTAAGCATCATGAGCAGCTGGACAGTATTAATAGCAATGAGAACAGAAAGAGGGAAAGGGCCCTGGGAAATTCCCAATACTCACCCCAAAAGGAGATCATATATTTTGTGGGAATCTGAGACCAACTGAAAATATTTGGAAAAAGTCCTTATAAACTCCAAAGGTGGGGTAAACAACAATGAGGAGAATCACTAAGGGGATTGTGGAGAATTCAACATTGCCAAAGCAGTTTAGCTGTCAAAGATCCTAGAATTATCAAACAAATATGTGCCTTCAAAAAATAAAATTCACCTTGAAATAAATGACATCCCAAGAGATAATTAGCACATGTCTGGAAAATGTGGCCAGGAAAAGAGATGGAAACAGTTAACCCAAAAGTTAAAATGAACTAAAAGAACTTCAGATGATCTAAGTTTGAAAAACAGCCTACAGTGGAATTTGCACAGGTTCTAAGGCAATGTTCTCTTCTTTAAAATTGTATTTCACCGTTGCTACACTTTCTGAAATATGCCTCCTCTTTCCTGCCCATGTCTATCACAACCGGCTTATTTCCTGGGATCCACAACATTCCTCTTCTGCTCTATTTGAATTTTGCTTTCAGCAGATTCATTTCAAGGACATGAAACTAGAATAAAACGATTAAGACTTTTCATGTGTAAAACAGAAACATGTTAGAGGATATAGTGGGCTTTGAGTTGATGCTGATTTTCTGAAAAAGAAACATTTTAAACAACCAAAGAACTCGAACTATGTATTGAGAATTAAATGTTATTAAATATTTTTGTTAGTGATTAAGATAATGATAAGGCACTTTGGATTTTCAAAGGGTCTTTTTTTTTAAGATGCATATTGAAGAATTTAAAGATGAAGTGCTTTGACATACCCTAGCAGAAGTAGAAAGCAGGAGGAATAGATAAAATGTGTACAGAAAAATGTTGATAGCTTTTAAAGCTGGCTGATGGTGATGGTATTATTTATTTCAGTACGCTTAGAAATTTTCATAATGGACAAGTTTTAAAAAGTGAAAGTAAAAGGAATTGCACATGAGTATGTAGCAACACAGTCTATTAAACTGTTCATGACTTTGTTAAAATAGTTATTTTTATGAAGTATTTCTAGGTGGCTGAGTTTCTGTTGTCAACACTTTTGATATGTGCTCCACAATCAAGCACTTTTTCATGTGTTCAATAGTTTTTTCCCCTTTAAATCTAAGCGCAAAGTTGCATTATTTTAACAGCTAATACAATAATTCATCTTGTAGGAAATGTCTTAAAAGGCTTCATCAGGTAGAATAGCCAGCACCAACATATTTAAAGGAGAAAGTTCTACATTGAAAAATGTGTAAATTGAGAGCTCACAGGAGGAAACTTGCATAGAGGGGGGGAACAAAAGTGAGAAAGAATGGGAACTGTCATACATGTAGTTATGTTGCTAGAAGCATAATGGAATTAACATGAGTTTGCTTCTTGGCAAGTCATGGGTAGAAACTACACCAGGTAGAGTTATCACACAGAGGAAACTTTATCTGCATCAAATAAGATCATGGGGAATAACTTGCAAAGCCATGACTTCCCAAGCAAGAGTGAATGTGTTGGGGTACCTGGGTGGCTCAGTCGTTAGGTGTCTGCCTTCGGCTCGGGTCATGATCTTAGGGTCCTGGGATCGAGCCCCGCATCGGGCTCCCTGCTCCTCGGGAAGCCTGCTTCTTCCTCTCCCACTCCCCCTGCTTGTGTTCCTGCTCTCGCTATCTCTCTGTCAAATAAATAAATAAAATCTTAAAAAAAAAAAAAAAGAGTGAATGGGTTTCTTTTATTTAGGGTTAGGATGAATATTTAGATGGGGGACCCTTGCCATCCTGTGTAGAGGTGAGCATAAAGTGGTGCATGTGCCTTAAGGAAACATGCCTATACATAGATTGTATGTTATGTAAATGAGGCTTGTGCTCCTCCTTGGGCGGAGATTTTAGTATTATAATGAAGTAAAGGTAATTCTCCATCACTCCCTGGGTCACTCCATGGTCCATCTGTGCTGGCTTGAGTCAGGGGTTAAGTTCAAACTGGTCTGGGTGGTCTGGGCCAATTGGAACTCTTTGTTTAGAAACTCGCTAAATTCTAGGTAAGACAGGTTATCTTGTGAAAGCCAGTGAAGAGACTGAATTTTGGGTAAAGGTTTATGTAGGAAAGTGAAAATATGAGCAAACATCTAGGCCTGCAACTGCCCTTGGTGTTAATAGACATACAGAACATTTTGTGTGGCTTTAAAGGACTTAAAATATATTCTTCATCTACTACCCTTAACAATTTAGTACCTGGACAGACCTAACACTTTGCCACCACTCTCATCGATGTCCATTTTCCTAATGTTTTCCAAGCCTGATTTAGAGTTTCAAATCAGAGGAGATGCCAGAAATTCAGTTCTTCCCTGAAGACAAGCTCACCCCTCCCTGCTCAGACCCTGAGGCTTTTCTGTTGGGCAGGATGGTGCTGGCCAGTCTTCCTGAAGTCTTTTTACCTCAAAAGCACAAAATGCAGAGGAAAGAGAGTTCCAGGAACCCTCTTCTCTTTTGCCTTGGGCAAGGATAATTAACCCCTACACTGGTGGTCAGATAGCTTCTCTTCCCTTACCTTTATCACTCCTCTTATATTGCTCAGAGAAACACCTTTGAACCCCGGTTTTCCAATGTCTCTATTTAGTATAACTTTGTGTTGAAATCTCATGCTTTGTACAAAAATAATGAAAAGTAGTTTGTACAGAGTCCAAAAAAAAGAGAAGAAAATATAGGAAAAAAATTAAACAGTAGTCCAGGAAAATTATTCATACCATGAATATGATGAAACACATTCTCAATTGAGAACAGATAACATGTCACTATTAGGAAGGTTGAGTAAATCTGTATGTATTATAACCCCTCAGAATATAACTGAAAATGTGGAATTCCAATGGAGTTTAAACACATAAACTCTTAGCTTCAATGTCACAAAGTTAGCAATTTTTTTTTCATTGAGTCTTGTGCATTTAATCTCAGGAAAATCCTCAAATTCTCAGCTCTAAGTATATTGCCCTTACTTTGAAACAAATAAATAGTGAAGGGGACCAGAATTTGTCACCCCAAAATACACTTTTTTGGCATAAGGATTATTTTACACTGATTATTTTTAAGAAACAGCAGACACAGGAGAAGCCCTGAAAACTGAGTAGAAGTTACCCTTTTGTAAGAAAAATTTACATTTATAATGAAATCTTCATCTGTAAGGGTGCCCCCCTCTCTGTACCAGAAAGAGGAGGATGACTAAATCTCTAGAAACTTACCAGTGGAGAAGCAGCAACCCAAATCTGCATAACAACCCCAAACCCCTCTGCTTTTCCTGATAACCTTCCACAACTGGCTTCCCACCCCCCACCCCAGCATCTCCTTTTATCTGTAGATGGAGATGGTATTTAAGGTGGTGGCTTGGGCCATTTCAGGGGGTTACTTAGTTTTCCTAGGTATCTCCCTTGTATACAGGAGGTATTCATGTTATAAAACTTCTGTTTTTCTCCTGTTAATCTGTTTTTTATTATGGGAGTGGTGGTTCTCAACCAAGAATCTAGAAGGGTAGAGGAAAAATTATTTTTCCTCCCCTGCATCATCAAAGTAGAAAGACTGGGACTGGTGTTGAAAAGAGGAAGAAATATTATTTCCTAAAAAGACATATGGGAAAGAAGACAATAATTTAGCAGCCAGAAAAATACATTCCCCTCAATATAAAAATACAGCACATCCATTCATTGTTTGGTCAAATAGCATCCACTTCCCATGTAATTTTAAAGGCATTTTTGAATTGCAGCCCATTGACCTTCATGATAATAACACTGAGCTATAAAGGAAAAGAGAAAGTAAATATTAAATTCATCTCTAGTAACACTTTCTTCCAAGTGCTAAAATTAAAGATTTGGGTGGTGGGGTATGAAGGAATAAAAATTCATTACCTGGGAATCGGGTTGTATGAAATACCTAACTTCTCAATAAATTGATTTAAATGAAGAGCCTCTGAATATATAAAAAGAGTAGTAGATATAAAATTCTTCTCCCTCCTCTCCACATATATATTTCCACATTACTCTAATAATCTATAACTGTGTGACATTGAGAAAACACATCATCTCTCTGAGTCTTAGTTTTCTTATCTGTTTATCAGGAGTATGCTTGTCCTTCACTCTGCACAAGGTTTCTCAACATGTTATACAATATTAAATATGTTTCTAATATTATTTTAATATTTATCATTTTATCTTATTATTTTAAATATTTGAGAATACATGAGACTTCTTTTTATCCTTAGAAAAACTCCCCTTACTCAATAGGATCTTCTCAATCATATGTTTAAATTTATTAGAAAACCATAAACATATATATATTCTTTAAAATATTGGGGCAAAAATTTTCTTAAATCCTTCAAAGATTTTCTGGCTGGTCTAAGAATTACATTGACATAAAACAGATTAACAGGAGGAAAGCTAACTTAATTTCATATGTACAGGAACACTACATACATGAGAGGTTCTAAGACAGAAAGGTAAAATGGAACTCATATGCCATTCTGAACTGAGTATGGGATAAGGACCTGGGGCTTAAAAGGGGAGGAGGGCAATTCACTGGGTAACAAGATAGGTAAATAGATGTTTGCCCTGCTATACACAAATAAAATTTATATCTGGAACTAACTCTAATTCTGGGAGAGACCCCCAATTTAGACTCCTCTAGGTAGGTAAGGGAGGGGCAAAACTTTCTCTTTGAGCCTACAGGGTCTCAACTGCCTTCAGCTCAAAATAGTCCACATGGCAAAGTGGCACATTTGGGGGAGAATTGCTCTGAATCCCTTCAAAAAAATAACAGTATTCTTTTATATCACCTATAAGTATGTGGAAACGTAGATGGCAAACTTTCAAAATAGCCAAAACAACATTCTTACTTTTAAAGCCTTTTCCCCTGGGTAAAGGTAAAGGCATTGGCCAATCTCCACTTTCACACTTAACAGTGGCCACCAGGTGCTCTGTCAGGGTGGATGGGCAAAATCAGTGCTTCTGCAGTGTGGGATAAACTGCTATAAATGTAGGGCAATATTTTACATCTTTCATCTTGGCAGGTTGTTTCTACAACGTTGTAAGCTAAAAGATATGGACCTCTGCAGATAAATGTGGCTTAGAACTGAACAACTTCACTTATTCACTTTTGAAGCTAGCAAAACCACAGTGGAAATTTCCGAGGAGTATTATCAATTCACAGCAACTGTGGATGAGTGGGTAGGGATTAGGGAGCATTCATTTTAGCCTGCTGTTATCTTTCCCTTGTCAAAACAGAACTCTGTAATGCTTGACTGCCTTTAAGTGCTAAAAGTGACGGTAAAACCCGGTGATGATGACTACTTTAAGAGGATATAAATAATATCTAACATTAGTATAGCACAATATGATTTTAAAAGCACTTCCACATTCATTCTCCAATTTTACCATCACAACAATTTTATGAAATAGGTAATAATCTTTTTTTTTCTTTTTTCTTCTAAACAAATGCAAAAACTGATGTTCAGGGATTGCAAGTAACTTGACCAAGTAAACAATGTCTAAAAAAATGTGAAGTGAGTTTCAACACGCCCTCCAAATTTGAATTAAATTAAGGCTCTGACTTTACTGGTTGTGTGACTGTGAACAAGTGATTGCATGCCTCAGTTAAGTATTTTTCTTGCCTTTTAATTGGGAAAATATTATCTTCTAGAGGGTGGTTGTTGGCAGAAGATGAGATAATATTCACCATGTCCTCTCAGTGTGTAATGTGTGATGTACACTCATCGCTTGAGTTTCCTTCCTGGATTTGAATCTCCTTGGTTTTCACAACTATGTTTAAGCCTGTGAGCAGAGTTGGCTCCCAGGGTAATTTACTTGGCCAACCAAAAATCATGTGATAAAGTTAGAAGCCAGTTGGATTAAATGAATTAGTGCCCAAATTTTAGTACTTTCTTTAATACTAGCTTGTTGTTTGTCTTAAAGCAACCTAGTAACTCCTTCTCATCTGTAAAATGAAGATGACCTATAAATTCCTCAAGTTTTTCAACCCCAAAAACTACCAAAGCAATTAAAGTGGTGTATGTTAACTACAGTGTTTTTGCTCTTCAAATGCTATGGTGAGATTACTAAATTAAGATTTAAATAGTTATTTATTAATCATGGAAAATAGAACCGGTAGTCACAGTGAAAACAAAATCAGTAGAATACTAAAATCATAGCTCAAAGGAAACTTCAGACCGCCAGTTTAACAGGACCTCTGATGATCTATCAAGCAGCCCTTAATACCTTTCTGCTGATATGTGTTTTGTTACCTAGAAAGAAATAAAAGTTCAAACTTGGTAAAATTCTACTCCAGAATCTGGAGGGCAGTCACATTATCCATGAGGCAGGTGAAACTGTACAGTTAAAACCATGTTCTGGTTTTATGTCATTGTAAAACATTTCACTCAAAAACAGAAATCGCCAGGAAAAAAGGTTGGAGATCACTTTGCTTCTCACCCTTTTTCTCCCTTTTGATTCAGCTACAAAAGCTGTGCTCTAGTCAGATATATGGATAATTGTGCCTCTGCTAAAAAGGTGATGATTTGGAAAACTGAAAAATTGTCCTGATCAAATATCTAAATATTTTCAAAAACAAAAATAGACTCACTGCTCCAGAGCAGAATCAGAAATAGTATTTAGAATCTGCTTTGGGATAGAATTCTAGGAAATTATGACAAATGGGAGCAGAAAGGGGAAAATATATATATTCCCTATTAGATAAGCAATTGAGAAAATAAGACTGCAGACAGAAAAGATAATTTCCTCTCAGAACAAAAGATTCACTTAAAATTAGTAGCTGTGAGAAAATGGGAATTGGGCTGGAAACTGTGGATTATAAACATTTCTTCTGTCCTAGATCAGAGAAACAGACTCAGCCTTCACTGAAATAGACATTAGAGGGTGTTCAAGGGCAATCTACAGGCTGTGAGTCTGTATATTTCTTGCTTCATTCAAAGATGATTAAAGAGTACAACAAAATAAAGAGATTATGGAAAGAAAGTAGAGCAGTAATTAAAGGAAACTTCATCCCAAAGACTCAAAAGAATGAATACCTCTAAGAAATCATCTACTAACAAATCCAGAAAAAATTTCAGGAACTTGTCAATCTCAGTAGAATGAGAGAAGGCATTGTATCAACAGAATAGGAGTAGAAAATATTAAAAGGAAAAATATAGAATGTTAAATATTAAAATAGTAATATTATAATATCTAGTAATTATATTAATAATATACTACATACTAATTATATATTAAAACATGTCCATATTGTCACCTTTCTGCTAATCCTATGACATGTTTTTGTTACCAATACCCTTTTGAGAATTTTTTATCCCCTGAACAAGAGTTTGAAAAGAGAAAAAAAAAATCTAAAAGAATAATCACTGAGTTTGTTTGTGCCCAGTAAGAGGAATTAAATCTAAATATTATGCATGAATTTCTTGGTCTTTATGGTATTGGAGTTGAATTACTTAGGCTCAAAATCCAGCTCTGCTCCTCTTTGGCAGTGTGATTCTGTGCAAATTACTTAATCTTTTCTTGTCCCAATTTCCTCCACCATTAAATGGGGATGATGATAGAACCTTACTCTATCAGTCAACACTGATAACACTGTGGAGATGTACACTCCACAAAATCTCAGTGGAGTACAATGTAACAAACATTTATTTAGCTCACATTTCTGTGATCAGCTGGGGAAATGGCTGATCTGATGAGGCTCGGCTAGTGGCAGTTCATTCAGAATGTCTCTGTTGCACATATGTATCCCTCTCCTTCTGGGACCAGCAGACATGTTATTCCTTCCACGTAACAGAAGCACAAGAGAGGGAGTCCAAGCCTTTGGCCACATTATACCTGCTAACATTCTACTGATCAAAGCCAGTCATAGGGCCAAACTTGTAGCCAAAAAAGAGAGAAATAAGCTCCACTCATAGAAGCAGAATGTGGACAGCACATAATTTTCAATAGCTTGTTTATAGAGAAAAAATAATTAGCTAATATGTTAAAATACTTCATACCTGGCACAGAGAAAGTCCTCAATAGTTCACTATTATTATTTTGATTATTTGTATTAATTTCTTTTCATGCTAAACTTGGTTGCTATCATGAGAACATGATAACTGTTCAACAAAATTCAATCCAAAGATTGAATCTTTGGTCTGGAAGGGTCAGAAGAGGACAGATGATTAGTCTATATTTTTTCCAACCTAAGTTTGGTGAAATTCTCCAGACTTCATAAATGAAGACAGGCAAGATTTGAAAAAAAAATGTAGAAATGAGAACATAGCTACAATTACTCCTCTCAATAGTTGCCATACACTGAACTTCTAGTTCACTTTTCTGATTGTAACAGCTTCATATTTGTATTGTTTTAGAATTCTACCTGCTTTTGTATATGATGACTTTGGCATGCAAAATCTCTATTTAGTTGGTAAGGCAGGCATCATGGTTTGTAATTTACACATGAAGTAATTAAGATTCAGGGAGCTTTTACCTTGACAAAGTTCTTAGGCTAATTAGCAATGGAGCTATTATTACATCCCGGATGTTCTGCTTCTTTAACCGGTGTGTTTTCCATTAAATGCAGATCATCCCCTATCTGACTTCATTGTGGAATAAAATCCATCCAAATGTCTTGCTGATTAACAAAGTTGCCACACAATTTTCATCAGTCTTCCTCACCAATCTGTTCTAGATATATTACCAAGTGTTTACAAGTGTTGACTTTCAAGGGGGGCTTGCAGACCCAAGATTAAAGTAAAGTGTTTCATTTTCTGGGTAATCTAGTACAAAACATGAGGTAAAAAAATTATGTTTCTCCTGAATTGTTTCCATAAATAATTAATACAGCGTAGTAAGTTCTTTTTCCAGTTTTATAGTTACTTGTTTATAGAAATCCTGGCCTAAGATTTCAGTTGATCTCACATAATTATAGTAAAAATCCTCACAGCATTAAGTAATTGATCTTTCCTTTGTTCTTTAACTAATGGTGGGCTCTTTTAATAGCTGAACCATTAAGTTAATTACATATTGAATCTACCTGAGCTCAATTAGAGTGCACATAAACATGTAACTTGATAATTTAACTTTAAATTAAAAATATTAATAAAGTAAAATATGTAATTTAATTTATAAATAGGTGAATTTGAAATACCTTATGAAGGGACACATTCATGAAATAAAATGTGTGACTTTTTTTTTAAGATTTTATTTATTTGACAGAGAACACAAGGAGTGGGGAGCAACAGGCAGAGGGAGAGAGAGAAGCAGGCTCCCCACTGAGCAGACTATCTGACAAGGGGCTTGATCCCAGGACCCTGGGATCATGACCTGAGTCAAAGGCAGATGTTTAACGGACTGAGCCACCCAGGTGCTCCTAAAATGTGTGACTTCTAAGAGACTAAATAATAACAATAAAATATCTTTCTATAGTATATCTTTGCCTCACATCTTAAGATCAGAACACATTTTAATTTTCACCATCTTTTTTATTTCTAGCACTTATGGTTTTCTAATTTAGAAGCTGCAACCATTCTGTTTCTACTTTCCTTAACACTCCACATTCTCAAATCCCACACATACTAAGTCAGTAAATCCCCTCAAGTCTGGAAGAGACTTCCTAGTGCTTGGTCTCCATTCCATCCCTACCACTGGTGCTATATTGAGTCAACATCATTTCTCTCTAGAAAAATTGCAGAAGCAAATATTTCTCTATTCTGGCCCACCTTCAGTGCAGTCCATAATTTAATTTTAGTCAAAATTAAGTGGGGTGAAAAAAAAAGTAGAGGAAAGATATTCCAAAACAATGACATCATGCCTAATAGATTTAACATTTGGGAAAACCACAAAATATGTGTCTAAATATAAAGTATGAGGTTTATTAATATATAATATGTAATAAAGGAAACATTGGCAAGCCTATGGAAAAAATAATGGGATGATTCCACGCACCTCTAATTTCTCATTGCTTACAAATCAAGGTTATGCTCCTTAATATAGTATAAAAGCTTCTTCAAAACCAGACCAACTCTCCAGGCCATTCTTCCCCAGAGGAATTCTTTTCTCTGGCCATGAATCTATTCACACCTTCTTTAAAGGGTTCCTGGAACTCTTTCTAAGTATACTTCCTCACCTTCTAAATCCCATCCCTAATGCCATCACTTCTGTGAGCATTTTTTCAAGTCCTCATGACAAAGTTAGTTTACTCTCTCTATGTGCTCATTTTGTAAATAAACCCATTTTACAATCTCTGTTATACTGTGGTTGTTGAAGGGTATCTATGTCCAAAAGGTTGAGTTCTTCCTGTTTGTGACTCATCAGCTCCTGACGGAGACTTCATCACACACTAGTGTTTGTTGAATAAACAAAAATAAATAAATAAAAACATAAATGTATAATAGGCTGAGAAAAGTAAGTAAATACTTACATACATACATATATAAATGGCTGAGAAAAGCTTACTGGCCAACAAAAATGTTACCTCAATGCTCTCAAATATGAGCTGATCTCAAAGAACCGGAGTTGTATTGTGGATAAAGATGTGATTTGAGGTTGAAGACCAAGGATTTCTGCACTTTGACATTTTCTTATTATGTGACCTTGTAAAAGTTATTTAACTTTTCCGAGCTGCAATTGCCTCCTCAGAGAAGAAGAGGATGATAAAGCTGGCTTTAACTCATGGATTTGATAACAGATTGTAACCCCAGGGTAGGTCTGAGTCACTAATGAAGACTTAGAGCTCTGAGCCCCTTGCTAAGATCTCTAATTTCCTTCCTAACCTGCATGAGTTGATCACATTAAACATGCTTGACATCCAGGCTCTTAAAACAGAAATTGTGTAGTGGGAATTGGGATGCAGATATCAAAATAAGAATTATGGTTTATGCTATTGCTAACATCATCCCCTGCCTTAGGTCTGGGAATTCTCACCAGCAAAGCTCTGCAGGCCTGAGAGTTTCTTTAATGCAAAAACCAGTGGATGAGATAGCTAGAAAAAACGTTTATTTTATCCTATATGAGAGTCTATAATTCTTCAACCACGAGAGGAAACAGAGACCAAGGTCAGACCTCAATAGCTCAGTGAGTATCTCTAATAACTGGAAACCTAGAAACAGCCCCCTCGCATAGACACTTGTAACCACACACCTCTATTCCCAAAGAGCTTCACTCACCTGCTTGGTCCAGGATTTTGATACTTTGAAAGGTCACTGCCTTTGTTGCTTCACTTTTTTCCTATCAGGGATGGGGTAGGTTCTTTATTGGACAAGTTACAAATCATGTGATTATATACCTCTTGAAATTCTTTATGCACCTGATTAAGCTATCAAATTTCTTCATTTTTTTCTCAGTAGTCGGGGTCCTCTCTTTCTGTCTCTGTATGTGTTTTTCTGTCTCTTTCCTTGTCCTTCTTGTAAACAAATTCCCCCAACACAAGGCAATTTGATTTTAACACTTCTATCCAGTATATGTCCTTTGATACAGAAAAGTTGGTAATAATAGTCAATATTTCCTTAACAGTAGGTTCAATCTTGACTCTACTTTTTTATATATAACTTGTTATGTAGCTTGTAGACAATGACTTAATCATTCTTAAACCACAGGTCCTCATCTAAAAATAGGTACAATAATCAACTAATCTTTGACAAAGCAGGAAAGAATAGCCAGTGGAAAAAACATAGTCTCTTCAACAAACAATGTTGGGAAAACTGGACAGCAACATGCAAAAGAAAGAAACCAGACCACTTTCTTACACAATACAAAAAATAAATTCAAAATGGATGAAAGACCTAAATGTAAGACAGGAAACCACCAAAATCTTAGAGGAGAAAACAGGCAGCAACCTCTTTGACCTTGGCCACAACAACTCTTACTATACATGTCTCTGGAGGCAAGGGAAACAAAAGCAAAAATGAACTTTTGGGACCTCATCAAGATAAAAAGCTTCTGCACAGTAAATGAAACAATCAACAAAACTAAAAGGCAACCGACAGAATGGAAGAAGATATTTGCAAGTGACATATCGGATAAAGGGTTAGTATCCAAATCTATATAGAACTTATCAAACTCAACACCCAAAAAACAAAAAACCCAGTTAAGAAATGGGCAGATGACATGAATAGACACTTTTCCAAAGAAGACATCCATGGCTAACACACACATGAAAAGATGCTCAACATCACTCATCATCAGGGAAATACAAATCAAAACCACAATAATATACCACCTCACATCTGTCAGAATGGCTAAAATTAACAACTAAGGAAACAAAAGGTATTGGTGAGGATGCAGAGAAAGGAGAACCATCTTCCACTGTTGGTGGGAATGCAGACTGGTGCAGCCACTCTGGAAAATGGTATGGAAGTTCCCCAAAAAGTTGAAAATAGAGCTACCTTATGACCCAGCAATTGCACTACTAGGCATTTATCCAAAGGATAAAAAATATGCTGATTCAAAGAGGCACATGCACCCCAATGTTTACAGCAGCACTATCAACAATAGCCAAATTATGGAAAGAATCCAAATGCCCATTGACTGATGAATGGATAAAGAAGAGATGGTATATGTGTGTGTGTGTGTATACACACACACATCCATACAAACAATGGAATATAGACAATCGAAAAGAATGAAAGCTTGCCACTTGCAAAAATGTGGTTGGAACTAGAATGTATTATGCTAAGCAAAATAAGTCAGAGAAAGACAAATATCATATGACTTCACTCATATGTGGAATGTAAGAAACAAAACAGTTGAACATAGGGGAAGGGAAGGAAAAATAAAATAAGATAAAAACAGAGAGGGAGACAAACCAAAAGAGACTCTTAAATATAGAGAACAAACTGAGGGTTGCTACAGGGGAGGTGGGTGGGGGGATGGGGTAATTGAGTGGTGAGCATTAGGAGGGCACTTGTTGGAATGAGCACTGGGTATTGTATGTGAGTGATCAATAACTGGATGGCGCTCCTGAAACCAGTGCTGCACTGTATGTTAACTAACTTGAACTTAAATAAGAAAATAAAAAAATTAAAATAAAATAAAATAAAATAGGGACAATAACAATCCTGCTTCATAAAGTTTTTGTGATGTTTACAAAGCCCTTAACATAGTGTCTAGCATACAATAAACACTCCAGTAATTTTGTTTAATATGAACACCACCACCCCTAATAGGGGTCTTCATACAATGGTGTGCTGGAGCCAGCTCAATACCAGTTTAGGAAAGCAAATTGTTAAATATTCAGAAATTTTATGAACCAGTTGTTAAACTGTTGGTAGCCTGAAATCAGCCACAAAATGAATATACAGACCAAGGAATATAACAAATGCAGCAAATCAAGGTTTTGTTTTGTTTGAAAGCTGGTTACCAACCTGTAACTGCTTACATATAACATATTGTATGAATCTATCAAAAAATAGTGTGGTAATGTTTAACATTATTAGTATCAGACACTGTGTATAAACCCCAAAGTACATCTGATAATAAGTGCTTCTCAATATAGATTTCTTCCTTTATAGTTGTAGTGATGACAAGGTAAGCTAAATTATGTAAATGAATATTTTAAAATCTAAAGCAAGTTGTAAGAAGATTTCTTATTCTGATAATAGTGATGATTCAAAAAGGGACATGATTATCCAATCTAAAAGAAACTATTGATTAAATTCTCTTTTTTCATTAGCATTCAAAAAAAAATTAGTTTGGGGGTATAGCTCAGTGGTAGAGCATTTGCAAAAAAAAATTAGTGTTGTGGCATTACTAAATTTATATTGATTGACGTGCCACATGTTTTGTTCAGTTGAGAGATTAAGCAACTGACACAGGATTTTTCACTAAAGAACATGTTCTTACGCTACATTCTACCTTTCCATGGTTGGGACGGTGGCAAAGCCTTTCCAACTAATTAACTCACCGAGATTTTTCATCTCCCTCATTCTCTTTATATGAACCCTATAATTCAGCCTCACCAGTCTTCTCTGTTATCTGAACCCGGAGTACTATTAATTTCCTTGGAAAATTTCCATATGACCTCTATCTGAAATGTCCTTTTTTTCTTGTCCTATCTGGGAAAATTTGCCTCATTCCTTCCTCTTCTAAACTCCTGTAACAACCCGGACCCATCACTATTGAATATATCATTACATAAATTTCAGTTATTTACACACCTGCTTGTCATTTTTTGGAGATTTTAAGCACTATGAATGTTTCAGAATGAAAAAAAAAAGTGTAAGAGCACTTATATTCTTTTTAAGATTCCGCTGATATCTTACCTTGTATGTAGTAGCGCATAAAGATTCTAAAGATTATTGTTGATAAAGAGTGTTGAATGGAATGGACTATACTTTCTGGAAACTATATTTTACTAACCCAGAAAGCCACAATCTTAAAGGACAGAAAATAAAATGAAATCATTTTTAGTTTTATCCAATTCTAGTTAATGTAGGCATAATTCCTATTTGCTAATTTCTAAAGTACAGTGGATTTATGAAGCACCTTGCACAGTATCTGATAATAATGGGAACATCAGGATAGGTTAATCTTCACCATTCAGCTGATGGAGCATGGTGCAAATGAAGCCAATATGAGCATTTGGTTTCCTTTATGATCCAGTTAATTTTGCCTGAGCAATTTGACAGAGAGGTAAGATCTCAGGCCTTTTGATTTATATTCGCTAGATATTATGATATAGAGGAAAAAAATCAAACCCTTCAGTTACTTATAATATACCAATTTCCCTTACCTATTATAGTGTTATCTCCCATATGGCCTGTAGCCTTGCTAATAGTTACATTCATTTCAATCAGAACCATTCATCAACAATCACTCACTGGCAGGAAATGCACATTTCTGTTACAACTATATTCCTGGGCCTGTTGACTGTTCTTTGAACACCTACATGGGGTCAGTGTCCCCTGAGGCTGTGGGTTTCAGAAAGCTGTCCATACCATGTGCCTTCTCTTAAATCCAGGCGCATGGTCTTTACCTGACCGTCTCCCAAGGCATCTGACTAACTATATCTTCCTTCTCTTGGTTGGAAAACTGCACCATTGTTAATAATACCTGAGTCCTCTAGGGGCCTCTCTGAAGCACATTTTTGAGGAAATAGTTCTCACAGGTACAACCTCACACTCCTCTGAACTCACTAAAGAAAACGTTCTGATGGGGCACCTGGGTGGCTCAGTGGGTTAAGCATCTGCCTTCAGCTTGGGTTGTGATCCCAGGGTCCCGGGATCGAGTCCCATATCAGGCTCCTTACTCTGTGGAGAGCCTGCTTCTCCCTCTCCCTCAGACTGCTGCTCCCCTTTCTTGTGTTTTCTCTCTGTCAAGTAAATAAATAAAATCTAAAAAAAAAAAAAGAAGAAGAAGAAGAAAAAAGAGTGGCCAGCAGTCGGGTTGTCCACAGCCATGTGTAAGACTACAGAGTACTCCGGTGATGGTGATACTGGTGGAACTCTTATACTTCAAAATGATGTTTTCTCTAGGAATTGCAAAACAATCAATTTCTCTGTCCTATTTGTGATCAAACTCAGGGCCTTGAAGCGATCTTAAATTTATTTTATTTAAATTTGTATTGTGCATTTTACCTCTCAGAAATGAATAAATTCCATGAGTACAGAAATTGTATTTGTTTTATTTTTAATTTTTTATTGTTATGTTAATCACCATACATTACATCATTAGTTTTTGATGTAGTGTCCCATGATTGTTTGTGCATAACACCCAGTGCTCCATGCAGAATGTGCCCTCCTCAATACCCATCACCAGGCTAACCCATCCTCCCACCGCCCGCCCCTCTAGAACCCTCAGTTTGTTTTTCAGATTCCATCATCTCTCATGGTTCATCTCCCCCTCCGATTTCCCCCACTTCATTCTTCCTCTCCTGCTATCTTTTTTTTTTCCTTAACATATATATTGCATTATTTGTTTCAGAGGTACAAATCTGTGATTCAACAGTCTTGCACAATTCACAGTGCTCACCATAGCATATATCCTCCCCAATGTCTATCACTCAGCCACCCCATCCCTCCCCCCACCCCACTCCAGCAACCCTCAATTTGTTTCCTGAGATTAAGAATTCCTCATATCAGTGAGGTCATATGATATATATCTTTCTCTGATTGACTTATTTCACTTAGCATAATACCCTCCAGTTCCATCCACGTTGTTGCAAATGGCAAGATCTCATTCCTTTTGATGGCTGCATAATATTCCATTGGATATATATACCACTTCTTTATCCATTCATCTGTCGATGGACATCTTGGCTCTTTCCACAGTTTGACTATTGTGGACATTGCTACTATAAACATATCCCTATGTTGCACATATCCCTTCAGATCCCTACATTTGTATCTTTGGGGTAAATACCCAGTAGTGCAATTGCTGAATTGTATGGTAGCTCTATTTTCAACTTTTTGAAGCACCTCCATACTGTTTTCCAGAGTGGCTGCACCAGCTTGCATTCCCACCAACAGTGTAGGAGGGTTCCCCTTTCTCCGCATCCCCGCCAACATCTGTCGTATCCTGACTTGTTAATTTTAGCCATTCTGACTGGTGTGAGGTGGTATCTCACTGAGGTTTTGATTTGGATTTCCCTGATGCCAAGTGATGTTGAGCACTTTTTCATGTGTCTGTTGGCCATTTGGATGTCTTCTTTGGAAAAATGTCTGTTCATGTCTTCTGCCCATTTCTTGATTAGATTCTTTGTTCTTTGGGTGTTGAGTTTGATAAGTTCTTTATAGATTTTAGATACTAGCCCATATCTGATAAGTCATTTGCAAATATCTTCTCCCATTCTGTCGGTTGTCTTTTGGTTTTGTTGACTGTTTCTTTTGCTGTGCAAAAGCTTTTTATCTTCATGAAGTCCCAATAGTTCATTTTTGCCCTTGCTTCCCTTGCCTTTGGCGATATTTCTAGGAAGAAGTTGCTACAGCTGAGGTCGAAGAGGATGCTGCCTGTGTTCTCCTTTAGGATGTTGATGGACTCCTGTCTCACATTTAGGTCTTTCAACCATTTTGAGTGTATTTTTGTGTGTGGTCCAGTTTCATTCTTCTGCATGTGGCTGTCCAATTTTCCCAGCACCATTTGTTGAAGAGACTGTCTTTTTTCCATTGGACATTCTTTCCTGCTTTGTCAAAGATGAGTTGACCATAGAGTTGAGGGTCCATTTCTGGGCTCTATTCTGTTCCATTGATCTATGTGTCTGTTTTTGTGCCAGTACCATACTGTCTTGATGATGACAGCTTTGTAATAGAGCTTGAAGTCTGGAATTGTGATGCCACCAGCTTTGCTTTTCTTTTCTTTTTTTTTTTTTTTAAAGATTTTATTTATGTGACAGAGAGATAGAGAGAGAGAGAACAAGCAGGCAGAGAGGGAGGCAGAGGGAGAGGGAGAAGCAGGCTTCCTGTGGAGCAGGGAGCCCAATGCGGGGCTCGATCCCAGGACCCAAGGATCATGACCTGAGCCGAAGGCAGCCGCTTAACCAACTGAGCCACCAGGCACCCCCAGCTTTGCTTTGCTTTTTCAACATTCCTCTGGCTATTTGGGGTCTTTCCTGGTTCCATACAAATTTTGGGATTATTTGTTCCATTTCTTTGAAAAAAGTGGATGGTATTTTGATGGGGATTGCATTGAATGTGTAGATTGCTCTAGGTAGCATTGACATCTTCACAATATTTGTTCTTCCAATCCATGAGCATGGAACGTTTTTCCATTTCTTTGTGTCTTCCTCAATTTCTTTCATAAGTATTTTGTAGTTCTCTGAGTACAGATCCTTTGCCTCTTTGGTTAGATTTATTCCTAGGTATCTTATGGTTTGGGATGCAATTGTAAATGGGATCGACCCCTTAATTTCTCTTTCTTCTGTCTTGTTGGTGTATAGGAATGCCACTGATTTCTGTGCATTGATTTCATATCCTGCCGCTTTACTGAATTCCTGTATGAGTTCTAGCACTTTTGGGGTGGAGTCTTTGGGGTTTTCCACATAAAGTATCATATCATCTGCAAAGAGTGAGAGTTTGACTTCTTCTTTGCTGATTTGTATGCCTTTTATTTCTTTTGGTAGTCTGATTGCTGTGGCTAGGACTTCTATAACTATGTTGAATAGCAGAGGTGATAGTGGACATCCCTGCCACATTCCTGACCTTAGGGGGAAAGCTCTCAGTTTTTCCCCATTGAGAATGATATTCACTGTAGGTTTTTCATAGATGGCTTTTATGATATTGAGGTATGTACTCTCTATCCCTATACTCTGAAGAGTTTTGATCAAGAAAGGATGCTGTACTTTGTCAAATGCTTTTTCTGCATCTATTGAGAGGATTATATGATTCTTGTTCTTTCTTTTGTTAATGTATTGTATCACGTTGATTGATTTGCAGATGTTGAACCAACCTTGCAGCCCAGGGATAAATCCCACTTGGTCATGGTGAATAATCCTTTTAATGTACTGTTGGATTCTACTGGCTAGTATTTTGGTGAGAATTTTTGCATCCATGTTCATCAAGGATATTGGTCTGTACTTCTCCTTTTTGATGGGGTCTTTTTCTGGTTTGGGGATCAAGATAATGGTGGTCTCATAAAATGAGTTTGGAAGTTTTCCTTCCATTTCTATTTTTTGGAACAGTTTCAGAAGACTAGGTATTAATTCTTCTTGAAATGTTTGGTAGAATTCCCCTGGGAAACCATCTGGCCCTGGGCTTTTGTTTATTGGGAGATTTTTGATGACTGCTTCAATTTCCTTAGTGGTTATGGGTCTGTTCAGGTTTTCTATTTCTTCCTGGTTCAGTTTTGGTAGTTGATACATCTCTAGGAATGCATCCATCTCTTCCAGGTTATCTAATTTGCTGGCATAGAGTTGCTCATAATCTGTTCTTATAATTGTTTGTATTTCTTTGGTGTTGGCTGTGATCTCTCCTCTTTCATTCATGATTTTGTTGATTTGGGTCATTTCTCTTCTCTTTTTGATAAGTCTGGCCAGGGGTTT
This sequence comes from Mirounga leonina, assembly GCF_011800145.1. NCBI lineage: Eukaryota > Metazoa > Chordata > Mammalia > Carnivora > Phocidae > Mirounga > Mirounga leonina. The sequence continues at coordinate 27,818,707 of NW_023270433.1, read as the reverse complement.
ATCAATCTTGTTCATTCTTTCAAAGAACGAGCTCCTAATTTCGTTGATCTGTTCTACTGTTCTTTTGGTTTCTATTTCATTGATTTCTGCTCTGATCTTTATTATTTCTCTTCTCCTGCTGGGTTTAGGCTTTATTTGCTGTTTTCTCTCTAGCTCCTTTAGGTGTAGGGTTAAGTTGTGTATTTGAGACCTTTCTTGTTTCTTGAGAAAGGCTTGTATTGCTATATACTTTCCTCTTAGGACTGCCTTTGCTGCATCCCAAAGATTTTGAACAGTTGTGTTTTCATTTTCATTGGTTTCTATGAACTTTTTAAATTCTTCTTTAATTTCCTGGTTGACCCATTCATTCTTTAGTAGGATGCTCTTTAGCCTCCATGTATTTGAGTTCTTTCTGACTTTCCTCTTGTGATTGAGTTCTAGTTTCAAAGCATTGTGGTCTGAAAATATGCATGGAATAATCCCAGTCTTTTGGTACCAGTTGAGACCTGATTTGTGACCTAGGATGTGATCTATTCTGGAGAATGTTCCATGGGCACTAGAGAAGAATGTATATTCTGTTACTTTGGGATGGAATGTTCTGAATATGTCTGTGAAGTCCATTTGGTCCAGTGTGTCATTTAAAGTCTTTATTTCCGGGGCGCCTGGGTGGCTCAGTCGTTAAACGTCTGCCTTCGGCTCAGGTCATGATCCCAGGGTCCTGGGATCAAGCCCCACATCAGGCTCCCTGCACCACGGGAAGCCTGCTTCTTCCTCTCCCACTCCCCCTGCTTGTGTTTCCTCTCTCGCTGTATCTCTCTGTCAGATAAATAAAATCTTTAAAAAAATAAGTAAATAAAGTCTTTATTTCCTTGTTGATCTTTTGCTTAGATGATCTGTCCATTTCAGTGAGGGGGGTGTTAAAGTCCCCTAGTATTATTGTATTGTTGTCAATGTGTTTCTTTGCTTTTGTTATTAATTGGCTTATACAATTGGCTGCTCCGATGTTAGGGGCATCAATATTTACAATTGTTAGATCTTCTTGTTGGATAGACCCTTTAAGTAGGATATAGTGTCCTTCCTCATCTCTTATTACAGTCTTTGGTTTAAAATCTAATGTGTCTGATATAAGGATTGCCACCCCAGCTTTCTTTTGGTGTCCATTAGCATGGTAAATGGTTTTCCACCCCTCACTTTCAATCTCGGGGTGTCTTTGGGTCTAAAATGAGTCTCTTGCAGACAGCATATCGATGGGTCTTGTTTTTTAATCCAGTCTGATAGCCTGTGTCTTTTGATTGGGGTATTTAGCCCATTTACATTCAGGGTAACTATTGAAAGATAGGAATTTAGTGCCATTGTATTGCCTATAAGGTGACTGTTGCTGTATATTGTCTGTGTTCCTTTCTGGTCTATGTTGCTTTTAGGGTCTCTCTTTGCTTAGAGGACCCCTTTCAATATTTCTTGTAGGGCTGGTTTCATGTTTGCAAATTCCTTTAGTTTTTGTTTGTCCTGGAAGCTTTTTATCTCTCCTTCTATTTTCAATGACAGCCTAGCTGGATAGAGTATTCTTGGCTGCATATTTTTCTCATTTAGTGCTCTGAATATATCCTGCCAGTCCTTTCTGGCCTGCCAGGTCTCTGTGGATAGGTTTGTTGCCAATCTAATGTTTCTACCATTGTAGGTTACATATTTCTTCTCCAGAGCTGCTTTCAGGATTTTCTCTTTGTCTCTGAGACTCGTAAGTTTTACTATGAGATGTCGGGGAGTTGACCTATTTTTATTGATTTTGAGAGGGGTTCTCTGTGCTTCCTGGATTTTGATGTCTGTTTCCTTCCCCAAATTAGGGAAGTTCTCTGCTATAATTTGCTCCAATATATCTTCTGCCCCCTCTCTCTTTCTTCTTCTTCTGGGATCCCAATTATTCTAATGTTGTTTCGTCTTTTTTTTTTTTAAGATTTATTTATTTATTTATTTGAGAGAGAGAGAATGACAGACAGAGATCATGAGAGGGAGGAGGGTCAGAGGGAGAAGCAGACTCCCTGCCGAGCAGGGAGCCTGATGCGGGACTCGATCCCGGGACTCCAGGATCATGACCTGACCCGAAGGCAGTTGCTTAACCAACTGAGCCACCCAGGCGCCCCCTAATGTTGTTTCGTCTTATGGTATCGTTTATCTCTCGAATTCTGCCCTCGTGATCCAGTAGTTGTTTATCTCTCTTTTTCTCAGCTTCTTTATTTTCCATCATTTGGTCTGTATCACTGATTCTCTCTTCTGCCTCATTTATCCTAACAGTTAGAGCCCCCATTTTTTATTGCACCTCATTAATAGCCTTTTTGATTTCGACTTGGTTAGATTTTAGTTCTTTTATTTCTCCAGAAAGCGTTTCTCTATTAACTTCCATGCTTTTTTCAAGCCCAGCTAGTATCTTTTAAAATCATAATTCTTAACTCTAGGTCCGACATCATACTAATGTCCATACTGAGTAGGTCCCTGGCAGTCAGTACTACCTCTTGTTCTTTTTGTTGAGGTGATTTTTTCTGTCTTGTCATTTTGTCCAGAATAGAATAGATGAATGAGAGAACAAAATGCTAACAGGGTAACAACATCCCCAGAAAATATACTCTAAACAAATCAGAAAAGACCTGAAGTCAGGGGAAAAGAAAGGGAAAGAAAGAAAAAAGAAAAAGAAAAAATAGAAAAAGATAAAGATAAAAACAAACAAAAACAGAACAAAACAAAAAAACAGAATATGATCAAATATGATCAGCTGGTGCATAGATCAGTGCCACACACTAGATTTTGGGTGTATTTTGGTCTGTTAGAAGAAAGTGCCTCCCAAAATTTTAAAGAAAGAAAAACTTATATTATGTACAAAAATAAGGGTTGATATGATGAAGGGATGGAATATGACTGTAAAGATAAAAATTATAAAAAATTTTATTAAAGGAATTGATAAGAAGTTGTTTGAAAAAAGAAAGAGGATTTAAAAAAAAAGAAAAAAAAAAGGGAGAGAATGTGATCAGGCAGGAGACTAGAACAAAGCCATACACTAGAGATTTAGGGTATATTTTAATCTGTTTGAAGAAACTGTATCTCAAAATTTTAGAGAGAGAACAACATATATATATGCCAAAAATAAGGGTAACTACTATGAAGGGATAGAATATGACTCTAACAATGAAAAATACAAAGATTTTTTTAAAAAAAGGGATTGATAAGATGTTGATTGAAAAAGGGAAAAAGAAAAATTGAAAAAAAAAAGACAGTTAAAAAAAGAATTAACTTTGAAAGACTAAAGAAAGCCATGGATTCCCTGTGCAGTATTCCCCTAGTGCTGGAGTTCTGCCATTCTCATTGATCGGTAAACTTGGTCTTGGCTGGCTCTTCTTGCTGATCTTCTGGGGGAGGGGCCTGTTGCTGTGGTTCCCAAATGTCTTTGCTGGAGGTGGAATTGCCCCGCTCTTGCCCGGTCCGGGGTAGGTAATCGGCTCGGGTTTGCTCTCAGGAGCTTTTGTTCCCTGCAAGCTTTCCGTACAGCTTTGGAGGCCGAGAGTGAAAATGGTGGCCTCCCAGTCTCCGCCCCAGAGGAGCCGAGAACTTGGGGCCCCACTCCTTAGTGCACCCCCAGAGAAAAGCCGTCAGTCACTCCCGTCTCCCCGGTCTCCGGCCGCACTCCGTGCTCACCCAGCCTGTGACCGAGCGTTTCTATCTCTGGCACCCGACCCCATGTGGAGTCTCCAAACCCAGCAGAGCCCTGCGGTGTGCTCCCGGGCAGCTCCTCCCAGGGGAGAAAGGGGAGTCTGCCCAGATCTGCCACTTGTTGGGTCCCTGCTGGAGGAGCAGTGGCCCGACTGTGCCACAGATCACAGTTTATGGCAACCCAGAGCTGAGAGCCCACTCCTCAGCTCTGTCTCTGCAGCCAACTTCCCAGCTCCGGTACCTAGGAGCTTCTGCCACACTCAGGCACCCCCGGTCTTTCTGTGACCCTGAGGGTCCTGCGACCACACTGTCCCACGAGGGTTCCACCCCCCGCTTAGCCACTGGAGCGACGTCCCTCAGCGGTGCCGACATCTAAAAGTTCTGATTTTGTGCTCCACGGCTCTATCACTTGCCCGAAGTGGTAGAGGGAGGCCCCCTCCCCCGCCGTCTATCCTCACGAATATTGCCTCAGATTCACTTCTCCGCACGTCCTACCTTCCAGTAAGTGCTCACTTTTCTGTTCAGAGTTGTTGCTATTCTTTTCTTCGATCTCCTGTTGAGTTTGTAGGTGTTCAGAATGGTTTGATCCCTATCCAGCTGAATTCCTGAGAGGAGACGAAATCCAGGTCTCCTATTCCTCCACCATTTTGCTCCGCCCTCCTGTTTTTTCATGTTCTGTGCCTAGTTCCTAGAATAAGTCTTATAAATTAGATACTCAACAGTATCTTCTGGGTGAATGAATGAAAGAATTTTGTAACGCATATGCAGAAAATAATCACAGCTGATATCTAGTGAGCACTTAGTTTATGTGCATCTCTGTTCTCCATGCTTTGTGTAGACATGCTATTTAATCCTCAAAACACTAGAAGTAATTACTTCTATCATTCCTACGGTGAAGATAAGAACACTGAGTCACAGAGAGTCTTCCTAGATTGAAAAAGGTCATATAGCCAGTTAGCTGCACAGCCAGGATATGAAACCATTTCAACTAACTGCAGAACCTGTGTTCTTACCAACTAATCTAGAACAATAACAAGTCCTAAAAAATGCAAAGCATGCAAACATGCAAAAATATTTCATGTGTCTATAAAAATTCATGTCCATACTCAAGATTATTGTGAACTGATAAAAGTGAAAATCATATTTTGAAGGACAATATTATAGTAAAGAGGAGAAAAACAATTATGTTGTATCTAAGATTAAATGCAGTTGCTATGCAAGCAAAAACAAAGAAACCATAACAACAAACATGCTCTAAACTTGACAAAGTATATGGAAACATACAATTACTTTAGAGGTGAAAAATACTCTGTTTTTATGGGAGTCTTATGTGACATTAAATTCCACATGTGGAAATATATAAAACATTGGAATCATGTAATGGACAATATTTCCATAAGAAGTATAAAAGCAGAATTAAAGTACACATTAATGACAGTCAACAAAAAATCGACTCTACAGAGTATTGACTTAGTTATGCAAACTACAGTCTTGATAACTGCATAATTCAAGATGAAATTTCTATGCAAATGAAGAATAATATGAAATAAGATGATAAAATAAAGAAAACCAGGGCGCCTGGGTGGGTCAGGTGTTAAGCGTCTGCCTTCGGGTCAGGTCATGATCCCAGAGTCCTGGGGTGGAGCCCCGTATAGGGCTCCCTGCTCAGCTGGGAGCCTGCTTCTCCCTCTCCCACTCCCCCTGCTTGTGTTCCCTCTCTCGCTGTGTCTCTCTCTGTCAAATAACTAAATAAAATCTTAATAAATAAATAAATAAATAAATAAATAAATAAATAAATAAATAAGGAAAACCATGATATGAGTAACTTGGTATTATTGGAGTAAAAAGAAAAAAAACAAGACAGAGGGAATAACCCAAATATACGTGAAAAAAAGTTCTTTAACAAAATAACTATCAATACAAATGTAAGGAACTGTCACATACCAGGATAAATCAATTTTAAACAAAGGATCATATATAAGTAAATTCTAGAATCATATTTGAACTACAAAGTAAAGCAACGGGAATGAACACATTACCTATAAAAGTACACAAATCAGATTTACTTCTATGTTCTCTACAGCATCACTAAATATGAGACATATATGGAAAAATATCTCCAATTTTGAAGGGAAAAACTGAATCAAGAATATTAAATGAAGCCAAGCTACATTTCATATGTGAAACCAATAGAATAAGTTAAGGAAGTATTAAAAATGTATATAGTCTTTATATCATTTTTTTAAAAAAGCAAATAAGGATATGAATAAGAAAAGAAATAAAAATGTAAGCTCAAGAATGGAGAATTCATGGACTAAAAGGACTTGTGGTAAACATTGAAATCTAGAAAAGTGTAGTGTGTGTGTGTGTGTGTGTGTGTGTGTGTGTACACACACGTATTTATTTTTTTTAAGATTTATTTGAGAGAGAGAGAGCATGAGCAGGGGAAGGGGCAGAGGGAGAGGGAAAAGGATAAAGAGAATCTTAAGCAGGCTCCACACTAAGCACAGAGCCTGACATGGAACTGGATCTCAGGACCCTAAAATCATGACCTGAGCCGAAATCAAGAGTTAGCTTCTTGACAGACCGAGCCACTCATGCACCCCACACATGTATTTAATATACATAGGTACACACACATGTATGTGCATGCACACATGCACAAATAATTATTCTCAATATGGTCATTAAACTTAAGGTAAATGCCAAAATTAATTTTGAATGAAAGATATATAAAATAAATCTTTAAATGAATATAAAATTCATATTCTATCAAAAGAACATTGAAGTATGTGTGATCGGGAGGGGGAAAATGATGTAGGAAAAACAAAAGTCAATATGAACTAGTTCTCTTAAAGAGACGATAGAAAAGATGTCATCTCAGTCTTGGCACTGACATTTAGAGAAACATAAAGAATACATGGTGGTATCTGGTGCAGAGGAAAAAAAGACAGATCAATGAAACAAGATAGAAAATACAAAAACTACTTGAGAGTACAATAAACTTAGCTTATGATAAAGGTGACATTTTATATCAGATTGGAGAAAATGATGGATGTTTTAATGAATGCTTTGGGGACAAATGGCTAGCCATTTGGAGAGAAAAATAACATTAGATTCACACTGCACATCATACATAATAGTAAGGTCCAGATAAATTAAAGCTTTAAATATAAAAACTGAAACCATTTCTGGAAGGAAATGTTATTGAAGGAATCTAATCTTTGTATAGCACAGCGTGTCTAAGCATGACACCAGAGAGGAAAAAAAAATAAAAACCAAGATAAATAGACCAACACTAGGGAAATTTTAAAATATTTTATTGCCCAAAAATGAACCACTGATAAACTGTAAGCACAAGCTGTAAACATATTCGCAACATATATGACAAAGGGCTGTAAGTCTCAACATTTTAAAGTTCTTAGAATTTAATAAACAAACCCAAATTGAGTAATGGACAAAAACCTGAGAAAATTGTTACAAAAGAAGGAATGCAAAAGTCCAATAAATCCAGAGAAAAGAAATTAAAAAAAAACCCATAAAATGACTTTTGATATTGAATTATAAAAAGAGTCATATATAATATGTATTTAATATGCAATAATATTTTAGGATTTTTTTTCTCTTTAGATTATAACCCCCTCCAATTATCTCTAAACTTTCATACTATCTGTTACCCCAGAGGAACTTGTAATCATGAGGCCATTATGGGAAATAAGGAAACCTGAAATCATTTCTCCTCATCCACTGGTCTATCAAAGTGTCTGGAATTTGACCCATCTCCAAGTAAAGTAAGTTAGAAGAGTGAGGTTCAATGTAGTCATTAGTCATTAGTCGTCATACCTCTTTTTTCTTCAAATAAAACAGAGGACAAGCTTCTAAATGGGAGTGGGAACTTTTTCCTTGTATTTGAGAGTCGTCCAGGCCTCAGACACATACCTACAGAATAAAAATGTAAGAAGTGAGAATAAAGACAGAAGGAACTCAACTCACATGGATCCTTCCATCATTGCACTCTCCAATATGGTAGCCAGTAGCCACATGTGGTTCCTTAAATTTCAGTTTACATTACTGAAAATTAAATGAAATTAAAAATTCAGTTTCTCTGTGGTGACAGCACATTTCAAATGCTCAGTGGTCACATGTGGCTACCTTGCTAAACAATGCAGATAGAGAAACTTCCCAACACTGCAGAAAGTTGTATTGAATGGAACCACACCATATTGAGCCTTTTCTAGTCTCGGGTCTCGGTAGAATTAACTACACTGACACAAGGCTGCCCTTGGGCAAATCTCTGCCACTTACTGAACCTACTTGTTTACATGTCTGTCTTCCTCACTAGATTGCAAGCTCCCCAAGGGTAAAGGAACATCTGATTTGTCATTATGAACCACAGAAGCCACTTCCTGAAAGATGTTTAATAAATAATTGTTGATATTATAGGAATATGTTGATATGATATAGGGAAATGTTTGGAGGAAGATCAAATATCAAATATCCTTTAAGAGAGAATAAATAAGTCCTGTGCTGCTTCATCATCCTCTTAATCTTTTACTTTTTACCAATCCAGAGTGTTGATTTTGAAGCACCTTTGCAGTGAGAAAATAATCTCTTTAGAAATATGTAAATGAACTCTAAGAACATAACTTTCCTTCTCCTCAATCCCACATTCCAATTCAAAGCAGGAAAAGGGCATTTCCTTTGCCTTAGTATTTCTAATTTCTGTGATGATGGAAGCACCAATCTTTGTGTCCCATGCAAAATAAGGGTAAAAAAGGCATTAGGTGCATGATTACATACCAATTATTCTTTATGAGCTATATAATCAAATACCATCTGGCAGTTTGTAAAAAACTTTGCAACAGTAGCAGAATTTGAATGCCAGAGCCAGATAAACTCATACCCATCCAGCAGTGCAATCAGGCTTTTCCACAGACCCTGTGTAACACCAGGTGATTTGAAAAAGGAAGCATATTCACTGACTCACTGACCCACTAGCAAATCGTTTTCACCTGTGAGTTAAAGTCTGCCCTTGTGAGGGCCAAAAACACTGAAAGGCAGGGGGGCCAGTTTCAGCTCAAGGAAGCAAAGGAACCGATAAATTGAGGTGAGTTAAATACAAATGCCTACTGAATTTGTTGTGATAACTATCTGCTTATCTTAATTACAGCAATCCTCAAAATTTTGCAAAGAAATACTCTAATGGCAAAACAGTATGAAAATATACTCCCAGAGAATCTGAGGACAGATCCCAGCTGATCTTTTCTCATGTTTTCTTTTTTTAAAAAAATCATGTGAACTTTCCCTTAACTTCACATTAACTATGTGCTGTTTGATTATCAAAGTAATGCTTTAAATTATTTACCAACAGGGAAAAATGACTTACTTGTCTCAGTTAATGTAACAAGAACAAGGCATACAGTCTTTTTGGTTTTAGGAAATTGTGCTGAATTGAAAAGAGCTAACACTGTATCAGATTTAACATAAGGACAATTTATCGGTTCTGTTTTGGCATCATTATATATTTTGTGTACTCGGAGACATGCCAATACATGGATATAAATAGCAGCATTTTAAATACTGCTTTATAAGCCATAGCTGAGAAATTACTAAAGAAAGAGGCTCAACATGCTGCTATAGAAATGTACTATATTAAAATGCTCTTAACTTATTAGTGGAAATACTGGTGTTTGTGTTAACTTCTTTTGAGGTCAAATTGCTAGTGTGATATGATGAGCTGAAAGGATCTCTGATCCAGTGTTATCTGGTTTGGTTTTTTTATAATAAAATCTGATAATATACATTTGATAATATATCTATTTGATATACATATACATATGTAGCATGTGCATACAACAAAACATTGATTACCTACAAAAGAACACAAATCAGGCTTACAGGGTTTTCTCTACTGTATCACTAACTGAAAGAAGTGAATGGAAAAATGTATACTATTTTGAGAGGGAAAAAATCTGAGCCAAGAATAAAGGTGATTAATGATGACACCCGTTATATTTTTTCTAATGCCATACATTTTAACCCTGGCTAATGGATTGAATTCCATTAATAGTCACTAAGAATAAATCTCTCCTTCCAATTCTAAAATTTCATTTTCAGCTTGTAGAACATTATCTCTACACACAATAGGTCTTAATAAATGCTTTAAATGTATGAATAATAGAAGTCTTGATATATGCAAAAAATATGTATGGTTTATGCTTTATATTATTTACTGTGTTTTGTTTCAAATAATATTTAGTAAACAAGCCAACATTGAGAACAATGATATACCGACTCCACCTTGAATTTTTACCTTCAGCTGTAATGCATTTTGTTTGTCCTTGACAGACAATAACAATTCAATCTTGTGTTCAAGACTTTGAGTTGGCCCTGTCAAGGGTAGGGGGTCATCCATGCACACACTGCATATCTTATTTGTCCTAAAGTGATATTGTGCACCACCCTCCCCCAATGCCTACTATTTTTTTTATTTGTTTGTTTAACATCAAGCTCTTGGGAAATTAACATTGTCAATACAGGGACCTGGACAAACAGTCAGAATGTTAAGTACATGCTTTTATCTAGTGAATGGTAAAGAATCATCTTAACATGAGCCACTCAACAAGTTGTTCAAGTTATTCTTTTGAGCTTAAGTAAAAAAAAATTTAAAAAGTTGAATAGTCTTTTTTTCCTTCCCTTACCTGCCTCCCTTTTGAGTCCAGACATACTTTCCTCTGTATAATCGAGGGATTTCCCAAGTGCCTCTTCTCCTCCACATTATACATATTTCATTCCATAAAGCAAATCCGAAAAAGACCTTGAAGTAAACTGTTAAAAAAAACATTTATTTATTTGTGTGTGTGTTTTCTCAGGCTACTTTGCAGACAGACTTCTCTTTTTGAACAGTTATAAAAGTTCCATTGATTTTCATTTAATTTTATATGACTCCTTTTTTACCTGTTGTTATAAGAATCATGATATTTGCATTACTATTCAGGGATTCCTAAAAAAGAGACACTTAAGGTCACTAGCATTGTATCTCCATTAAAAAACATCTATCTTCTTACACATATACATACACCTTAATGTTGCAGGATTTCTCTGCCTTTAGTGCCCATGGTTCTTGGTCATACCGCTTCGAAGAATGAAGAGGTAGACCAGACAAAGAATGGTGGGCAGCAAGGCAAAGTTTATTGAACAATAGTACAAAACTTCTGGAGAGGGAGGGTACCAGAAAGGGTTGCCCTTGGAGTTTCAAAGTTTCGGGGGTTTTGTGAGCTCTTTTGCGGAACCATCTTAAGCAATCAGGGTGTGCTGAGTCATGCCAATCAGGGCTTTGGTCACATAATCTGTCTATCTTTTAGGTTGATGTCAACATACTGATGGTGTTTTTTGCTGACATTTGGGGCTTATGTCTTAACTGACCCTTCCCATGATAGGGACAAATGCCTTGTGGTTAATTGTCTTATTTTAGGCTGTTTTGCAGAAGTGATTTCTGCAAAGGCTGCAAAACAGAATGCTAGTGTGGTCCTATCTAAGCTGCAAAACAGGACATTAATGCTGTTTTATCTTAGCTGTCCTGAATCCATATTTTCTTGTTGGCAACCCTAGCTCTGACTAGCTAACCGTCCAACTAACTTCTAACATTAAGTATTTACTCCCTATAGCATGCCTATTGACTACTTCTGCTGCTAATGACCAACTTACTATTTTTTTGCTGAGTTAAATACTTCCATCTTCATCACAACCTAGGTGATTATAGAGAAGTTCTGGGGGGAAAAGGTCCCGCCTACTACAATTGTAGATGATTTAAGGTTGTTCTGCTTTTATTTTGTGGTATGTTTTCAATGGGTAAGAGCCCATGCTCCAAAATTCCTTTTTGTAACTTCTGTTATGCTTTAATTAGGTACAATTTCTTATTTTTGAAGTGAATAAAGTGGATTTTATTTAATATCTCCCTTCTGAGTGGATCCCTACTAATAGAGAAACAGATTTACCAAAGATATTTGATGTGTGAAATTTTAATGACACTTCTTGTTGACCCAAGACCCAGTGGAGAGTAAAAGGCAGAGTCCTTTGCTTAGGTAGTGATTCTCATTACTTTAAGTATATGCAGAAAGTGGACAGACTTGAGGATCCCTGGGGAATACAGGATCTGCCATAACTACTTAGACAAAGAATAGCTATTTTTTTCAGTGGGTTCCAGTGGCTAAAACAATAACAGATGGCACTATAGGACATGTTCTATTCCATCAGGTTGCTCCAGAAAAGTGGCCAGAGAGTACTTTCTTTGGTGGGCCAAGGATATTTCTTTGGTGAGTAAGGATATTGATCTGATAAAGAGAACAAAGATCTTCAGCCAAACTGCAAATCCACACTAACTCACTAATTCATTTGATGCAGATAGGCTGGGTCTGAGAACCCAGGGGAGCATTCCACAGGACCAGCCAAGAGGGTCCTTGGCTTCACACAGGGTAGAAATTGAAGACGAGCCAGAGAAAGTGAAGACAGAGTTTACTAAGTAGCGTGAGTGACAGAGAATAGCAGAGTGTCTGGGAGACTCAGAAAGGAAAGAATGGGTCTTGTTGTTGTTTGGGGTTAGAGATTTATATTGGAAAGGGATCTAGGGTATGTGTTCCTTCAGGAATCCAGGGTAGGGTCTGATCAAAGGCAAGTGTCGGGTGAACATTGGCTGTTATTCCATAAATTACCAAAGGCAGGGGGTAATGATGCCAGCATCAGCTGAGGTCTCTTCCAAGCTAGTGACTGGGAACAAGCTTGGGATCTGGCTCTGCTTAGACATTATTAGGTATTTGGGGCCTAGGACAAAAACTCAGAATGACTCACTTTCCTTCTTCCCCCTTGAAATTGGAGCATAGCTTCTTTGGCTGATTCGGAGGCAAAAATATAGATCATGAGCAAATGGGGCCTAACAGAAAAGCAGCAGAGACAGAGACTCTCTAAAATGGAGCCCCTCAGCTTCCCTCCCTTACATTCACACCATACCACTAAAAGGCTATTCAAGACTTTATAACTCTAACATAGTGTCTGTGCTTAAATTCAAATTCCACACTGTAACTCCTTTGGTTTCCTATTGCTGCCGAACAACCCACATCGACATTGAGTGGTTCCCAACAACTGTGTTATCTGCTCAGGATTAGACAATCAGAGCTCCTCAGGGCAGTTCTTCTGTAGTTCTAGCCAGTAGTTATTCATATGGATACACTCACCTAATGGGTCAGCGAGGGACCAGACTCAGCTAGACACTGGGGCAACTGGGGTTTCCTTCTCTCCGTGTAATCTCGGAGCTTTACTTGCATCAACTTGTCTTTTTAGCCAGGTAGAAGGATTTCACACCAGAAAGACCAAGGATCCCAAAGGTATAAAAGTAGAAGCTGCCAGGCATTTTTTTTTTAATTTTTTATTGTTAAACTGCCAGGCATTTTTAAGTTTAGGCCTGTTATTGGCACAGTCTCACCTCTGTGACATCCTTTTGGTTAAAGCAGATCATATGCCCAGCCCAAATTCAAGTGAAGTTGATGACTCAGGGGTTGAGTACTAGGAAGTGTGGCTTCTTAAAAGCCAATTACCAGACTACCATACAAACAAAATCCCCTCAGGTATAACCCAAAGGTAAAGCTTCATGACAATAAAGTAATAGTTATTGAATAGTTAGTCCAGGCTCCCCAAATAACCCATTTTTCTGGGAGGCTCCTACCAATGAAAATCTTAGTTTAATGTCTAACTGTGAAAGTATTAAACTTTAAAAATTAAAATAAGAATGCCACTAAAAATCACCAAAAAATAGTGTGTGTTATGGAAAACTCTTAAGCAGAAAGTGATTGTATGTTTAATTTCATTTAATTTAAGCAGTTGCAGCAGTTTGTTGAACTAATTTCTGTGACCCAGTTTTTTTGTGTGTGTATAAGTGAAATTAGAAACAACACTAGCTCCTAAGTAGACAGACTCACTCTTTTAAAAACCAACTGTGCAGGTTGCCACAAGGGAGTAGGAACAATTATAATTGCAAATCTAGTGAGCTAGCTGGTGACCTTATCATATTTTTACTAAGGTACAACACTGCATTTACATCAACATAACCGTACCAACAATAACATGAGTTATCAGATAATAAAATGAGCAAATTCTCCAATTACTACACATGAGTTATTTTTTTCCTACATTTGAGGTGTCCATATCCTTTCATAAGACTGGACTATGTCATCATAATTTTGCTTAAATCAGAAAAATATTTGCAAAATTTCCCCAAAGATGTTTGAAGCAGTTGACCCCCCAGAAATTATAACAGTCTAACCTAATGATTTCACACGCCTTATAGCTCAACAACAATTAGGGTAGTTTACCTCAGCCTGAGACTTAAATTAATTTAGGGGCTTTTCCCCCCAGACTTAGAAGAATATTACATTTTTCCTTCCTTAATTCATATCTTACTCAAAATAATTACATCTGCTTTTCCCAGACCTAGCGGTTGTCTATTTAAATAGCTTTTACAGATTATTTTGAGTAGAATATGAATTAAGATCTTAATTAAAGCTATTTTACCCCTTCAACTCAAAGATAATTAAAATAAAATATATATCTAAAAATCTAACTTACCCCATTAAGGAGTAGATAAGGAACATTTCTTCTGTTATAAGGATTCCAGGTTTAAATTTCAGAGCCAAAGTTTCTTATTTAACTTTGATAGAGTCCTTTGATTCAAGTATGCAAAAACTGATCTCTAATATATACAAGCAACATTTCATGGACTGTGCAAGATGGAAAAGCGAGCCAAGTGTAATTTCTCTCCTAGACCTCCTGGAATTTACAAATCTAGGAAGTCCTAGAAAAGGCTTTTTTTCTAGTATACAGTTTGTGAATTCAAGTTGTTTTTGTACAGGAAGCCTTATGTAACGTGAATATCAAAGTCGTTGACACCAAGTGCGTATTCCTCAATTTTAACAAGGCTCACTCCCTTTCTTTTTCAGGTTTCTGCTTAAATAACACCTTCTTTTTTTTTTTTAAAAGATTTTATTTATTTATTTGAGAGCGAGAATGAGAGAGAGAGAGAGAGAGCATGAGAGGGGGAGGGTCAGAGGGAGAAGCAGACTCCCTGCCGAGCAGGGAGCCCGATGCGGGACTCAATCCCAGGACTCCAGGATCATGACCTGAGCTGAAGGCAGTCGCTTAACCAACTGAGCCACCCAGGCGCCCCTTAAATAACACCTTCTTAAAGAAAACCTCTTTGGTTATTCATTAGCTGCCCTGGCACTAATCTTTTTACTCTTTTGATAGTCATTAGTGTTTGTATTCGTTTCCTAGGGCTGCCAGAACAAAGTACCATTAACTGGGTAGCTTAAAATAACAGACATTTATTGTCTCTCACTTTTGAAGGCTAGAAGTATGAAATCAAGGTATTGGATTACTGAGGGCTCTGAGAGAGAACCTATTCCATGCCTCGCTCTTAGCCTCTGCCGACAGCTGACAATGCTTGGCATTCCTTGGCTTGTGGGTGCATCACTCCAATATCTGCCCCATTCTCATATGGCATTCTCCCTGTGTGTCTGTGTCCAAATCACACTCTTTTTATAAGGACACCAGTCATATGGGATTAGGAGCCACACTAATAGTCTGATCTTGATTATACCTTCAAAGACTCTATTTCCAAATAAGGTCACATTCACAAGTACCAGGGATTAGGGTTTCAAAATGTCTTTTTTGGGTACATAATTCAACTCATCATAGGGCTATTCACCAAAAGTTTCCAGTTCTCCCCCTTATCCATCATTTGAAGCATTACACTTTTTGGCAGTTTGTGTTGGCATGTGAGGGGTGAGACATAAGAACTTCTGGCCAATATGTTATGGAATTGATATCTTTACTCCCAGGACAAAGGATTTAATTGCCTTTTAAAGACCTTTTTAGAACTCTCTTTTCCCTTGGACTTGGACTTACCAATGTTTGAAGTGGTGACTTCACAGTCATTCTGGATTCTGACTACAGAGAGCAGAACTCCCCTAGTTACACATAAGGGACATGTAGGATGAACAAAAAATAGTTATTTGGATTTTGAGCAACTATAGTTTTAGAGGTAGTTTGTTAGTACTGTTATTCTGACTGATACACCTGGTTGATTTTTTTTCTTAGATTCTATATAAACGTTTATATTATGCACATCTTTTATTATCTTTATTGTCTACTTCCCCCAGCAGAAAGTAATCTCAGCATGACAGAGAATTTGTCTCATCCTCTATTTCATCCTAATGCTTGGAAGAGAGGTCACAGTAATAGGTAATCAACTAAAGGGGCGCCTGGGTGGCTCAGTTGGTTAAGCAACTGCCTTCGGCTCAGGTCATGATCCTGGAGTCCCGGGATCGAGTCCCACATCGAGTCCCGCATCGGGCTCCCTGCTCGGCAGGGAGTCTGCTTCTCCCTCTGACCCTCCTCCCTCTCATGCTCTCTGTCTCTCATTCTCTCTCTCTCAAATAAATAAATAAAATCTTTAAAAAAAATAGGTAATCAACTAAAATTTGGTGAATAGATGAAAGAATGAGTAGATGTATAGTAATGAATTATATTCTTCCTTTTTTTTGTCTTTAGCACTATATTCTTTTGGTTTTATTTTAATTTTTAGTTATTTTGTATTAACCATTAAATTTTAACTTCCCAAAAGTCACAAACTGGGATTCATCTTGGATAAAGCATGGATTTAGGTGAAAATCAGTGTTAGAATTGAATCATGGTTTTTACTACTTAAAAGTTAAATATCTTTGGGAAAGTTATTGATTCATGATAAACTATGTTTCTCATCAGTAAGATGAGACTCAGAGAATTGCCCATTATTTAAGAATTGAGTAAGATAATCTAAGAATTTAATAAACTTTGTTCTTCTTTCTTCTTTAGGCTCCATTGTATTTCTCTTCCCCTCAAAATGCCTAGAATAATGGACAGCATATAAAAATACCTAAGAAAACATTTTTAGTTGTAATTATCAATAATTAGAAATAATACTATTTTAAAATGTTTAATTTTTGTTACAGTTTAAATTAAATTCATTATTATAATTTCAAATATTATATTTTCCCATCACATAGTTTCTTCATTACAAACAATATAAGTAAAAATGAATTATTTTCTAATTACATTGTAATTGAAAGGCCTATCCCACAGAACACATCATGCTCATTTTATCCCTTTATACTTAGGATTTCAGGAATGAATTCCTAAGTAGTCTGTGGCATGTTCAGTTGCCACAAAAGAGACAGCACACCAAAGGCAAATGGGTGATTTCCTGAGCTATATTTTTAAAATTCTCTTTGTGTGTTAATGAATCTTTTAGCAATAAAAGATTATATGGTGTGAGGAAGCAAAGATAGTTGATCTTCAAAAATTAGAATTATACATTTTCCAACAGGATTAATATCCTTATATATTTAACACATGGAAAAAGAGGTGGCTAGAAGTTCAAAATCTGAATCTTAAACCAGCAATCTACTACCATTTCAGATTTCAAAGGGCAATATGCATCGAGAAAAGTCTGGGAAAATGAACAAATATTCTTTCTACTATTTTATTTATTACTATTGCCTCAAAACCCTTATTTAGCCTCTCAACCATAGTAAAGTAGGCCAGATTATAGTGGGGTGCCAAGGGTTACGTTTTTAAACGTTTTCCCTAATGTCTAGACTGGAAGCTCAACTAACAGCCTTCTTACATCTTTTCCCTAGACTCATTCTTATCCCTAGAGTTCTTACCCTTCAGGTGGTAAGAAATACCACACAAACAATTCAAGGAAAATACTGCCAAAGGAGACAGACTTAGTCCCTAAAATCTAGAGTAAAATTGGCCTAAATATACATTCTTAGTATAAATATAGTGTATTTGTTTTCCATTGTTGCCAAAGCAAATTACTACATGCTTAGTGACTTAAAACATAAATTTGTTATCTCACAGTTCTGAAAGTCAGAAGTCAGTAAGCTTTGTTCTGGGTTTCTCAGGTCCAAAATTAACATGCCAGCAGGTTGCCTGGGCTCTTATCAGGCTGCCCTGGGAACAATCTGCTTCCAAGCACATTCTGGTTGTTGGCAGATTGAGTTCTTTATGGTTACAAGGCTGAGGCCCCTGTCCTGTTGCTGGCTTTCAGCCAGAAGCCTCTCTCAGCTCTTTGAAGTCACCTGCATTCCTCATCGTGGTGTCCCCTCCATTCTCACACACACCAAATCCTTCTCATAATTTTAATCCCTCTGACTTCTCCTTATGCTACATCTCATCTGACTCCATCCTGGGATAGTTCTCTGCTTTTAAGGGCTCCTGTAATTAGATTGAGCCCTGCTAGAATAATCTATGATCACCTCCTTATCTTAAGGTCTGTAATTAATTAAGGTCTCTTATTTATATCTGCAAAGTCCCTTTTGCTATGTGATGTAACATAGTCAAATGTTCTGGGAATTATGGCATGGACATCTTTGGGGAGGGCATTATTCAGCCTATAACACACAATTTAAAAATAATCCAAAGTGAGCATGAAATTTTTATCGCCATATCTTATTCTGTTTTAGAACCCTGGCTCAAATATTACTTTGGCTTTAATATCCACCCTCCTTATCTTTAGAAATGGAACTGGGGCTAAGCTTTGAGTTCACTTTACTTTATAAGTTTGTTAAGATGTCAAGATCCTATAGACTTTAGCAAACATAACCTTTAGAAGAACAATGACAGATTTGTAAACAAAATAATAGGTCTTCCATGAATACAGAATGCTTTTGAATGATGAATTGGTGATGGATAGTTCTATAAGATCACGTGCATATAGGAGCCAAATAAACTTTCATTTTCTTTCATCATGTCCTTATGGATTGGGAAATAGAGACTTCTCTATAAATTGATTATTAGATGATTTCAGCTTTTTTCTTATATAGTATTTAAAAAGTAGTATTCTGTCAAAAGTTTTAAATTCATCTATCCTTTTAGTTATCGTTTCATTTGTTCAATATTTTTACATTTACTCTGGTTAAGCTCTAGGTAGTGAATAAATAAGACAGATATGTACTTTAGCCTCAAGAAGCATATAGTGTAGCTCGGGATATAGACACTTAACAGATATTTTCATGCATGATGAATGTGTTATTGGAGAAGTGCTGGATATTATGGGAGTAAATAATAGTAGCACCTATTTTAATCATAGCGTTCAGCAAATGTTTCCCAGGATTTGGATCTCCAAACTTCAAAAAAAGTGATGAGTGACTGTTAGGGAAGTCATTATCTACACTTTACATGTGGAAAAACAGAGGCACAGAGACTTTAAGTTACAGTATGCAAAATCTTATACTGGAACGTGAACCCAAAATCCAACTCAAAGCTTCTAATGCTGTGTCATGCTGTGGATAAACTATATTTGCAAATATATTCAGTAGTTCAGAGAAATAAAATTTAAAACCTAATTTAAGGAGATTTATGCAGTCATAAAATATTGAAACTATGTATTAGGGCCAAGAGAGCAGAGAAACTATCAGTGAAGTTATCAAGCAGGTACATTTTAATTATAAAAATAATTTACTATCAGAATAGAAAAAAGAAGATTGGTATAAATTTTAGTATGAAGAAAACAGTGCTAACCCTGAAAGTTATCTGTGGCCAACTATTCTAATCATTACAGTTTTTATCCAAATTTCTCTTCATTCTAATAGAGTTTCTTCCACATCAACTCCTCTATTTTCCACAATAATATTGTTATTCTTTATTATTGTAAATGCAGAGTTTAATTTTTCTATTATAGTTTTAATCTCCTTGCCTAAGCTCAAGCTACTGAACCATTTTAGTTTTTTGTTTCCCTTTGATCTTAATAGATTATTATACATGCAATTGGCCTTTATTTCAGACTATTTTTCCATTATTTCTGTTTATTAAGTGAGAAAATATACCTAAGGCACTTAACACAGTCCCTGATCCTATTTTGGTATTTATGTTTGTCATTATTGTTTTTATTTTTAATGTCATTTCAAAAAAGTTCTGTTTTCTTGCCTTCTTTGGGAAATACCAAATGATTTATTGAGTTTTTCTTCTGGTTCCTATATTAGTTTTCAGAAGTATGTTTTTTAGGTACCTGGTGAGGCTATCACTCTCTACTGGGATGTTGACTGATTGTCATTTAAAAGACGGGTTTATTTGTATCATCTTCATTTCAATTTCTACTTTCTAATGAACACTAATTTTATTCTGTTCTTCTATATATATTTTTAAAGGTTTGGTTATTTATTTATTTATTTATTTATTTATTTATTTATTTATTTATTTTAGAGAGAGAGAGTGTGCATGCACACCAGTAAGGAGAGGGGCAAAGGGAGAGGGAGAGAAAGAATCCTCAAGCAGCCTTGGTGCTGAGTGCGGAGCCCAATGCAGGGCTTTCTCCCAGGAGCCTGAGATCATGACCTGAGCCGAAACCAAGAATTGGTTGCTTAACTGACTGAGCCACCAGGCACCCCTCTGTTCTATATTTATATGACAGCCTCTTTTCTTTTCATTGATTATTGCTTTTTTGATAATTGATCTGATACCAAAGTGAAAAATTACATTCCTAAAAGGCATTCCCAATGTAGGACTATATTTTAGGGAGCTCAGTTCCCAGGTAACATTGCCAGTTTCCTTTACCCATCACATATCTTTACTTCCTGATGTTTGTTTGGAGTTATTTCCCAAAAGACAGAAAAAGATGGAAGTAAAGGTAGGACTGTCATTACTTTGAACAATACTCATGAAATAGAGGGGTGGCTGCCATTGCTTGATAAATACACACCTTAAATGTCTGATGTAAGGGAAAAGCACTGAGAGGAAATGAGTCTTTAAATTTATTTTCCCTCAATCAAGATGGCTTTGTCTTATGAGCACAAGTACATCACTAGACAACTAATTATTTATCTAAATCTTGCTCTTTGAACTTAAAATATCCTGGAAATTCTTCCCAGATTCTGGCAAAGTATCTCTTCTTGAGTTTCTGAACTGTTTTGTGAATTATTCTAACTTTTTATATTTGTTCAGTGTCTTATAGGATTTTTCCTCATGAAATTGAGCAAGAAAACACACACACACACCAGGGACCACTAATACAATGTCACATGATTTGGCTGTGCATTCTGTGTTTCAAAGTACATTTTGAGCATACACTCAAGCTACTAAATTATTAAACAACTTAATTATGAGAACAATCTACTAGAAATCTGAAGAAGGCTATTTGTAGGCAAAATAGTGTGGCTTTTTGTCCAAACTTCCTTTTGGGACATCAGGAAGTTTGAGGTTTGTCACTCAGATGCTGGAGTGGGACAGGAATGGCTCACATTGCACTACAGAGATTTAAAGCCCAGGTTGTTCTAAAAGACAGCTGATAGGGCCAAAGCCAGATGGAATAAATCAGGATATACCATTAAGCTAAGGCTTAGATATAGAGAAGACAGGAAGAGGCTAAATCCAGGCATTTGGTATAAAGGAAGAAACTGAGTATACAGATCACACACCAAGAAGGTCCAGAAAGCATAGTAAGAGAGAAGGCATGGAGACCCTGATGCAGTGCCCTTTGAATTACGAAAGCACGTGTGCAGATGCAGCTGCTAGAGAATGTCAAACCAGCTCAGAGGGGACCAAAACTTTGAACCTACCCTTTAGTTATATATAATCAGTGTGTCTGATCTGTACACTTTAGATATTTTGGCATCCAATGATAGTTTTGAATACTTCCAATACTGCAGCTGGGATAATGATCATAATATAGAATAAGATATAGAACGCTATAGGTATCGGGGCGCCTGGCTGGCTCAGTCGGTGAAGCATGCAACTCTTGATCTTGGGGTTGTAAGTTTGAGCCCCATGTTGGGTGTAGAGATTACTTAAAAATAAAATCTTAAAAAAAAAATGAACAGTATATGTACCCAATTTTTAAAATGTTACCTATCTTTACCCTTATTAACTTCTGTAAGTGTCTGGTCAGGTTGAATCTAATCCAACATTTCTCATATGACTGTTTATAATTTCTTATGGTTGAGACTTGTTATTTCAATACTAATAAATAAACAAATAAATGCATTTTTTAAGAGATTTATTTATTTATTTTTAGAGAGAGACAGACAAAGAGCACGAGTGGAGGGAGAAGGAGAGAGAGAATCCCCAAGCAGACTCCCAGCTGAACACAGAGCTTGAGGCGGCATTTGATCCCAGAGCCCTGAGATCATGATCTGAGCTAAAATCAAAGTCAGATGCTTAACCTACTGAGCCACCCAGACGCCCCATAAAATACATTTTAATATTTATTTAAGATATTAAATATTCTGGGGCGCCTGAGTGGCTCAGTCTGTTAAGCGACTGCCTTCAGAAGCTCAGGTCATGATCCCAGGGTCCTGGGATTGAGCCCCGCATTGGGCTCTCTGCTCAGCGGGGGACATGCTTCTCCCTCTCCCTCTGCCTACTTGTGACCTCTCTCTCTCTCTGTCAAATAAGTAAATAAAATCTTTGAAACGAAATTTTTAAAAAGGATATTAAATATTCTTCTATCCAGGAATTGCAGACTTTAGAATGGAATAGACTATGACTCCCCTAAAGGTCAGGAGTCTGCCATCCATACTTTTGTATCCTGAAAAGCAACCTCTACCTGTATACATTAGCTACCTATCAATCTTTTCTCTTGAATCACTAAAATTAATTAAGCAATTATTTGTGAAGTATATAAAACTTAGAAAGTGTTTATACAAATATAATCTCTTTGAATCCTCACTGTGGCAATCATTACTATCTACATTCTGTGAGTAAGAAAACTGAACCCTAAGATCACATTTTTGCTACCATTAATTGTGAATATTTATCAACAAATACAAATGTGGAGGAAATTAATCACCATTTAATCATCATCTTTATTCCACATTTGTAAATACGTAGTCTCATCGGCTTCAATGTCCTTTTGTTTCTTAAGTCATCATTAAAACATGTTATTTCATAACTTCTACATACTTTAGCATGAATTTCCAGAAAATATGGCCATTTTCTTACAGAACCAATGTGTTTTTGTCACAACTAGCAAATTAAAGATAATTCCCTGACATAATCATATACCCAGCCCTTACTAAAATTTCCATGATTATCTCTTTTTTAAAAGATTTTTTATTTATTTATTTGTTTGTTTGTTTGTTTGTTTATTTATTTATTTGACAGAGAGAGAGGGAACACAAGCAGGGGCAGTGGGAGAGGGAGAAGCAAGCTCCCAGCTGAGCAGGGAGCCCGATGCGGGGCTCAATCCCAGGACCCTGAGATCATGACCTGAGCCGAAAGCAGTTGCTTAACCAACTGAGCCACCCAGGCGCCCCCCATGATTATCTTTTTATAGCTGGTTTTTGAATCAGCTCATCTGGTAAGTTTTCTTTTCACTATAATGCAGAGACCTTCAAATCAATCAATTTATCAGAAAAAAAATTTAATAATGTGCCTATTTAGAGAAAATACTGAATGATTTGACATTTCACCTCTAATGTGTAGCACTTTGGTAGTGAAAAAGTGACACAGTTTTCTCTTCCAATGCTCTTGTACCACCAATTTTATAGCTATGTGATTTCATTGCCATCCATACCAGAAGAATAGCACAGATCTACTGCTTCCCAAAATGTCCCTTGAGATAATGAAAAAAAAAAAGGAAAATACTCCAAAATCAGCATATTTAGAGCATAGATTTGAAGACAGGCATACTTAGTCCAAGTCTCCACATGACCTACAATTAGCTTTGTGACTTTGGGCAAGTTTATTACCTAAGCCTCAGGATTTTGTTCTTTTGTGTTTTGTTTTGTTTTCAGTTTTTACAGAAAACAATAGTACCAAACTCATACAGTTTTTGTGTTATTATTATCTAAAATAAATTTTAGATCTCCTGGCAGAGTTTCTCTACTCAATTAGGTATAGCTCTTATTATTATAGTATTAGAAAAAAATTATAGTATTAGTATTTCATATTCCATATTATAGTTTATCATATAAAATTTAAAAAAATATATATCTAAAACCAGGCAGAAACATCATAAAAGAAAACTGCAGACCAACATCTTTTATGAATGTGAATGCCAAAATCCTCAAGAATTCTAGCAAGCCAAATCCATCAGCATATAGAGAATTACACACCATGACCAGGTGGGATTTATCTCAGCCTCAGCACAACAATGCTGGTCTAACATCTGAAAATCAATTCATGTAATACATTCTATCAGTATAATAGAAAACAAGTATCACATGATCACTTTAAAAGATGCAGAAAAAGCAGTTGGCAAAATTCGACACCTTTTATTATAAAAACACTCAACAAACAAGGAATAGAGGGGAACTTCCTCAACCTGATAAAGGATGTCAATGAAAAACCCATAGCTAACATCTTACTTAATGGTAAAGGAGTGATGCTTTCCCCCTAATTTCAGGAATAAGACAAAGATGTCTTCTCTTGCCACTTCTATTCAATATTGTACTTAGAGGTACAATAAATTTGTACCAAAGAATGAAGTTGGATCCTTACTTCACACCATATACAAAAATTAACTCAAAATTAACCAAAGACCTAAAGTTAGAGCAAAAACTTTACAATTCTTTAAAAAACAGATGAACAAACAAACATAGGAGTAAATCTTCATGACTTTGGATTTGGAAAAAGATTTTTTTTTAAGATTTTATTTTTTTATTTTTATTTTTTAGGTTTTTATTTATTTGACAGAGAGAAACACAGCGAGTGAGAGAGAGAACACAAGCAGGGGGAGTGGGAGAGGGAGAAGCAGGCTTCCCGCCGAGCAGGGAGCCCGATGTGGGGCTCGATCCCAGGACCCTGGGACCATGACCTGAGCCAAAGCCAGACGCCTAAAGCCTGAGCCACCCAGACACCCCTAAGATTTTATTTTTAAGTAACCTCCACACCCAACATGGGGCTCAAACTCACAACCCCAAGATCAAGATTCACATGCTCTACTGAGTGAGCCAGCCACGCACCCTGGGAAAGAATTTTTGATATGACACCAAAAACACAAGCAACAAAAGAAAAAATGTAGATATATTAGACTTCATCAAAATTAAAAACTCCTGTGCTTCAAATGGTACCACCAAGAAAGTGAAAAGACCCACAGAATGGGAGAAATACTTGGAAATCATATATTTGATAGCGGACTTGTGTCTAGAATACATAAAGAACCTTTAAAATGCAATATAAAAAGACAACCCAATTTTTAAAAATGGGCATGGGAGGGGCATCTGGGTGGCTCAGTCAGTTAAGCGTCCCACTCTTGATTTTGGCTCAGGTCATTATCTCAGGGTTGTGAGATCGAGCCCTCGTCAGGCTCCAGAGTCTAATTAGGATTCTCTTTCTCCCTTTCCCTTTCCCTCCATCCCCTATCCCCCTCTCTTAAAAAAATGAGCATAGGATATGAATAAACGTTTCTCCAAAGAATATATATAAATGTCTAATAAGCACACGGAAAGATGGTCAATATCCTTTATCATCAGGAAAATGTAATTTTAGAACCACAGTGAGGTACCATTTAACACCTACTAGGATGGTGAGAATCAAAAAGTGAGGTTACAAGTGTTACAAATGTTGACGAATATGTGGAGAAATCAGAACACTTATACACTGCTAGTGGGGGTGTAAAAGGGTGCAGCTACTTTGGAAAACAGCCTGGCAGTTTCTCAAATGGTTAAACATAGAGTGACGTATGACCAAGCAATTCACTCCTAGATATAACCCAAGGGAAATGAAAATACATACCCACACAGAAAGTTGTACACAAAGGCTCATAACAACATTATTCATAATAGCAGAAAGGTAGAAACAACCCAAAAGTCCATCAACAGACATGGAGAGCTCATGCAATGCTTACAAAGGAAGAAGAAAGCCAACATTATGGATTTTCTCCTTAAAATGGAGATTTTCCTTATGATAGAGTGGGCATCGGGGCCATTCCATACATGAGGCACAGCTCCAACTCACTCCTACCAGAGAGGCCACACAAAACGGAGGCTGAAACATGAAATGGGCCACTACAACTAGCTTTTGTCACTTAACAGTGCATGTTTAGTTATTTAAGTTGTATATCTAGTTAATTTATTTGAATAGGTAGACATGATTTCATAGTATGTGTTGATATATTTCTTTAAACTTCCCACTTTTGGTGGACATGTATGTTTTTCCAAATTTATTTTTGGCTTTTCAAAAATGCTCAAACAAACAACTTTGTGATTAGATATTTAAATATATATATGTTGGGGTAAATAGTACCTTTGTAGATAGATTCATAGATGTGGTATTTCTGAGTCAGAGTATGTGCGTCTTTATTGATACTCCCAAATTTCTCTCTAATTGACTGTACCTGTTTTATTTCCAACAAGTTGTGCTTGACTATGCATGACTATCCCCCTCTTGCCAACACAAGATATTACAAACCATTTTTCTTTGGTCAATCATTTTAATTTACATTTTTCTGATGATAATAAGACTGGACATCATTTTGTATTTGTTTATTCATTTAATTACCTCTGCTAAATTTTTAATGGATTTGAATTTCTAAAATAAAATGTAGAGTGTGATATATATGTGTGTATGTGGGCACATACACATCTATGTGCATCTCGTATATTATAAGAGAAATTCGGGAAGGAAATATACCAAACTGTTTTACATAATTACTTCTGAAGAGAGTTGGTAGGATTTGAGCAGAGTAAGGTGTTAGGAGAGATATCTGGGTTTTTTTCATTTTAAAAATAAATATTGACATATTTTTTAAAAGATTTATTTATTTATTTTAGAGAGCTTGAGAGACAGTGTATGATTTGGGGGAGGAGCAGAGGGAAAGTTAGAGAGAGAATCTCAAGCAGACTCCCTACTGAGTGCAGAGCCCAAAGCAGGGCTCAATCCCAGGACTCTGAGATCATGACCTGAGCTGAAATCAAGAGTCAGATGCTAAACCGACTGAGCCACCCAGGTGCCCCTAAAATAAATATTGATACTAAAATATTAAAAAGAATGAATTTCGCCAGGGTATTTCTAAAATATTTTTAGATATAATTGCATATTATTATTCCATTTGCATTTAAAGGGCTCTTACATAAAAGATTTATGTCTTCAGTTCTGGGAAATTTTATTACTTTACTTACTTTATTAACCACTTCTCCAACCACCCACCCATGCTTTTTCTTTGTTCTCTCTCTGGTTTTCCTATTAGATGGCTATTGGAACTCCTGGAACTATTTTCTGGTTTCTTAACTTCTTCTTTTTTGTGTCTTTTTTTTTTATCTTAAGATTTTATTTATTTGTCAGAGAGAGAGAGAGCACAAGCAGGGGGAGCAGCAGGGCAGAGGGAGAAGTAGGCTCCCCACTGAGCAAGGAGCCCAATGCGGTACTTGATCCTGGGACCCTGGGATCATGACCTAAGCCAAAGGCAGACACTGAACTGACTGAGTCACCCAGGCATCCCTTCTTTATGTCTTTATAACTGCCTTTGGAAAGAATACCTTGACTCTATGTTCCCCTAATTCATTTTCAGCATTTCCATTTTACTAGTCATCCAATGTATCAAGGTGCAGTTTCTTTCAGTAAATATGGTTTCAATGTCAAAAAGAGAGCTAATTGCTTATTTTTTCCTTGACAATCTGTTCCTTTCTTATCCATAAATTTCTTTTCTGGTGATATTAATAGTACTTATTTCAAAGTTTCCTTCTGTTTACCCTTGGGGTTAGTTCTATTTATTGTTTTTATTTTCCTCAAATATTTGGTGATTCTTGATCATCTGTTTATGTTTAGATGAAAGTAGAGAGGTTCATCAGCCTAGCTGGTTAGAATATATTTTCTCAGCTTGAGTGATAACATCTGTGCCACTGACAATCAGTGTGATTTTTATTACAGTGTCCCTGGCTTTAGTGTTCTCCCAGTACGCTAGAGTCCAACTTTGTCGATTTTCCTTAGGTTATGCAAATGGCTTGTTTTCTAGCTACATGAGTTCTCAATCCTGGTCATGTTGTATATAGTTCTCTCAAGGGCATATTTTTGGATTGTGGTTGTTTCTGACAATCAGCTTCATCTGCTATTTGATTTCAGGGATGGATGCCTCAAAATTGCTATCTATTGATTGAAGAAAATACTCTTTCTAGACTTATTGTGAATGCATGCACACACACACAAACACACACATGTTTCTTAAAAATGACAGATAAGGGCTCCTGGGTGGCTCAGTTGTTAAGCGTCTGCCTTCGGCTCAGGTCATGATCCCAGGGTCCTGGGATCGAGTCCCACATCGGGCTCCCTGCTCAGCAGGAAGCCTGCTTTTCCCTCTCCCACTCCCCTGCTTGTGTTCCTGCTCTCGCTATCTCTCTCTCTGTCGAATAAATAAATAAAATCTTTTTTAAAAAAATGACAGATAAATATGACAGATGTTCACCCAATCCCATATAAATGACTCTATGTACATATATTTGTAAGTGAGTTAAACACAAGTGTTCAGTCCTCCCATGGACCCAAACTCTGAGTATTCACCATTTTCATAAACACGATTAGTTACAATTGAATAAATATGCTAAAATATAAATTCTCTTTTATAAATAAAATGTGTTCAAATGATTGCTTTTTCCTTTTATTCAGTGTAAAAGGAAATGTACTTTCCTTCCTTTCTTCCTTACTCTCTTTTTCATTCTTTGTTTTCTTTTCCCACCTTTCCTTCATTCTTCCTTTCCTGTCTATTCATGTCCCACCAAAAAAGGAGGGAGGGGAATTCTTTCGCATTTTAAATTTAAATAGGGGGCGCCTGTGTGGCTCAGTTGTTTAAGCATCTGCCTTTGGTTCAGGTCCTCATCCTTGGGTCCTAGGATCAAGTCCCACATGGCAGTGGGCTCCCTGCTCAGTGGGGAGTCTGCCTCTCCTTCTCCTGTTGCCTGTCCCCTTCTGCTCATGCTCTGTCTCTCACTTTCTGTCAAATAAATAAATAAAATCTTAAATAAATAAATAAATTTAAATAGAAATGATGACTCAAAACTGATTCTTACTCTCTAGGTCAGATTCTATGGCTTTGTTTTGAGTAGAACTTCAGGATTTTGCCTGGTCTCTTTGAGCTTAATTTTCCAAAAAGGAAAGTTGTGATAGAAAAGTCTTTCAGTCATAGATTGTAGAATTGATAAGATTTTGTCATCCCCTTTAAATACAGCATCAAGTAATAGCTTCAGCTATATATCTATAGTTTCATATTTTAAAACTGTTTTAAATCTCTTCCGTGAAATGTTTTCTATCTTTAGTAGTGTGTGTAGTGTGTCTTCATTTCAAATGCTTGGCATAAAGTGTAATTACAGGAATTTTACAGCATGTTTCTCTCCTCATTCTCTTCTCCCCAGGTTTACCTTAATAGTAGAGTTTGAGCCCATTCAGCTGTAATCAGAATTCAGCTGAACAGATAGCCACTGAAATGCCTCCAATTTGCCCAACAGAGAACTTTGAGAACCAAGAACTTTAAAACTTCCAAAGTCTCAGGAGTTTTTAATTCTTAAAATTAATATTTTCCCTAGCATCCTGAAATGTGTACATCTGCTAGTCTGAATATTCTAATGAGCTAATGTCTACCATATGCCAAGTGCAATCTGCACTCACCCCTCTCTGGTGTCTGTAGTATTAACTGCTTAGCAGGCATTACCTTCAGCAGTCACAATGATAAACATGCAGTTTGCTATTCAGCTCCCATTTGTCGTAGTTGACATGTAAGCATGGAGAGTGACTTTCCTCTCCCTTCAGCTCTGACAACTGGTAAAGCTTATTAACATGGCTGGAACATTTTTAATTTCCTACAGTTCCTGGTTTTCTCAGCCAATAATATTCCTATGAGTACCTGCTACAATACTTGATATTTCTCCTTAATATTTCTCAAATCCATTCCTTTACCTCTACCTCCACTAGTACCCCCTTGTTTTAGGCAACTGTCAAGAGTAACCTGGATCACTGCAACAGCCTCCTAACGTCTCTGCTTCTAGTCTCGCAGCCTTCAATCTACCCCCGCCATATTGCTTTGCGATCAGAAGAGTTCATGTAGCGACCTTATTGTTACTCATTGATTCATTCAGAATTCCTTGGCATGGCTTCTATGGCCCTTGTCATTGAAGCATTTTCTTCTCCAACTTCATCTTTCATTACTCTCGACTTAATCTCTTCAGATTCAAAATGTACAAAACCATAGTTTCCCTCTCAAAGCATTCTTTTCTCTGGGCTCTAAACCTTTGTAGATGTTGCCGCTTCTGTCAAGAATGCTTTCCCCAACTTCCCACTTTTGCCAAGAAATCCCATAATCATCAGCTGATGCCTTTTCTATGAGAGTCTAAGAGTACCCTGCATTCACCATACTTTGCTGTGATTATCTGCTTACATTCTTCTATAATTGAAGGTAAACTGTTTGTAGGTCAGGTTAAGCACTATTCACCATTGTTTCTCAGTCTTTTGTATGGTTTTAACTTAAAGAAGGTGCTAACTATATGTATCTGTAGGATGTTATTTAGAGTTAGGCATATTTCTGGAGTTGTACTGTACTTGAAAACCATCTGAATAGTTCCTAAAGATTCTCTACCCAAATGAGTTTCTTTACATTTTATGAATGGATTTAATTACAAAAGTAGTCTTCATGATCTTGTAAGACCGTATAGTTAGGTCTGATTTAAATAAGCACATTTATGGGAATAATACAATGTTTAATAAATAAGTATTATGTGCTTATATAAAAAAATGAACATTTGAGGAACTACTGGAATAATAGTATTGAGTTTACACTATCTTCCAGGGAATGTGCTCAGTACCAGAGCTACAAACATAAATAAAACATGATCTTCATTCTTTAAGGACTCCAGACCAGCATGGAGATCTTTACTCACAAAATAGTCCTGATGAGTAAAATAGTGATACTGATTGCAATACTGATAGTTATGGTTTAATTAATATTTAATGAGGTCTCACTATGGGCCAAACTCTCCTTTAAGTATCTTTGTTTAGTGTAGTGACTCATTTAATATTCACGGAACCCTTTAAGCTAGCTTCTTCTGCTTTTCCCATTTTAATGACGGCTGCCACTTTGGAGTGGTTTGAGGAAAGACTGTGAAATGAAAAAAAGTGTCTATTCAACTCTGAATAAGGTTTGTTATGAAGAAGAGCAGAGAAATACCATGTTAAGCAGAAGGAGATGTGGGAATAAGGTGAGAGGCATAATAGATAGTAACATAGGAGATGTTTGTCTGGAGGTGGGATGAATAAAATTGAAGGTTTGGAGGCAATATTATTTTTGATGAATAATAACAGTCATAATTGGGTAGTGACTGATACATACGAAGAAAGAAACAATTATTTGCTACGGACTGTGGCGAATACTCTTGTACGGGGTTGGTTGCTAGATAATGAGAGTGAAATGGAGATGTTACTGAATTCCAATCTTTATGTATTACTTGTCATAAGGCCTTACTTGTCATATAAACAGACAACTGTTCTGTTCAAAGTACATTTTTAAACGCCATATTATCTAAATGTAGGGCTATGTACGTAATAAAATTTTGAAATTTGTCCTTGAAACTAAAATATTGATATGGGTTTATCAATTCACAACACACATTTACATACAGACATTTATTTCAAGTACATAAACATCTTTACACAACATCTCCATTTTAGAGTTTTTTATATTTTACTGGACTTTATTAAGTAATTTGTCAATATTGTCAAGCACACACACACATAACAAAACACACACACACAACCATTTGGAGAAAACTGATTTCAAATTTAGGAACTCCTTAAATTTTCTAGCATATTTAAGAGTTAAAAAAGACCTAGGGGGATTCAGTGACTTCTTTAAATGTCACTTATAGTTTGTGGTAAATTTTAATCTCCTCCAATTATTCACACACTAGTGTGTACCTGAATCTTTCCCCAACCATGAGTTCTCTTATTGGAAATGAAAAATATATGTGGATTCATTTATGTATATATTTTCCCTAGCAGTAAGACTTGTACCTAGAGTAAATGTGAGGAAGTCTGAGTTCAACTAAATTAGTCATTGTTCTGCAGACAGACACCTGAAATGGGATGCACCTCTGAGTCACTTTCATTTTCACCTTTGTTCTTCTGCCTATGGCATGCTAGCAGTCAGTCACATTCACTCTCTCTCATGAAAATATATTGTTGTTGCCCTTCAGCTCTCCCCTCATAGCTTGGAAGCCCCAGGAGACATTTAAAAGACAAAGATCAATCTGGCTTTTAGATTGTTAGAAGATTGCATTAACCCCTGATGCACATTGGTTTCACAGTGAAAGGTAATGGACCTTTGATCCTAAGGCTTTGAAGTTGGCTTTTTTTTTTAAGAGCATATGATCCAGGTCACCCTATCCATTCCCTTAAGAGCCTCCCTCACATAATAATCAATTTAAACCCACTGTGAATCTGCAGATATGCAACCCATTATACTATAGAAAAGAATCTACAGTGTCATGCTTTTGTAGCCACACAGTTGCACATCACCAACCCAAAGATAAACCAACCCAGTATCACCACTTGGCAGCCAACCATAACTTCTTCATGGAGCTAGGTATGTTGATCATACAGCACTAATCTTTAGGTAAGTTTAGTGGGGCAAAAAAATTTTAAATGAAAGAATAAAAATGTCAGCTGAACAGAATGAGGTTCCCCTGGCACAAATTTATGTTACTCAAATTGCATCTAGTTACGTGTGTCCTCTGGAAAAATAATATCAGGTTTACACAGAAATTATACAATTTAAATAAACAATTCTGCATGGGAAAACTCTAAATGACTGCCAAAAATTAGGCTACACTGGAAAATAGGTTTCAAAGATTCAGGAGTGTCCTTTGTCCTTAGAATACATTTTAAAGTAATAAGGCTCACCATACTCCATTTCAAAGGTTTCCTTAAGCCCCTATAAATATAATAACTCAAAAAATGAATTAATAAAAAGAATTAAACAAGTGAATTAAAAAATTTTTTAAGATTTTATTTTTATTTATTTGAGAGAGAGAGAGATAATGAGAGAGATAGCAAGAGAGAGCATGAGCCGGGAGGAGAGGAAGAAGCAGACTCCCCGCTGAGCAGGGAGCCCAATGTGGGACTTGATCTCAGGACTCTGGGATCAAGACCTGAGCCATAGGCAGATGCTTAACTGACTGAGCCACCCAGGTGCCCCTAAAGTACTTTTTTTAGTAGAAAAAGTGCTCTGTGAAAGAGAAAGCCAAAAAGCAATGAACTCTCTATTCCACAAAAACAATTGTCTCTTTTCTTTTATGCAGTCACGTGGTGCTTAGATAGCACACACAATATTGAGCATGAAGTAAATAAACAATTAAGCTGCTGCTGTCAAAAGACAGAAAATACCATAAAGCTACATATGATGCTCAGATTTCAAGAAATAATTCTTAATGTTACAGAGAAAGAGAGCTGCAGTATGGCTCAGCCATTTCTATTACCTTGAATTGCAAGCAGACTGAATACGCCAAGCACTTTACAGGGAAATGAGTCCTTCTCTAGAAAGCAGGGTTATTTATTATATGGTACCTTAATATTTTGCTTTAGCCATGTCCAAGGACTCTCTTGGTTGCTGATATAATAACCAGGAAACTTAGAAAAGCAACTTAGAGATAAGGCATATATTAAAGACAGAGGTTCTAGAATGAACAAAACCTACTCCACCTACAGCAGACAGGTGATGTCAGGGAGGAGGGGCTGGAGATAGATATTAAGACCTTTCATATGTCTTTCATGGTTCATCTATATCATAGGTCAATACTGTGTAAAGTTTTGTTTCTTAATGTTTTAAAATTCTTCTTCTACAGATACTTCTGTGGTCTCTACAAGGATCCTAAATAAAGAATCCTCTGAAATACTAGATTTCTGGATTCTCTGGATGATTCTTAATGTTAGTGACCCCAAATAGACAACCACAGAATAGCAGCAACATCCTCAGGGTGCTGGCTTATGAAAGTCACACATGCCCATGGTAGAAATTTAGAAAATATATATAAACAAAATTAAGAAAGTAAAATGATCTATATTCGCTCCATCTGGAAATGTTGGTGTAAATTCCTCCCATCCTTTCTGCTATGTATATACATTTCTATTAACTTAGAATATTAACAAAGTATACTTATGACTGAATGCACCATTCCATTCATTAAATGCAAATGTTATATATTGATGCTATCAATTCCTCAAAAATGTACACTCTTATATATCATTTAAATTTTTAAAAATAGCATGTTAATAAATGATGACCCCCCTAAGCATGTGAGCAAGTAAATGGGTGATGGAAACAGGAAATTGCTAAAGGGAAAAATTTGGTACCTTTAAAATATGCACATATATATATTTTCCTCATATATATTTATGAGAAATAAAACCTCTGATGGGGTTCTTTGCAACGATTAGAATAATGCTTTTAGAAAGCTTTTTGGGATTAATAAAATTATAATTCACCAATAAATAATTTAGATCTAATATTACAACTTATATAACAAAATTAAATCTATAAATGTCTCAATGATATAAATAGCAAGAAAATGACAAGAGATAGAAAATATTTGTATAAAGTAATAGACTGAAAAATGCTACTTAGTATACATATAACCTGCAACTGGAAAAATAGACGTACAGAGTTCATTAAAACTTTGGGAGACTATTGTAGATAGTTTACTTTGCTGGTTATCAGTCTGTTCAAGTTTTCTATTTCTTCCTGTTTCAGTTTTGGTAGTTTATATGTTTCTAGGAATTTATCCATTTCTTCCAGGTTGTCCAATTTGTTGGCATATAGCTTTTCATAATATTCCCTTATAATTGTATTTCTGTGGTGTCGATTGTTATTTCTCCTCACTCATTTGCGATTTTATTTGGGTCCTTTCTCTTTTCTTCTTTGATAAGTCTGGCTAGAGGTTTACCAATTTTATTAATTTTTTCAAAGAACCAGCTCCTAATTTCATTGATCTGTTCTATTTTTTTTTTTTTTTGGTTTCTATATCATTTATTTCTGCTCCCTGGAATTTAAATAAAAACTTTAAAAAAATAAAGTAGAACTTCAGGAGGCATCAAAGTTCCAAAATTTCTGGGAGGGAAGTAGTAACGTGAAATTGCTAGCATGTGCCATGGTCTGCATAAAAATTTGACAGTAAGGGCACTTGAGTGGCTCAGTCATTAAGCGTCCGCCTTTGGCTCAGGTCATGATCCCAGGGTCCTGGAATCAAGCCCCGCATCAGGCTCCTTGCTCAGCGGGAAGCCTGCTTCTCCCTCTCCCACTCCCCCTGCTTGTGTTCCCTCTCTCACTGTGTCTCTCTGTCAAATAAATAAATAAAATCTTAAAAAAACAAACAATGTTCTTTAAAAAAAATATTGACAGTAAATAAAGGAGAAACACTAATATATATTGCCGCTACATGAAAGAATACTGAATATTTGTGAAAATAATTAAGACTATGTGTTATTTTCCTGAACAGGTCTTCAGCACCTGAGACTGATGTATTATAATACTCCTCATTGATTGTATATTCATTTGAAAGGGGGAAATTGCTTTAGGGCAGCAAAGATCAAGCTAATTATCTTTGGAGTCAATGCTTCAGTGGACTTCAAGAAAAATTGCATAATTTTCTAGAATCCTAAACATTTTTTCTTTTGTGGGGAAGGGAAATTAATCTCCTATTCCTTGAGTTAAATTTTTAAAAAATGAGTATCTTTTCCTAGTTGAGGACATGATTAAAATACGTTTAATTTGGGGCACCTGGGTGGCTCAGGGGGTGAGTGTCTGCCTTCAGCTCAGATCATAATCTCAGGGTCCTGGGATTGAGCCCCAGGCTCCCTGCTCAGCAGGGAGTCTGCTTCCCCCTCTCCTTCTGTCTTCTCCACCCCACCCCCCGGCCCATGCTCTTGCTTTCACTCTCTCATTCTCTCTCAATAAATAAGTAAAATATTTTTTAAAAAATTAAAAAATAAAATATATTTAATTTGTTAGGTTGAACAGAATTTAATAGAAAAAATGTATCAAATTTTTTTCTAAATCTGTACAATGCTCTTATTCACTTATTGTCATCCTATACTTATGTTTGAGACTTTATTTCCTTCAAGCAAGATTTTATTCCTTTAATTCATGGATCAATATTTGGTCAAAGCATTCAAGAGCTACCAAAGAAGGATATTAGTCTAATTATATAGCAGATTTCATTAATTAATGAATGATCTTCAATTTGCATCAAAAGAATAGTTTTTGCCTTAACAAAAATTAAGTGATTGGTGAATAAATTAATCAACGCACTCAATTAAACATTAGAAACTATGGAATGAGGCCACATATAGTGTTTAAGCTTTCCCTTCATTGGCAATAGATTAAAACATTGAAACATCCACATAACTGTGAGGTTGTGCATTAAGTCAATTCAAATCCCCTTCCCACTAGACACTTGCTCTCAGGAATCATCAGAGAAATACTTCAAAGCATGGCTGACATCACTGAGTGATGATGTGGTATAAAAGAAAGTTATGGGAATAAATATGAAGCTGACTCCAAAACACTTGAGTTGAGCAATTCCTTATTCCAGGCTTCAAACCTCCCTGATTAAGCAATGGAAATCAATCATTTCCTCAGCATGAAGCTTGACCTTCAGAAAAGGGTTGAATGATTTGCTGCGACTTTATAAAGAGGTACAAAGAGACCTTCATTAATAGTCCACTCAGATTATAAGTCATGTTTTTTACTAAAGTGATCTTGAAAGAACCTTCAAAGGAACAGAGATCAGAATCTGATTAAAATAGCATCTGATTAGCCATTCTTGACTCAGTCTTTCCAAAATTTCCATTAATATATACCAATGAACACACAGAAAGAGATGAAATCTCATCAAAATATTGAGAAATAATAATGACAAGTCTTTCACTAGATTCTTGAAGGAAATTCCACTAAATAAATTCCACTAAATTCCACTAAATACATTCAACTGTACAGGTAAGTAAAGAATCTCAAGTCTTAGAAAATTTGTGATTTAATGCCTAAGAGAGACCAAACCTGTCCCCCAGAAAGAAGGTAGGGAAACCCACTCTTCTACCACTCCATGAATCCTGATTCAAAGGCTCAGATCAGCCTTTTCTCTATATCTACACCCAAAATTATCAACTGAAGTGAATATTCAAATATACATTCCTGAGCCCAACCCAAGAAGTTTTAAGTAAAAATATATAGGTTTAGAATATAGAAGTAAGAATTTTCAGTAAACATCCTAGGTGATTCTGTGCCACACTAAGTTTTGAAAAACACTATTTTATATCATGATAATTCTTTTTTTTAAAAAGTAAAATTAAAAAAATGTAGTGTACAACTAATATAAATTCTGACCACATGAATATCACAGGAGTAACATTTCTGCTGAATTTTTCCCATCTGCCACCACCATTTAGCCCTTAGATTCTGCTTATATATAGATTTCATGAAGACTTTCTCTATTAATGTTGGCATGGAGACTCCATGAGGAATCTTTATTTTTCAGTACTTCTAAGTAAAGCCCAATCAATCTGGCATTCAAGTCCCAAGAAATAATTAATTTCACATTAGGTTACAGAGAATAAATAAAGATTAAAAGATCATATGAAAGTATATGCCTTGATAGAAGATTTGAATTTGTCAGAGATCTAATTTAAGACCAGGAGTAGCAATTTCTTATTACCTAAGCTAGGAAGTGAGTTTGGTCGTAGTTCCACTCCAATTAACAAAATTAGAAGGGCCAGCTATCCCTTAGCTTTATAAAAAGGTTATTTGCCCAATCTTAATCATGGGAGAAAAAATATATATAAAGGCTTCCTCATGATCAAATGGGTTTTTAAAACCATGATCTACAGTCATGTATTGTAAAGACCCATCAAAAGAGCTAAGTCCCTGGGATCTTCATCTTTAGACCATATCCATACACTTTCAACTACAGTTGTTGTGATTTCACTGAAAGAGTATATTAGAAAATCCATCGAATGTAAAATTCTTGGTAGGACAAAGTATTAGCAAAACTTAAGATCATTTTTCTATAGCTCACCCACACCTTATCCATGCAGTCCTGGTTAAAGCATTTCAAACTAGTTCATAAAGATAAGTGCATCTGTAGGCACTCTGGAAAAAGAATGTTTACTGAGACTCTCAGTAATTCTACTAAGAATTCTCAGGGATGAATCACCCTGATAAGAAAGATTGTGATGGATTCTGAGAAAATTTCCGTCAAGTCAACAATATGGAGCAGTTGGAATGCCTTTGTTCAGGTTAGCTAGAGGGAACACTAGCTTGTGGGCAGGAAATGTAGTCAGGATACGTCAATGACAGAATGTGCTATTCTAAATGACAGCAGCATTTCCCTCCTTCTGCATTGCCCCCCCTCCCCCACTCCCACTGGTTGGCCCTGAAACCAAGAGGACCAGGAAGAGGTCTAGAAGGAATAAACACATAAACAAATGTGAAGCCAACCACCCCTTCCAAAACAACAACAAAAACTTACATCAAAACTCTGTATTTAGTAACATAATTAAAGAAAGTAAATCAGTTTAATTTTACTTATTGTGGATGTGAATATTTTCAACAACAATCTCCAAAAGTATCTTTGGATCAATCCAACTAATCATTTGAGAATCAGAAGTGGAAATTTTAAAACTGGTTCATGTCCATGCATAAGAAGATTTGTATTCATGAAAGACATGTAACTTAGATGAATTATATGTTTTCTCAGACTGGTTCAAGCATTGTCTGAATTTAAAACAGGCTCAAAATTGGTGCCTCTTAAATGTGAGTTGGGTTCTCTTTACTATAGAAAGACCTCATAAATCTATGTGTGTGTGAGATTAGTAACTGGGAGTGCATAGTAAATACCTGAATGAATAAAAAGGAAATATAATCTGTGGGGAGTAGGCAGAAAGGGCAGGAATACTTGTGAGGAATTAGGACCATGAATGTGTTTAAAACAGCACAACCTTTCCACACCCCTTCAATTACAGTTGCAACCTACAACGCATCCAAAAAAAAAAAAAATGAGGTTAAATGGGGGGTATAGCCAGGGGTAGAGCATTTGACTGCAAAAAAAAAAAAAAATGAGGTTAAATAAAGAGCTGTGTTACAATTTAAAAGCAAGATTTATTGCTAAAAATGCTTTGAATGCCCTTAAATATATTTTGATGAATTTTGAGCCCCAGAGTCTGAATAAAATGCATAAATGTGGATATAAAGCAAAGATGTATGTGCATATGATAAATATTTGCTTAAAAGTTAATTAGCCTAATTGGGGACATAAAGAAAACTTTCCTGGAGAAGGCACAATTGAGATTTCTCTTGAAATATCAGTAACATTTCAACATGTAGAGTTGACAGATTTTAGAAAATGGAAACAATGCAAGTAAAGACATGGATATGGGAAAAATGGAGTCTAGAAAAGTAATTCTAAGGTAAGGCTAAAAATATGTATATGTGACTTAGTTCAGTGAGGCAAAATAATCAAAGTTTGGGACCACTGGAAGCATGCAAGTAACCTGCACAGATTCTAGCTAATGGGCAAGGCTGCCCTCAGAAGGTAGCTCAGCCAAGCTCTAGGCTCTGGAAGACCTACCAGCTTAGTCAACTGAATGGGTTAAAATGGAAGAATGCTGTAAGAGAGAAGCAGGGTAAGAGGTGAACTGGCTAGTAGAGCCATTTTAGTCCAGACACAGCAGGGAAAAATCAGCATCAGCGTGAAAAGTGATACAGTACATATTGCAAGTGGGAGAAGCTCCCTGGGAAATAAGCCTGCCAGAAAAGGTCCGTTTAAACCCTGGATTCCAACTCTCTTTGGTCCCATCTTGTTCATCTTAATGTAGCTCTGCTCAAGGATTCTTACTTGGCAAGATTCTTTGAAATAACCATGTTATTATATTTTTCCTATTACTATAAAATTTTAGTGACTCTACAATTTGTTGTCAGATCCATGAGCACTCTGGAATTAGAGTTACTATGAACTAATGATGATTATAATAATACAATAATGACTTTAGTATCAGAATCATTTGATTTTGGAATACAAGTGTTGGTTTGTATCAACTTAGTTAAAATTTAATGTAAAGTGGTAGGGGGTGGGAGGGATGGGGTGACTGGATGATAGACATTGGGGAGGGTATGTGCTATGGTGAGCGCTGTGAATTGTA
Source organism: Mirounga leonina (assembly GCF_011800145.1). Taxonomy (NCBI): domain Eukaryota; kingdom Metazoa; phylum Chordata; class Mammalia; order Carnivora; family Phocidae; genus Mirounga; species Mirounga leonina. The sequence continues at coordinate 27,778,837 of NW_023270433.1, read as the reverse complement.
TAAGACTAATGAATCACAGACCTGTACCTCTGAAACAAATAATACATTATATGTTAAAAAAAAAAAAAAAGATAGTAGGAAGGGAAAAATGAAGGGCGGGAATCGGAGCGGGAGATGAACCATGAGAGACTATGGACTCTGAGAAAAAAAACTGAGGGTTCTAGAGGGGATGGGTTAGCCTGGTGACAGGTATTAAAGAGGGCACATATTGAATGGAGCACTGGGTGTTATACACAAACAATGAATCATGGAACACTACATCAAAAAAAAATTTAATGCAATTCGATCATGGATTATAAGCCCAATACATCTAATCAATTTGTGCCTGGGGACAGTAATCTGGGTAGGATTCTTAAATTTCTTTTATCTCAGAAATATTTTCTTGGGGGCGCCTGGGTGGCTCAGTCGTTAAGCGTCTGCCTTAGGCTCAGGTCATGATCCCAGAGTCCTGGGATCGAGCCCCGCATCGGGTTCCCTGCTCTGTGGGAAGCCTGTTTCTCCCTCTCCCACTCCCCCTGCTTGTGTTCTCTCTCTCACTGTCTCTCTCTGTCAAAAAAAAAAAAAAATCTTTAAAAAGAAATATTTTCTTAAAACTCAGATCCCCCAAATTTTACTTCATTTCTTTACTCTTCTTCACAGGGAAACCTTGACAATAATTTGTCCACATGTTACATAATTCTTCAATTTCAATCAATCACAAAGGTCCTTCTATTCTATTTCTCAGCCCTCTTTTCCAACCGTACATACCTCTCCTCCAGCTATATCCTTCGAATGGGCTGCTATCCTCTTTGCTCTGGGATTATTGTAATAGCTTCCTTACTGGTTCTACCTGTCTCCAGGCTTGCTCCCTTATAATCCTCTTTTTAAACTGTAGCAAGAATAATATTTTTTTCTGAAACTTAAGTCTGATTATGTCATTGCTTATTTAAAACTTTGTAATAGTTTAAACTTCTCAGTATACCACAGCAGGCTGTGAAACCCTGCATCCGTCCGGCCAATTCTCTCACCATTAGCTTTTCACACTCTACCTTCTAGCCAGAGTTTGTTTTACTTATTGGAACAGGCCATGCTCTCTCACCTTTAGCCCCTCCATAATCTGGAGTCCTTCAGCTCTTGCTACTCAGCCTAAATCCATCTGATTTTGTACCACTCGCTTAGACATCATGTCCTGCGGCCTCTAACACCCCGTATTTTCCACATTATAGAGCTCACCACTCTCTGTTGTGATTGCCTCTTTATAACTCCACTAGACTCTTAATTCCAAGAGGACAGGAGCAGGATCTGTCTTATTCACTAGCGAATTTTCATCCCCTAATACCAGTATTTAGTAGGACCCAATAAATGTTTTTTAACTAAGTGAATAAAAGAGTGGTGACACAGAAAAGTCCTTAAGGTGTCAGTAACTCTATTTTGCTCAGCATCAGCCAAAACAATATCAATTCCAATGATGTGATGACATTTCAGAATATAATGACCATAAAGGACAGAGAACTGAGACAATACTTAAAACACACACACACACAAACTATAAAGAGAAAGGCTCCAAATCACAACAAATGGTTTAATTGTATTTGTTTGCTTTGGGTAAATCAAAAGACTTTTCAAGCTCTATTACAGTTATTATAAAAGATTCTAAATACTAAGTGTTAGACCTAAGAATAAGTAGGCTGTAGGGCGCCTGGGTGGCTCAGTTGGTTAAGCGACTGCCTTTGGCTCAGGTCATGATCCTGGAGTCCCGGGATCGAGTCCTGCATCGGGCTCCCTGCTCGGCGGGGAGTCTGCTTCTCCCTCTGACCCTCCTCCCTCTCATGCTCTCTGTCTCTCATTCTCTCTGTCTCAAATAAATAAATAAAATCTTAAAAAAAAAAGAATAAGTAGGCTGTAACTGAATGTGAATAGGAACAAACACTATCAAAATCTTCCTTAAGAAATGCCATTAAAAGGTCAGCCTTGCTCTTTGCTTTCATTTTCTTTGGATTTAACAAACCAAACATTATTGCAAGCTGTTTCCCAGAAAGTAAAAGCAATCACTCACAACTCAATGTCCATTAAAGAAGTTTAACAAGTATACACTCTTACCATATGTCATATACTACTACCTTCACCCTAGTTTCTACTTTGATAACTTGTTTTTCTGTCTCCAAGTCCTTTTCAGTGGAGTTCTGACACAGGAGATAAAAGAATATAGCTTATTTCATCAGGAGTCTTGGTTAGATGAGGAATTAGGAAGCTACTCACCAATTAAAGAGTTTATACAAATTATTCCTGACCCAATACAGTGAATGCTTGACTCTGACAGACCGTGCACATTCATTTAGATTTTCAGTGACTTGGTCTATGGCTATCCTGATTCAGATGTTGCACTCACATACTCATATCTTACCCGCTCACTTTCAAAGATTGCCACTCATTTCATGTACATCTGGGTAGGCATTTCCACACATAAGGACATGGAAACAAACCTCAAGTTTTTCAAAACTTAATTTTCTCCTAAAACTTTCATTAGAAATCTAATTAGAAACTGGCCCTTTTATATCACCTAGTACCACATCATGAGAATAATAGCAGGTTTGTGCTGCACATATTAAATAATACCAGACATTATACACATAGTTTGGTTAAAACACTGCATATTCCAGGGAACAGTCTCAACCTTTATCTTGTGTTCTTAAAGCTAGCGTGTCACCCATAGATCTATAGTGTCTCAAAGTTCTATGAGTATTATATAGAAACCTGCTGTTTGTGCTAATTAAAGATCATTGCTTCTGCTAACTTCAGTTATCTCCCATAACTCACATTTATTAGCGAACACATTCACTTATGTCCTAGGTGTTTGATTTCTAGTTAAACGTTTTTCATACATTAGAGTTACAATAGTTAAAGTTACTGACCTTTAGAACCAGGTGAATTTGACCTGGGATAGAGGAAGTTATTCATTCCTAGATTAAGCAAGTGTAATTTTTAAAAGCATGACAGTCAAACATTACAGAGCAGTTTGAAGCTTTGGGGAATGAAGGCAAGAGGATTTCAAATCTCTGTATTTAAATAAGGGTCTCATGGCTTCTGCACCCTGATTAAATTAAATCAGCTGCCTGTAAAACATACTCGCATGCTTAGCATTACCAATTTACTTTCTATTTGGCACGCTATGAAATGTGTCATATCGAAAATTGGTGTAATTCTAATTGACATTGACCTGTTTCAACTGTGGATTAGCACTTTTGCTTCAGTGATTGCATCACGAGTGTGAAATGCCTAACTGCTATAATTTTATTTTAAAATAGGTTGCAGCTAAACTAAACTGGCTAAAAATGGCAACCTACCCTTTGCCATGAGCCCTTATTCACTTAACTATTTACAAATGCAGGCTAGGAAACAATGTGGAAAGAGGTAAAGACAATTGGATTCAGATTCAGAATTCAGAACCTATTACTGGATTTGTTATGAACTTGTATGGCCTTGAATGAGACATGTTATATTTGAAGACCTCACTTTCCACGTCTTTAAAATAATAGTTGGATTGAACTATTCTTAGTCCTTTATAGCCCGAAAATGTCCTGACTTTCAATCAATTACTAAGATTGCATTTTCAAATTCAACAAGGAAATCACAATCTATTCTGTTTCTTGAACATGGTTTATTCCTGCTGGAAGCTGTGCATTTACTCAAAGATCTGTCATTTTGATCATATTTTTATGCAAATTTTATGTGCATGTAATGATTATTTTAATACAAATAGATACTCTGGGGATAAGATTTAACTGGTTTATCAAATAATATTTTTTTAATTTGAATGTTTGAATGTAACATCCCTAAAGCCATTGCTGATCAAATGGCATCTAGTCAATTGACAAATTTCTAACACCTGATCCAAATAAATATCTGCCTAGTAACTTTTATTCAGAAGCAGGTTTGGATGTTTTGTTATTGTTTTTCTCGTTGTTTTGACAACTTTTGTTGGCATGGTAATGATAGTGCTTTTGTTTCAGGGTGACATTGAAATGGATCTGCTTAAATAAATTAGCATTCCAGTATCATATTGACATTTGATTGGAATAACAAGTTCATGTCAGTGTGAACTGACCCAAATAATTCCACTAAAGTTCATGAAAAATACAAGGTATATTATTATGTATGCTTGCTACTAAAATGGGGCAGTAGTGTTGGATTGACATCCATTGCCCTACATCTGATCTTCTGTATGCACATGTGCTGAATATTAATAACATAGAGCAAAAACATAGGTAAAGAGAAGGAATAGAAGTGCTATTTTGTTCTTTATGAAGATATGATTACTGGCACTTTTTCAAAAAGCTATTTTCAATAGAGATTTTACAGGGTAAAATAGAAATCCTTTTACCTAGCTTACAAGACCATTGATGTTCTGACCCTTGCCCAACTCTTCAGCCTTACTGTCTGCTATTTCTTCATTTCTCATTTTATCTCAGCCCTACGGACCTATTTTATTTATAGTTTTCTGAATATGTCTTGCTTTCATGCCTCTGAAACTACTTGCTATTTCCTCTGCCTAGTGTGTCCTCCCTTTCTTGGAAAAATCCTCTTATTCCTCTCAATCTCTGCTCCAACCTGACTTTCTTCATCCACTCTTTTATTTAAGCAGTATTTACCACGTACCTTCATGTACAAGAGTCAGGTGTAGAGGCTGGGAAGGGTTCTGAAATCTTACAGTGAAATGAAATAAGCCAGCAATTTATAAATAGTGTAAGAGTTTGTGAAGGGGAAATATAAGCTGTTATAAAGAGGCACAAGTAACCCACACGGGTAGAGGCTGGGAAGGTACAATGGATGCTATGGTGTCCCAGTCAGATTTCCCCCTCAAGACTGAGAATACTGTTCACCCAACTTCTGGGAGTGTTGGTGTCAGGAAGACCTTCCTCTGATCTTCAAGGTCCTTCTAGGGGTGCCTGAGTGGCTCAGTTGATTGAGCATCCAACTCTTGGTTTGGGCTCAGGTCATGATCTCAGGGTCATGAGATCCAGCCTCAGGTTGGGCTCCCTGCTCAGCAAGGAGTCAGCTTGGAATTCTTTCCCTGTCCCTCTCCCTCCCCCTCTACCCCTTGCACTGCTTGCTTGCATATGCGTGCACTCTCTCTCAAATGAATGAATGAATGAATGAATGAATGAATGAATAAATAAATAAATAAATAAATAAATAAATAAATAAAATCCTTAAAAAAAAGTCCTAGTTGGACTTAAAATCAAATTGACATGAGACAAGTTAACAGGTGAAAATAAAATTTAATAAGCATACATATGGGGAATCCACAAACATGAAATTCCAAAGATAACGAGGCAACATGAAGCTTATATGAGCTAAGGAGAGGGGTAGGGTCTGAGGATACAAAGGCGAGGTGGGCCATTGGAAAGAAGGTAAAAGGAGATGTTTTGCAGATCAGTTCCTTAGGTAAAGGGAAGTCTGTGTTAATAGCTCTCTTCCTGGTACAGGCTCTCCTTTCCAATGTAAACTGAGGGCCCAGGAGAGAGCTTTCCCTGCATCTTCTGTTTTGTTTTGTTTAGCTCAAAATAATGGTCATGCCAAAGTGGCCCATCTTGCGGCAGCCTGCCCTTGGTCCCTACATTGGCTTACAGCTGAAACCAGTTTTGAGAATTTCAAATGCCAAAGGGAGCTTCCTTGCCCAAATTTACACCCCTTTCTCTACATCAGTTCAATGTGGAATAAAAAGATACCAAGATCTGGCCCTTTTGCATCAATCTCTGGCTATTGCAACTTACAGTAGGATTATGAGAGGCCTCTGACAAAATGGGATCCCAGTGCAATTTGTGCCCAATCTAGTTTCTCCATGCCTTTTCAGATATTGATCCTGACAGCATTCCCTAATAAACCTCCATGCACAATGCCCGCATTGGAGTTGTTTACCTGGGAACCTGACCAAAGACAGAGGAAAGAGTTATGAGAGGAAATTAACATCTGGTATAATAGTTAAAGGATGAGTCATAGTTAACTTGGTGAAGAAAGTCGGGAAAAATTCTATATAAAGAGAACAGCATGTGCAAATTCACAAGCAAGGGAGGGAAAGCGTGTTTTATTTTGTTCATTGTTTGACCATGAAGTTTTGATTACTTACAGAGGGTAAGGTAAGCAGCAAAGAGAGATGAAGCTAGATATTGCAGTGAAACCTGAATCTGAGGCCACCTTGATTTTCATAACAAGCATGGTAATCTTTAATAGGTATTCTTAAGTTCATATGATTGATTTACTGACCCTCCTTGTGTATCTATAAATCTTACATTTCTTTCTAGGAGGAGAAAAGAAAGCCCTTGCATGTCACAGAGCAGGAATTAGACCTCTTGCACAACCCTCAAGCACTGAAAACTGTAAGTAGCCACTTTTATATTAATCAGCATAATCTGTTTTATTGCCATTATTTGCTTTGAGCTAAAAATAAGTCCTTCTGCTATTATTAAAGAAAATAACTAAACCAAGCAGACAAAAATGAAAATGGAAAGCTGTTAGATCTCAGGATCACCAGAAATAGGTCTGTGGGTAGTTTATCCCCTGTCTCCAAGTATTATCCTCAAATTACCTTCTGAGCATCTTGGTTCCTCCATCTGAGATTGAAAATTACGTTCATCATGAAACTTATTCACTTCTTCCATAATTTCTTACCCACATCCATGGTATTTGTTGAAGTTTTCAATCTCTAGTGGTAGTATCATTGAATTTTTATTTATACTATGACACCATGATTATTACCACTTTACCGATCAGAAAAACTAAGGTTCAAAATGCTAAGTTGTTTGTCTGAGATCAGATCAGAGTTTACAATATAATGGCATGGGATTGTGTGACAGGTGGTGTGAGTCAAACTCCTTAGGAGGAGTCTGGGAGGAGGAGCCTTCAGCACCGCGGCACCCAGGTGTTTCTCAGCCCAGGCTTCCCCTGCGAGCTCACAAGATCTCGCGAGATCAGACTTCCTCCTGGAAATGCGCCTGTAGATGCAGTGCCGGGGGCCAATTTGGCCATTTTCTGAGCTGCCCTTAATGCCCGGACCATCCCAACCCGTCTCCCTGCCCCTCCCTCAGGACCTGCACTTACTTCCTCACACGCCCACGTATACCGAAGTCACCCAGCACTCTGCAGCCTCCAGGTCTGTCCTGTTTGCCTTTCTGGGAAACCTCACACACCAGCCACCTGGACCAGGTCCTGGCCGGCCATGCTGGCAGGCATCCCTCATGTCTTCGAAAGGGAGAGGGGAAACTATTCCTTGTAATTATTTGGCTATCTCATGGTTTTCATCACCTCTTGCTCCTCCTTCGAAGAGCACTAGAAGTCCAACATAGAAATCAGTGGACGTTGATGATTGGGTCTTCAAAATAATGGGTAAGTTGCCTGACATCTCTACTTATTTTCTTTGGATGTAAAAATTGAGCCACCAACAGTGCCTGCCCCGTAAATAGGGTCATTTTGAAAATTAAAAGTTTTAATATATGCAAAGCAGCGCCTGGCACATAGTAAGCTCTAAATAAATATTAATGTCATCATAAGTATCAGCTGCAGCAGTATTAATTGCCTTTTATGCCTGAAAGTAAGAAATTATCCACTGGATTGTGTAGTCCAGTAACTTAACACATTGACCTAATTAACACTATTTAATATAATCACCCCTAGTCAGTTTTACATCTAGGAGACAAGAGAACTTATATTGTTTTATAATTTATACTACTTTGTGAAAAAGGGTCTACAGATAGGATAAATTTGTTTTCTCTGGGAATCTATAGGTTCCTGGAGAGATGAGATTAGTTAATTCACCCAGAAAACTAAGACCTACATATGTAGAACAAATTGTTACAGTTGTCTTCCAAATAAATTTTTGTTTTCCTGCCTCGACACAGACGATTCTATATGGCACTAAGGCATACTAATCTCACTGTAAGGAATCATACTCATGTCCTTGACAAATGTCACTCATCCAGTCTGTTGGGAAACCAGTGACACGGTATGGACAAGGATAAAACACAAGGATAAGTTAAAATTGTCTAGATCATTGATAGTAGAAAAGATAGGGTAAAAAAAACCACATTTTTCTAATATTTAAACTTTTCATGATAAATTAACCTTACTAGGTAAATTATTTTGCTATAATTTTAGATATGATTTCCTGTTGGCTTATTTAGAATTTTCTCATTTACTATCATAATTGACAACCATCTATAATTTAGTATTGACGGGTTTTTTTTTTCAGGCTTTTTCTACCAGATTTACATTATAAACCATTAGATTGTTTTCTGTATTTCTTCATGCTCTGGAAGGATAATTATAGTATTAAAAATGTTATATTGAACTTAGAAGTTTAAATTAATGTCTTAAGCTATTTGCTCAGAGTTTATCACAATATTTCCTTATAGTTTTCTATATCTATCATCTGTGTTTCTTTGAGTCAATTTATAATAGTGCTATGAATACAATGCACAATTTTAGATACCGAATAGATCAGTCATAGAACCAATAGAATGTGTGATGTGTGTAAAATGTTTAAGAAATGGGCTCATATGATTGTGAGGGTGGGAAAAATCAAAATCTGTGGGGTAGGTTGGCAGGCTAGAAATTCAGGCAGGATTACTGTATTACAGTATTGAGTCATAATTCCTTCTCCAGGAAACCTCAATTTTTGTCCTTAAGGCCTTCAACTGATTGGACGTGTCCCACCTCATCATCAAAGGCTGTTTTCCTTACTTGAAGCCAACAGATTGTAGATGTTAAACATTTCTATAGGATACTTTCACAGCCATCTCACAATATCCAGTTTGGGCACTGTTTGGGCACCACAGCCTAGCCAAGCTGACACATAGAATTTAATCATCAGTACATATCCTGCTTTTTAGAATCAAACTGATGCAACTCTTCTTGAGCATTTTATCTTTAGCTTAGTCTTAGTTACCAATAAATGATCTGAAGTCTCAAAGACTGACAAAAAAACATGTTTATTCCTCACACACCCTGCCCTTGAGTAAGGTTGGCTATGGTTCCGCTCCATATTGTCTTCCTTTTAGGACCAAGGCTAATGAAGCAACCTCTAGCTGGAACACTGCCTGTCTCATGGCAGATGGAAAAAAGAAATGATGAACCCTATGCTGACTCTTAAAGTTTCTATTTATGTCACTTGTATTCAAAATGCATTAGCCACAGCAGGTCACTTGGCCAAGTCTGCTGTGGGGGTGTGGGAGGGGTTATATAACCCTCCAGCCAGGCAGAGCCTGGCAGGTGACATGGTCAAGCCTGACATCTATGAGACAGTGAGGTGTAATCCTCCCATAGGAAGGGAAAACAATATTATCCACCATACAGGTAATTTTCAATGTGTTATTACAAAGTATTCTCAAATATTTAAATGGTTTGACCTTTCTATAAAATTATTGTCAGCGAATGTTGACTATGCAAACAAGTACTTATAGAAAGTAATGTTAACTTCAAAGTATTTATAATAGGACAAGATTTTTTAAATGTTCTTTCTTTAAGGGATGAAAGTGGTTAATAGTTTTAAATTGATTCTCCTACTTAATAGTTTATATGCTCTGATTAATTTCATAATTAGTAAGTTTGGTAAATATTGGGCTTATAGAATTTAAACTATTCAAGATAAAGGTATCAAATAGTTATAGGTGTTGCATTCTTTCTAGCTCCTGCCCACCCAATCCTTAGTAATGTAACAGAAATGAGCATGGAGATATAAAAATAAGGGAAACTGCATTACTACTGAAAGCTAGGGAAAGTTCCCACTTAAATTCTAGAAAATGCTATATCTAACATGGACATTTTAGGAAATAACCCAGTGAGCAGATAGCTATTCACCTTCCAAGTTAACAATATGGGCCCTTTGGATAAATAGAGATTCTGTACCCCAAGGATAATGGCACAATTTTGGATGTGTGAGAATTATTTTTTTAAAGAATTTTTATTTATTTATTTGACAGAGAGAGAGCGCGCACACAAGCAGGCAGAGTAGCAGGCAGAGGGAGAGGGAGAAACAGGTTCCCCGCTGACCAAGGAGCAGGATGTGGGGCTTGATCCCAGGACCCTGGGATCATGACCTGAGCTGAAGGCAGTTGCTTAACCAACTGAGCCACCCAGGCACCCCAGATGTGTGAGAATTATAAATAAGGATAGGATATGAGGAATGAAAAGAATATTTTACTTGAAGACCCTTTCGTTGCTGTAGAACACCGAATTTGAGCTGTGGCTAGCTGATGGATAGAAGGACTAGGTCCATGTCTTCAAACACAAAGCCTGTAGTGACAGGTGTGGCAGTGTTATCCTTAAGTGACAAGAGAATCTCTAATAGCATGAGAAATGAAGATAAGAATAATTTTAGGAATTATTACAGTCTAGGAAAAATGTAAGGAGGCTACATTGAGAAGGATGATACCTGAAGCAGCAAAGGGCAAAATTGAGGGGAGGGGGATGATGTAAAATTTACGACAGGCAATATATATAATATAGGCCTCCTATATTTCCTACTAAGGAACACTTATAAATTAATAAAGCAAAGATGAAGAAATATTACTGTGTGCATGCGTATACACACACACACATATCACAGGAAACACTTCAAAATAGCAACTGCCCTTATTATGGCCCTAAAGGAAGCTGGGACCCGAATCACATACTTGGCTCAGGGCTCAGTTGTGGATGTAATGATGCACTTACGTTTAGACAAGTTTCTGGTGTCATAGAAGTAAATCTACTGCCACTCTTACCAGAGTTGGTACCTCCTTTCTGGTATCTATCCAGGCAGTGGAAAGAGATATCTTAGGCCCTGTTCAGTGCACTCTTGCTGTCTGCTTCAAGATGGGAATCCACATATGTCCTCAATCTACATGTGGTTCTTGGCTTACGGCCTTGACCTACATATGTTTCAAGACCTCAGGCCCAAAGACTCTGTGTTCCTAGCTTGTCCCAAGTTATGTACCATTGTCCCCATTTACTAACTTGGGTCTTCTGTCTCAGATGATGACTTCTCTTTCTAGATTTCAAAGGTGAATATGTATATGTGTGTATATTTATTTTTTTAAGAATGTTTATTTATTTATTTGACAGAGAGCGCATAAGCAGGTGGAGTAGCAGATAAAGGGAGAGGGAGAAGCTGTGGGGCTCAATCCCAGGACCCTGGGACCATGACCTGAGCCGAAGGCAGTCGCTTAACCAACTGAGCCACACAGGTGTCCCTATTTATTTATTTTTTTAAAGATTTATTTTATTTATTTTAGAGAGAGAGCATGCACATGCATGCATGCATGGGGGAGGGGCAGAGAGAGAGAGAAACTTTAGCAGACTCAGTGCTGAGCACAGAGCCTGACCCAGGGCTTGATCTCATGACCTGAGATCAAGACCTGAGCTGAAACCAAGAGTCAGTAGCTTAACCTACTCTGCCACCCAGGCGCTACTATGTGTGTGTATTTAAATACAAAATAATTATGAGTTTGATGCAAGAAAGGAATATTTTATTTTACTTTATTTTATTTTTTAAGAAGGAAACATTTTAAAGTGTTCTCAACCTTCTTGACCCGAAAGGATCCGGTACTTTTTATATACATAGAGATGCCTTCATCGAACAAATGTTTTATTCTAATAGGTGAGCCAAATTTGGCCTCTGTATATTGGACCCGAGCTTGTTTCTTTACCATATGCTAAGACCCATTAGCTCACATACCCACTAGTGCCAAACTTTTTACCCATCCAATCATTTAAAATATAGTCCAAACAGTAGATTTTTCCTTTGGAGTTCTCCGACCCGAAGATTCCCTGCCATGCTGCAGAGTGACATCACCTAGACATGTAAATTCCTCTCCGACATCCCTGCCCCTGGGGAAGTTCCCTTGCCCTCCTCCCCTTCCGAGTAGGGACTCCATGCTGTAGCTTCTGGACAGGCTCCTGCTAAATGGCACTTCTTCTCTCTTGCAACCCTATCAAATCCAAGCTTCTGTTTTCATTATTAATTCCAGGATTTTTATGTTGACTCCATTTGTAAGGCCCTTTCTCATTTTTTCCAGATAGTCATTTTGTACGATTTAAGCATGTTCATATGGTTTCATCCAAAACCAAAATAAAATGAGAGTAGATACCTATTGAAAATGTGTTATGAAGAAAAAGCATGAGGAAAGCAATCTAGTTTTATTAATAACCAAATATGATTTAAATAGCTGTTTCTGAAGGTAGCTGCGTGCAAATCAAATCAATAAAACAGAGTTTATTCTGTTGCAGTAACTCCACACAGAGATACAAAATTAAATTTCTCCTTTCCTGTATCCATGCAAAACACAAATTGTGAAAATTTACCTGTATAGGAATTTAATTATATGTTCAAATAAATGTATATTCTTTAAAAAAAAAAAAAAGACTTCAGGCAGTACCAGATTTCTTTCCCTCCAAACAGCTATGAAATTTTGGCTTGTGCAGAGCTTATTTACTGCTTTCTTGTAATAAAAAGACAGTCTCAAAGAGCAACTTTTAAGTATTTTTGATCCCAAGATACCACTTCAAGCACAAAATATTCTGTAAATATCATAGGTTTTACAAATACTTGTTGCCAAGGAACAAAACTATCTTATGAAAATTTTATTAAACTGAGATTTCTACATATTAAAGGAGTGATTAGAATTATTTCTCAGGGTCATTATAGAACTCAAATTTTATACATTATTATCATTCTTATCTTTAGTGACCTGGCAAACACAAGATAAAATCGAGCATTTATTATTATATGAAACGTTAAATAGCATACAATCTGATAATAGAACTTCTGATTACATAGAAATAATTTGCATAAACTGTAAGCTTACTGTTAGGAAAATGTATCTTAAGTTCTATATCATAATTATAATTCAATCTTAAAGCTTGTATCAGGAGATGTTAATTCAAATGCTTCCAGCAGGCAAGCAGGTAGTATAAATGCATAAGACATTATAGATTGATGAAAATCTAGTTACTTGGTCAAAGATAGAGTGCATTTCTAACTCAAAGGCATTAAAATTCTTTTTTATTATTACTTAATAGTGTTCTAATCCCCAGATCATCTGATATTATCACTGGCATCAGTTTGTTCTCAAGATTTCTAAAATAATTTCACATAAATTATTTCAACTGAATTTTACAGTCTCCCAAAATGCAGTTTATTTCCCATTATCTAATAATAGATGAGAAATTTAAGGTCTAGACATGTTGATTAACTTTCTAAGAATGCCATCTGAAATTATATACATAGACCATGTCACAGACAATATAGGTATGGTTCTGAGACTCTAGTCAGCCCTGACCTGGCAACCTTAACCACACCAGCAGCCCTCATGGAATCATACTGCTATTTTTGGACCACTATCATTTTCTTCAGGTTGAAAGGAAAGCAAACCTAGTCAGAAAAAGGGGGAAAATGTAGGATGAGTGGAAGTTTGCTCTCAAAATTTGTGTTACTAAAGGATATGGTAAGGACACACTCCTTTGGTATACATAAATCCTGACTGTGGAAAAGGATAGAGACATTAATACAGCTACATTGTGAATGGAGCTGGGATTCAGAGGTCCAGAGTTTGATGATACAACTCTTTTGACCTAAGCTCCATGAAATTCTGTTGCATCCTGTTCAGGTAAATATCTTGCCATGGAAACAGAGGTCACAACAGAGCTGATCTTACACTGACTCTGAAAGAACTAAGGAAATGGGAATCTAAGTGCATAGAATTCAGTACCTGGGACAGAAGCAACCAGAGTCACATAGCAGGCACTGCCTCACCAACCACCTGGCACTTTTCAAGAAATTAGCTGCATCAGGTCCCTGGGTGGCTCAGTCGGTTAGACGTCTATCTTTGACTCAGGTCACGATCCCAGAGTCCTGGGATCGGGTCCCGTGTCGGGTGTCCCTGCTTGGCAGGGAGTCTGCTTCTCTCTCTACCCCTCCCTCCTGCATCAAATGAATGGGTTATATTTTTCCTCTTGGAGGGTAACATGTAGTGTGTAACTTTTAATTTGAAATTTTAACAAAAAGGATTTATTAAAAGATGCAGTCTTCTTACTTCAAGTCAGCATGCATATTCCAAAGGCATTTACTAGTTTTTTAAATAAATAAGGTATATGACAGAAAAAAAGTTACACAAACTCATTTATTCAGAAGTAAATTATAAAAATATTTTTTAACAATTCTTATTACCACTGAAAATCCTAAAACATATGATTCAGTGGCAATATTCTGTAAAATCAAGAACAAGAGATTTCCTATCCCACTGTGTTTTTCAGAGGCAAAATGTAGATTTGACTAACAATCTTATAAGCCCCCACAGAGCACAAATTAACATGAACATTAAGAATTTTGTTGCAATTACCACAAACCTCTCTGAGCATAGACTAAAAGAAAAATGAAAATTTCTCCAGAGTATGCCTTATGCATTCACTATTGTTAATTTACTTGCTTGTTTTAAAAAAATCTATCATAAGTATATTCAAGGAAAAGTGAAATCAATAAATATAATAGATTCAAATGTTTGATCAGCAAGTTGTGTGCATATAATGAATCAAAGGGACTTCATTCACCATTTCAATTATATGCTAAAAGATGTGGTTTGATGGTTAGTAAGTAAAAGATATGTTTTTATCTTTGCAACAGAAGAATTCAAGAATATAAAATTTAATTAATATTCCATATAAATTCTATATAAATAATATAGTCACATATATTAAATAATATATATTCATATACTCATACAATAATATTATTTTTCACAGAGAAATTAGTATGATTGGTAAGGAAATGGTAGAAGATATCTCTATACAAAATCACTTTATTAACATAGCATCATTTTCAATAAGCATACTAAGAAAAACTATTAACAATGTATAAATATTTATTTTAAGAAGTAAACATAAATAGTAAAAATGTTAATTTGATTTTCTTCATATTTTCAGCCAAAGTTAAAAAAAATATCTGTAAGCAATTTAATCATATAAAGACAACTTAATAAAAACAAGAGTTCTATGAATGCATTATGCCCTGTTAGCTCTAAATTTCGTCTAAGCTGATGAAATATGTGTCCCAAGGAAATTTGGTTACAATTTATCATTTTTTAAGTCCAGAAAATTTCAGCATTAAAAATTATTCCTCTAGTGACTTACCTTTTAAGAAAATAAAAACTTAATATTTACAAAGTAATACTTTCCAAATTGTTCTCCAGAAACCTCAGGCACTCCAGCCAGTATAAAATAACCACATACACACAAACCAGTGAGTTGTGAGCAGCATATATTCAAATCCAAATACACATAATACATGTGTATTTATAGGTTCTTATTATTTATAATGTTGACATATCCTCATGTACTTACATTTTTTTCATATACATATTTGTATCTATATTCTCATTATTGGTTTTTCGTAATTGCTAATTCTCTCTTGAATGTTTTAAATGAACTATCTCCCTGTTATCTCTTTTGTTCAAGAAAAAACTCATGAATAAATTTATATATGAAACCTAACTTTTACATTTTTTTTCTGATTGTTTGTTATTTTATTTTCTTTTGGCCAGTTGATTTCTTTCTCTCCTGATCTTAAGCTAGCTTTGAATTTTAAAAATTGGGAGACTTTCAAAATGTAAATTTGATCTGGTTTTTAATATTTTTATTTACAAAATTAATAATTGTACAAAAATCAAAGAGTACTAAAATATATAAAATAAAAATAAAAATTCACAACTCTACCCTAACCCCACACTCTAAGTGTAAATGTTCTTGATGTCATGTGTATCCTTCCAAAACCTCCCCCCTTGTTATGTTTTTTGGATAAATGTTTATATATGGGGTGTGTGTGTGTATGTGTGTGTGTGTGAGATGTAATAAGCATTGAATCCATATTTACATACATATCGTTTTTACATTCAAAAACATAGACTGGACAGTCTTTTCATGTTTAGTGCATACTAATCTATCTCATTTTTACAAAATTTTTTATTTAAATTCAATTTAGTTAATATATAGTGTATTATTAGTTTCAGGGGTAGAATTTAGTGATTCATCAGTTGCATATAACACCAGTGCTCATTACATCAAGTGCCCACCTTAATGCCCATGACCCAGTTACCCCATATCCCTACCCTCATCCCCTCCAGCAACCCTAAGTTTGTTCCCTATAGTTAAGAGTCTCTTATGGTTTGCCCCCTCTCTATTTTTATCTTATTTTATTTTTTCTTCCCGTCCCCTATGTTTATGTGTTTTGTTTCTTAAATTCCACATATGAGTGAAATCATATGGTATTTGTCTCTCTGACTGACTTATTTCACTTAGCATAATACCCTCTAGTTCCATCCACATCGTTACAAATGGCAAGATTTCACTTTTTTTTTTAAGATTTTATTTGTTTATTTGAGAGAGAGACAGAGAGAGAGAGAGGGAACACAAGCAGGGGGAGTGGGAGAGGGAGAAGCAGGCTTCCCTCTGAGCAGGGAGCCTGACATGGGCTCAGTCCCAGGACCCTGGGATCATGACCTGAGCCAAAGGCAGACGCTTAATGACTGAGCCACTCAGGTGCCCCAAGATTTCATTTTTTTTGATGGCTGAGTAATATTTTTTTGATGGCTGAGTAATAATCTATATAGAGAGAGTTTAGGAAGTTCTTGATAGATTTTGGATACTAGCCCTTTATCTGATATGTCATTTGAGAATATCTTCTCTCATTCCCTAGGTTGTCTTTTAGTTTTGTTGACTGTTTCCTTTGCTGTGCAAAAGCATTTTATCTTGATGAAGTCCCTAATAGTTCATGTTTGCTTTTGTTTCCATTGCCTCTGGAGACGTGTCTAGCAAGAAGTTGCTGTGGCCAAGTTCAGAGAGGTTGCTGCCTGTGTTCTCCTATAGGATTTTGATGGATTCCTGTCTCACATTTAGATCTTTCATCCATTTTGAATTTATCTTTGTGTATGGTATAGGAAAATGATCCAGTTTCATCCTTCTACATGTGGCTGTCCGATTTTCCCAACACCATTTGTTTAAGAGACTGTCTTTTTTCCATTTGATATTCTTTCCTGCTTTGTTGAAGATTAGTTGACCATAGAGTTGAGGGTCCATTTCTAGGTTCTCTATTTTTTTTTTAAAGATTTTATTTATTTGACAGAGAGAGACACAGCGAGAGAGGGGAACACAAGCAGGGGGAGTGGGAGAGGGAGAAGCAGGCTCCCGGCCAAGCAGGGAGCCTGATGCGGGGCTCGATCCCAGGACCCTGGGACCATGACCTGAGCCAAAGGCAGACGCTTAACAACTGAGCCACCCAGGCGCCCCTCTAGGTTCTCTATTTTTAATGGCACCATTGTACTTTTATGCAATTGTTAGAGCTGAAATAGCATTCCATGGAAGGTTTTCCACAGTATGTAATTCCGTTAGATGAAGAGAATCCCTTAGAAAGGGATGAAAAAGAATCAGTGTGATGAGGTCCCCAAGTAGCTAAGAATAAATGGAATACAGAGTACAAGTTAAAGAATAAAGAACAGGAAATATGAAGGAAGGAATAATGAATGGATTCACATACAAGTACCTGTATAGGTGTGGTGACAGGACATTTTGTCAGTTTCTGTCTTAATGTCTTCTCTTTACTCTCTAAAGTAAAAAATTATTTTGCTACAGATAGTGATAGAAGAGTTGGTGTCGTGGATTTGGATTTGTTAACTGAGGTTAACTAAGCTGGAAGTAACTTTCCATAATTTCTTCATTTTAAGGTTTTAAGGTCAGCCTCAAGAGAAATTTGTGTGAGATTTGAAAAGTGAAAGCTAAGTAGCTGCTATTGTGCTCTGCAGGTTGGTGTCAGACATGAGGGTCCTGTTGCAGCTTGTATACACTGTAACTCATTTGATAGTTTACCTTAGTTGGGCATCAGCCAGCCTGCAACTCCTTCATCTCCTAGTGGATCTCATATATCTTCCTTCGATTTCTCCAAGACCCCAGAGAACTACATTTATAACTCTGTGGTGAAGGTTATCATTTCCTGCAGATCACCATCTCATCACTGTTAGAGATGGCGAGAGACTGATATGGGCTCCAGTTTTTGCTCAGGACTTAACAGTTTGTCCTTGCTATCTCCCACCTCTTCCTATCCAGCTTTACTTCCAATTACTGACCTAGAGTATAGTGACTTTAGGCTCTTACCAGACTCAGAAGTAAAACCTTCTATAGAATTCCACCGCAGGCAATGTCCACAATAGCCAAACTGTGGAAAGAGCCAAGATGTCCATCAACAGATGAATGGATAAAGAAGATGTGGTATATATATACAATGGAATATTATGCAGCCATCAAAAGGAATGAGATCTTGCCATTTGCAACGACGTGGATGGAACTGGAGGGTATTATGTTGAGTGAAATAAGTCAAACAGAGAAAGACATGTATCATATGATCTCACTGATATGAGGAATTCTTAATCACAGGAAACAAACTGAGTGTTGTTGGAGTGGGGGGTGGGTTGGGAGGGATGGGGTGACTGGGTGATGGACACTGGGGAGGGTGTGTGCTCTGGTAAGTGCTGTGAATTGTGCAAGACTGTTGAATCTCAGATCTGTACCTCTGAAACAAATAATGCAATATATGTTAAGAAAAAAAAAAGAAGAAGAAGAAGAAGGTAGCGGGAGGGGAAGAATGAAGCGGGGGAAATTGGAGGGGTAGACGAACCATGAGAGACGATAGACTCTGAAAAACAAACTGAGGGTTCTAGAGGGGAGGGGGGTGGGAGGATGGGTTAGCCTGGTGGTGGGTATTGAGGAGGGCACATTCTGCATGGAGCACTGGGTGTTGTGCACAAACAATGAATCATGGAACACTTCATCTAAAACTAATGATGTAATGTATGGGGATTAACATAAGAATAAAAAAAAAAAGAATTCCACCGCAGATCCAACAATTGTATAAAGGTATAATCACTGTATTAAGTCCTTTAGTGTATATTACTCATTGTGGCTCTGATTCTTGAATCAAATTCTGTGTAGTTGGTATGCTTTGGTATTTCAGGAGTCTCTTTAACTCTCAGCAGTAAGTGAGAGAAAGCCAATTCAAAGTAGTTTAAAGAAGAAAAAAGATATGCATGGCTAACTTGGAATTACAAAGTTGATATGGCTTTAATCACATCTGGCTCAATAGGTTCAAAAGATGTTAGTAGAGCTCTTTCTCCACTTCTTGTTTCAACTTCCTCTTTGTATTGGCCACATTTTCAAGCTGATTTTCTGTGTGAATGACACTTGAGTCTCTAAGTTTATATTGCATCAGACTAACAACTATAACAGAAAGCAGAGATACATCTTTTCAGTAGTTTTAGCAAAATTGTTAGGGTTGACTTCTCATTGGGACAGCTTGGGTTATGGCTTCTTCCCAAAATCAGTCATTGACAATGCTATGGAATGTATTGATTGGCCAACCCTGGATCATGTGCCCATCTATGAAACTCAAGTGGCTCAGAGCAAAACCAATGGTATTGTCTGAACGTGGAAGGAAAGTAGTTATCTAAATGAAAATCAATGTAATGTTCTCAGAAAATGGAGGAATAGATGCTAGGCAGACAAAATCAAGAGTATGTATTATAAGAAAACTGACAAAATTTGACATACCAGTATGGAGAATGGGAGATAAAATTTAGAAAAACTTGGAAATGACTTAGAGCAACATTAAGGACCCAGCCACAACTGGAATCTTTAATGTATAGTGTTTTTGATTTTCAGGACCTTGGTCAGAAGCCAAGAGTTGAGGTATAAGGATTGAGAATTAAGATGTATTCTAGAGGATAATCTCTTTCCTTGTCTTTGTCAGCTTCTAGTCCATTAATATTCCTTGTCTTATAACTCTCATCCCCCATATTCAAAACCAGCAATGTGTCATCTCTTTGACCCTTCTTCCACAATCACATCTCCCTTTCTCTGTTTATAGCCCTGAAAGATTCCATACTTTCAAGAATTTATATGATTCAATTGGTCCCACCAGGATAATCCAGGATATTCTACCCATCTCAAGGTTCTTACCCTTAACCACATCTGAAAAGCCCCCTTTGCCATGTGAAGTAATATTCTTACACTTTCTGGGGATTAGAGTGTGGGCATCTTTGAAGGAATGGGAGACATTACCCAGCCTACCGTACACATCATCTCCAAGTCACTTTTTTATGTGAATCTCTGAAAAAATGACGTATATTATGGAGATTCTTTTTTTAATTGAGATAAAACTGGCATATCACCTTATATAAGTTTCAAGTATACAACATTATAATCATCTGTATCCATTACAAAGTGATCACAACAAAAAGTCAAGTTACCATTCCTTTCCATACATTTGACCCTCTTTACCCATTTCCCCCACCTCAACCCTCATTTCCCTTCTGGTAACTACCAATCTGCTCTTTGTGTCTATGAGTTTGGTTTTGTTTGTTCATTTTTCTTGTTTTTGTTTATGTTTCTTTTAGATTCCACATATGGATGAAATACTGTTTTTGTCTTTCTCCTCTGACTTATTTCACTTAACACAGTACTCTCAAGGTCTCTCATAGTGTTGAAAATGGCAAGATTGCATTCTTTTTATAGCCAAGTAGTATTCGTGTGGGGGGGCGGGTAATGTGTGTGTGGGTGGGTGTGTGTATACCACATCTTCTTTATCCATTTATCCAGTGATGGACACTTGGATTGTTTACATATCTTGACTATTATAAATAATGCTGTTATGAACATTGAGATGCATATATATTTTCAAATTAATGTTTCATATTATTTGGATAAATATCCAGAAGTGGAATAGCTAGATTGTGGTAGGTTTTTCTTAACTTTTTGAGGCATCTCCATACTTTTTTCCGTAGTGGCTACAACCACTTTACATTCCCCACCAGTAATGTATGAAGGTTCCCTTTTTTCCACATCCTTTCCAACTCTTATTATTTCTTGTCTTTTTTTTGATGATAGATAATCAAACTGGTGTTAAGGTGATATCTCAAAAATTTGCAGTCCCCTAATAATTTGTGTTATTGAACATCTTTTCATGTGTCTGTTTGATTGCCATATGTCTTTTTTGGAAAGATGTCTATTCACTTCCTCTGCTCATTTTTTAATCAGGTTGTTTGTTTTTTGTTGTTAAGTTATATGAGTTCTTTATATATTTTGGATATTAACCCCTTGTCAGATACGTGATTTTCAAATATCTCCTCCCATTCAGTTGGTTCCCTTTTTGTCTTGATAATGGTTTCCTTCACTGTGCAGAAACTTTTTAGATTGATGTAGTCCCATTTATTTATTTTGCTTTTGTTTCTCTTGCCTTTGGAGTTAGATTCACAAAAACATTGCTAAGATCAATGTCAAGAAATTTACTACCTCTGTTTTCTTCAGGAATTTCATGGTTTCTGGTCTTACATTCATGTCTTTTATCATTTTGAGTTAATTTTTGTGTATGGTATCTAGTTTTATTCTTTTGCATGTGACTTTCCAGTTTTCTCAACACCATTTTTTGAAAAGACTGTCCTTTTTCTGTATGTTCTTGGCTCCTTCATCAAAAATTAATTGTCCATGTATGTGTGGATTTATTTCTGGGCTCTCAATTCTGTTCACTTATCTGTGTGTCTGTTATTATGCCAATACTATACTGTTTTGATTGCTATAGCTTTGCAAAGTTTGAAGTCAGGGAATGTGATACCTCCAACTTTGTTCTTCTTTTTCAAGATTTCTTTGTCTATTGGGGGTCTTTTGTGGTTCTATACAAGTTTTTTAATTATTTGTTCTATTTCTCTGAAAAATACCATTGGAATTTTGATAGAGATTGCATCAAATCTATAGATTGCTTTGGGTAGTATGAACATTTTAACAATATTGAGTCTTCCAGCCCATGTGCATAGAATATCTTTCCATTTATTTGTGTCTTCTTCAATTTCCTTCATCCATATTTTATAGTCTTCAATATGGAGGTCTTTCACCTCCTTGGTTAAATTTATTCCTAGGTATTTAATTATTTTTGATTCAATCATAAATGGGATGGATGGTTTTCTTAATTTATCTTTCTGATAGTTCATTTTTTAGTGTATAGAAATGCCAGTGGTTTCTGTAGATTGATTTTTTGTATCCTGCACCTTTACTGAATTAATTTATTTTAGTAGCTTTTTGGTGGCTCTTTAGGATTTTCTATATAAAGTATCATGTCACTGGCAAATAGTGACAGTTTACTTCTTTCTTTCCCATTTGAATGTCTTTTATCTCATTTTATTGTTTAATTCCTGTAGTTGGGAATTCCAATGTTATGTTGAATAAATGTGGCAACAGTGGGTATCCTTGTGTTGTTCCTGGTTTTAGAGGAAAAAGTCACCATTGAGTATGACGTTAGCTGTGGACTTGTTATATATAGCCTTTATTATGTTCTGATATGTTCCCTCTATACCTACTTTGTTAAGAGTTTTTATAATAGATGGATGTTGAATTTTGTCAAATACTTTTTCTGCATCTATTGAGATGATCCTGTGACTTTTATCCTTCATTTTGTTAATGTGGTATATCATGTTGATTGATCTGTGGATGTTAAACTCTCCTTACATTCCTGAAATAAATCTCACTTGATCATGGTGAACGATCTTTTTAATGTATTGTTGAATTTGGTTTGCTAATATTTTGTTGGGTAATTTTGCATCTATGCTTATTATTGGCCTGTAATTTCTTTGTGTGTATGTGGTGTTCTTGTCTGATTTTGGTATCAGGGTAATGCTGACTTCATAAAATGAGTATGGAAGAGGATATTTCAGGTGCTGGGTGTTTCAGTCGGTTAAACATCTGCCTTTGGCTCAGGTCATGATCCCAGGGTCCTGGAATTGAGCCCTGCATTGGGCTCCCTGCTAAGTGGGGAGCCTGCTTCTCCCTCTCCCTCTTGTCTGCCACTCCCCTTGCTTGTGCTCTCTCTCTCTCTCTTTCTCTCTGTCAAATAAATAAAATCTTTATTTTAAAAAAAGGAAGAGGATACTTCAATTTTTGGGAAGAGTGAGAAAGATAGGTATTCAATGTTCTTTGAATGTTTGGTAGAATACACCAGTGCAGCTCTCTGGCCCTAGACTTTTGCTCCTTGGGAGATTTTTGATTACTCTTTCAATCTCCTTACCAGTAATCAGTCTATTCAGATTTTCTTCATAATTAGTCTTGGAAGATTGTATGTTTCTAGGCATTTGTCCATTTCTTCTAGGTTGTCCAATTTGTTGGCACATAATTGTTTGCAGTATCTCTTATAATCCTTTGTATTTTTGTAGTATCAATTGTAATGTCTTTCATTTCTGATTTTGTTTATTTGATCCCTCTTTTTCTTTGTTAGTCTAGCTAAACATTTGTCAAATTTATCTTTTCTAAGAACCCAACTCTTAGTTTCACTGATCTTTTCTGTTGTTTAAGTCTCTGTTTCATTTATTTCTGCTCTGATCTTTATTATAGCCTTTCTTCTGTTACTCTGGGCTTCATTTGTTCTTTTTGTAGTTTCTTTAGGTATGAATTTAGATAGTTTGAGATTGTTCTTGTTTCTTGTCCTAAGTCTGTATTGCTATGAACTTCCCTCTCAGAACTGCTTTTGCTACATCCCATAAATTTTGCTATGTCATATTTCTGTTTTCATTTGTCTCTAGGTATTTTTTTTATTTCTTCTTTGATATCTCCAATGACCCATTGGTTGTTTAGTATCATGTTGTTTAGTCTCCACATTTTTTTTCCAGTTTTCTTTTTGTAATTGATTTCTAGTTTCATAACATTGTGGTCAGAGAAGATGCTTGATATGATTTCAGCCTTCTTGAGTTTATTGAGACTTATTTTATGGCCTACCATGTAATCAGTCCTGGAGAATGTTTTCTGTGCACTTGAGAAGAATGTATATTCTGTTGCTTTTGGTTGGGATGTTCTGTATATATCTATTTAATACATTTGGTCTAATATGCTTTTTAAGGTTAATGTTATAGAGATTATCTGCTACCCCAAATCAGAGAATCTTTTGTTTTAATAGTTTTTATCATTTCTTTTATGTTTATGAAATATTGGGTCTCATATAATTTTAGGTTTTCTTCTTCTTCCGATAAGTTTATAAACAAAATGATATCTAATAAACTAAAATGTATCTTCAAATGTTTTGTGATTTTCAATACTGTGATTGTTGTGTACAAGTTTCTCTCTCTTGTTTTAAATTTAAGTAAGATAATTGGAGGACATGCCAACATATTTTGCCATAGCATATTGGAGAATATATTTCTGTTACCTTCACATGTGTGCCTATGTGACTAGTTGAGAATTCTTAAATCACAGTTTTTCTCCTCAAAACTTAGTACAAATTATTACATTGTATTTTGATTCCTCGTATTGAAGAGAATACATCTAAAACTTATCTGAATTTTATTTGACATGTTTTTTTACTCTAATGTTTGTATGATTCTCTGTCTTTAAAGTTCAATAATTTTTTCCAAAATAAATATCCACTTGATTGCTTTTCATTATGTATATCTGTCACAAATAATTTTATGTGTAAAAATTAGTCTTCCTTTAGGAATTGTTTTCCTCCAATTTCTAATTATTTTTTAGATATATTTTTGTTCTCCTTAATTATGCTATTTATTAATATGAGTTATATATAAATTATATTTTTTCTGATCACTTTCATCTCTGTTCCTTTTCTCTATATTCTGGAAAATTTTCTTTTATCTATGCTCCATATCAATTTATTATGTTTCCAACAGTTTCAATTTTATACTGCTTCTAATTTAGTTTTAGGTTTTATATTGATAGTCTCTTTTCTCTTAAATTTATTCCTTAGACATGCCAGAAACTTTTTCATCTCAGTCTATTTTATTATCAGCATATCTCTTATTTTACAGAACTTATGCTTTAATTTCCTGAAGAATACAAATTTATGTTGCCTCAAATGTTCTAGTGATAATCTATTTCCTGAAGTAAATTATCCAACAATCTTTTTTTAAAAAAGATTTATTTATGTATTTGCGAGAGAGAGAGCACACGTACAAGCAGAGGAGGGGCAGAGGGAAAGGAAGAGGGAGAGAATCTCAAGCAGATTCACTGCTGAGTGCAGACTGTGATGCAGGGCTCAATCTCAAGACCCTGAAGTCATGACCTGAGCCAAAATCAAGAGTTGGACACTCAACCGACTAAGCCACTCAGGTGCCCCGCCAACAGATCCTTTTTAAGCCACCTTTTGCAGCTTTATCAAGATAATATGTGGATTATTAATTTGTGGCGGATCACATAAACTGAGTCAATAAGTGAGATGTTTTATATTCTTTCACCAACTATTACCTAACATATTAATGATAAAGAAGACTTCAGGTTCCAATCACCAGGTTTGAAGACCTACTAGGGGGAAGCCAAAAACAAAAAAAAGGAAGACATAAAATATCTTAAAAACTGATTTTTCTCTCCTGCTTAAAATAAGAGAAAGCGGTCTGTAAACAGGAAAGGAAAATAAGAGTAGGATAAGAAAAAGAAGTGAGAGTTAATAGTGACTGTGACATTTTCTGTGGTGAGGAAGTAGATTGTTGGGGCTAGGAGGAGTGGCCCTAGCTCTCTTCTTAAATTTCTTGCTGCCAGTGACAGAGGAGGGGTGATGAGAAAGTAGAGTGAACTTAAATGGAACTAGAGTGGGGGTTCAGATTCAAATATAGTCCATTCCAGATAATATTTTTGCACTTCAACTCTAGGACTGTAAAATGTTATACAAGCTAGATTTATTTCATTTATTTTGATTCAGGCATTTTGTATAACTTTGTGTTTGTTTTAATGGATATTCATGTTTAAGCCAGAACACACCTAAGCAATCTTAGTGTCTCCCTATTTCCCCCTAAATAATGTAGGTGAATCTTGTAGCCCCTCCCTGTGATTTATGTCCGAGAGTTTATTGAAGACATGAGTTTTAAATTCTATGTTCAGTCATACAGCAATCTGAGGAAAGTTGGGTAGTTTCAACTAAAAAAGGTTTTTTGTTTAGTTCTATATTTGGTTTGTTTTGTGCTTATTTTGAGTCTTTTGATTTTTGAGGGGTTGGGGGATTGCTAAACTTCCCCTGGTGGATGAGGGTTCTACTGTTTCTGGATTGCTCATTTGCATTAAAACGAAGTCACAACATTGCTAAGGAATTAGGTTAAAAAAAAACTGAATTTAATGAGTCTGCGTATTGTCACCTTTCCCACTTTAGCTCTCTTTACTGCTGCTGGGCTTTACATAAATGGCTCCTTATAGGCTGTTTCCCACCTTTTTCATGGTCCAACTTTATCTCCCTTTTCTCTCAATTATATTAGAATAATCTCACATCATAATTAAGAATCTGGGTCAAAGAAAGGAATAACCACACGTTTTGTCACATAGCCCTGTCACTAGGGCCTCATTCCTCCAAATTAGTGTATATTTTATGGGTTTTCTGAAAGGTCTTTCTGTAATTTCCTGCAGTACTGCACTACTCTCTAGAAAGGGGAATTTTGCATTTTCTCCTGGTGACTTCCTTTGATTTGAATTATCTGGAGTATGTGGTTGGCACCATTCCATAATTTCAGCCTTGGTGAAGGGTTTTGCTTTGTTTTCTTTCACATTTCTTTTTAGTTGTTTAGATCAGTTTCTTCTCTGTCATCTATTATACCATAATCTCTCTCAGAATTCCCTCCTGCATGCTTTTTCATTGTTAAAATATTTACATAGCCTGCCAAGACAACTCTGGGAAAACAAGCAGGTCTAGAGGAAAGAGATTGGCAAGCTGCCTTAGCAACAGCATCTGGCAGTAACAAGCAGCTGGGGCTTACAATGCTCTCTCTGATAGAGAACACATCAATGCAAACTTCACAAAGCTGAGAGCACAGTGGTTCCCTCAACCTGGGCGGATGGCAGTTTGTCTGAATTTCCATGTTCCTTTAGTGTCCTGATGACTATAAGCCAGAATGAGCTGTTTGACCTGAAACAGTTGTACTTATCACATCACCAAGTAGAAAAACTACAGGGGCAAGTTACATACCTCTACTGAGACAAAAATAGCTTGGGGAAGTGCAGTCAACCTTGGGTGAAGTAATTGCAAAGCTTCAGGGGTAACCCAGAGCAATAAACTGAGTTCCTAGTCATTTACCATCCTGCTATAATCACCTTTGCAGTGATCTATGATAAGAAATCAGCAGATCTGGCTAAAGCAGCCACTCCTGGGGTAAGACAAGATTAATATCAGAGTTTTTTTTTTTTTTTTAAGATTTTATTTATTTATTTGAGAGAAAGAGAGAGAGAGAAAACAGAGGGAGAGGGAGAAGCAGAATCCCTGCTGAGCAGACAGCCCAACAGGGCCCGATCCCAGGACCCTGAGATCATGACCTGAACCCAAGGCAGCCGCTTAACCACCTGAGCCACCCAGGTGCCCCAATATCAGAGTTTTGCAAAGAAGTGTACTCATTCACAGGATGGAGACAACTCTCTTTCCACACTTGATAATAATGGGCATGTAAGAAGAGAGCTATACAAGTCTTGGATTATAGCAAGTAACTTACATTACTAAAAATAATACTTTTTTTGAAGAGAGAAAAACATATTCTTCTTCTTTCTAGTCACCTTTTCTGAGGGAATATGATATCGTTTAGTCCTGGGTAGAGTGACAAAAAGCTCCAAAGTGAAAGTTTTAAACTAAAGCTTAAACAATTTATACTTTGAATCTGAAAAAAAAAATCAGATTTTTGCTAAAAAAAAGATTTTTTGTGGCTCTATATAAAATCCCTGTGTATATATGCAGGCTATTGAATGCTTTTTACCTGCATTAGCTACTGACTTTACCATATAGGGAGCTAGGGTACAAAATGATCTTGGATTTCCTAAGTAAACTGTAACATTAAATTATGATTATTGAACCACTTTAGTATATTCTGTTAAATCTAGGGATTAATTTTTTTAATTTATTCATTAAAACTGAAAAAATGTCTATTGAGTATCTACACTAGGAACTCTCTGAGGAGTTTGAGTTAGAGAGTTGAATAAGTTGTCACAGTAGATGGAGGTAACTGCCATAAGTGAATAATTATAAGAGAATGGAGTGACTAGCCACCCAGGCTTTTAAGAGAGGTCTTGCAGAGATGACATATGGGTTGGGTATAGAAGGATAATTTGTAGTTCATGGCCAGAAGGTCATTTCAGGACTTCAGCCAGAAAGAATAAAATGAGCAAATGAATAGATATATAAAAGGCTATGATGAGTCAGGGAACAGCAAATTCTTCAATGATACTGAAGGGTAGAGTACATGAGAAGTGCCATGAAGTTAAAAATGAGAAGGGGTCTCATGCCTAATAAAGAAGGACTCTGTGCATTAAAGTAAGAAATGTTAATTTTATCTAGCAGGCAAATGGCAGAATTTGAGTATTTTTAAGCTAGAGGCTGGCATGAGCAAAAGTGCCTTTTTTTTTTTAAGATTTTATTTATTTATTTGACAGAGAGAGACACAGCAAGAGAGGGAACACAGCAGGGGGAGTGGGAGAGGGAGAAGCGGGCTTCCCACGGCACAGGGAGCCCGATGCAGGGCTCAATCCCAGGACCCTGGGACCATGACCTGAGCCGAAGGCAGACGCCCAACAACCGAGCCACCCAGGCGCCCCCAGAAGTGCCTTTTATAGCAATATGAACAATGGAAGAGGGTGAGATTATATTTAAGGAGAAAAATTATTCTACTCTCTAATCTCTAAATACTTGAAATATTAAAACATTTTTTATTAGTAAAGTCATACTTATTTAAATGTTTTTGTTTAGTTTACCAAAATCAAAAAGTAATACCTTATCTTTCTATTCAGTTAAATAATTTTCAAAATGAGTTAATCTTCTGAAACATACATGTCAAGAGTGAATATTCCAGAATGTTTCACTGTTTTAACTCGATATTCCTGATAATCATTCCTTTTTATAGTAGAATATTTTCTAATCTCCTTTCATGATTAAGTGTTTTGTTAAATGTCTGGGAGAGGACTCATTTGTCTTGTGGAATCAAAATACAAAGAATTTCCTGCTTTTGAAGTGATTGGGTGAAACTTGAAAGCCTACCAGGGGTTCCGAAGACAAAGATAATCATCTCATCAGATGGACTCCCTGAAGACAACCCTTTAGAAATAGATCATTTGCAGGTTTGCTACCCAATCTGTTAATAATTTTCTGCTAAGTCTTGATTTTCATGTTTTCCCAAAATAATTTTTTTAAACTGCAAGAAGTAACACGATAATTATAACAAAGCAAGCAACACAAAGCAAAAAATAAGTCTTGTCGTACACACCTTGAACTCCACCCCACCATGATAAACAGTGTCAACAGTTGATATCTAGCCAGTGTTGATATATTTTCCAACATTCTTAGGAATATTAGTTAAGGGCACCTGGGTGGCTCAGCCAGCTAAGCTCGGGTCATGATCCCGGGGTCCCGGGATTGAGTTTCGCATCGGGCTCTCTGCTGAGTGGGGAGTCTGTTTCTCCCTCTGCCCTTCACCCTATTTGTGCACTCTCTCTCTCTCTGTCTCTCAAATAAATAAATAAAATCTTAAAAAAAAAAAAGAAATATTAGGTAAGGTGTCAAAGTTGAAAACAATAGATGGAAACCTTTGAAAGGAATGAAGGAAGGAAAGAGGGAAAAGAGAGAGAAAGAAAAGCTGCAAAGCAAATCTCAGCTTAATCTTTAATATATAAATAGACAGCAAGGGTTTAAAGGAAAGCATTCTTTTGAGCAGTGAGTTGCCTTTAGGGGGAGCTCTGTAGCCTTTCCCCTCACTTCCTAGAAGACAGAGAGCTACTTTCCTACTCTTCAAGTGAAATGGGAAGGGCTCTTGGAGAGACTGGAGTGCCTGCAAGAAGGGGAGCTGATCTGAATCCCCACTGGCTGCCTGATAAACTGCAGAAACATTTGAGTACTCACTACTATAGCAGAAAGGGTTCAGTGAAGGCCCTTGGGTGAGTAAAGAATTTGGAAGTATCCAGTCCCTGAACATCAAGAAGTTGCTTCTGTCCCTCCTGGGAATTCTTCAGGCAAGACCTGGCTGGAGCAGTTACATAAATGGCTTAGGGCAAGCAGCTGGGAACTAACTCCCAACATTTAGAAGTTTACATGGGCCAGGTGGCCCCTGAGGAGAAAGTACCTTGGCTTGAGCTATCTTTATAGTGTTAAAGTAAAGTTAAATGGACACCAGGCCTGAAAATTTCCCAAGCAGAAAAAAACCATTTAAACCAGGTAAGCAAAATAAAATCTAGCAAAACCTAGATTATTTCTTGTAAATGCCTCTGATAATGATAAAAGAAACTTAAGTCATCTTCCTGAAATGGTGTAGGATAATCACTTTTAACTAATTCCCTGCTCTCTGGAAAACCCTCATCATAATAACCAGTCATTATAAAGGTTAAACAACTTCTTTTTCACTTTATAAGCCATCCTGTAATGTCATGCCTCTGAGATTTATATTGGTTTTGGATTTGAAGACTCAGTTTGCAACCTCTTCTCTTGTGCACAATAAACTCTTACTATTTTACTGATTTGGTTTTAATTTTAACCATTTTAATTTTTACCATGTCATTTTTTTGACAAAAGCAGTCACCTAGAAGGGAGTCTGCCGATATGGGAACACCTAGAAATACGAAGCCATGAATAGTACTGTACCATCAAGAGCAGAAGCTGGTGCAGAGGTTGTAGGGAGGCCACAAAAATCAGCCAGAGATTGCTTCACCTGGATCAGAGAGCTGAGCTGTGCTAAGGCAGCTGCAGATCCTCCAAAGAAACTATGGTCAAGTCTTCATAATTCAATAAGTCAAAAAAGCAAGATCCAGAAGACTCTATTACCTCATTCCCTGTTATGAAATTAAAAATCAAGCAAAACTAAATATATTGATTATATGTATACATGTGATAACTCTTTTAAAAAAAAAAACAAAAGGCAAGCATAAAATTTAATATAGTTATCCACTCTAGAGAGAAGCAAGGAGACAAACTAGAGGAGGACGACTTAGACAGAAGTAAGTTAATATTATTGTTCAAGTTTTTGGCTTCAGTGGTGATTTTAAGGGTACTTGTTATATTACTAAAAATAAATACATGATCAAGTAAATAAAAAGGCCTTTGCACAGGCCAATGATGTCAATATATAACAAACCAAGGATTATGATGAATCTATTTCTGTTCACCAGAGATCCATATTTAGAAGAAGGGGAAAGAGTCTCACTGTAGTATGCATGTTCTCTACTGAAGTATTTTGTTGTTGTTATTTCACTACTTTTTATTTTTTTATTGTTTTTTAAAGATTTTTTAAATTTATTTTGACAGAGACATAGAGAGAGAGGGAACACAAGCAGGGGGAGTGGGAGAGGGAGAATCAGGCTTCCCGCTGAGCAGGGAGCCCGATGTGGGGCTCGATCCCAGAACCCTGGGACCATGACCTGAGCCGAAGGCAGACGCTTAACGACTAAGCCACCCAGGCGCCCCTCACTATTTTTTAAATTGGCAACAGTTGCCAATATCTTTCCGATGTATTCTAGCAGATAGTGTTAACAAACTTCTTTGTGTCTACACCAGATAAATTGAGATATACATGGAAACAGGTTATGTGCTCTCCACCAACTGCCCCTCAATCAGCCTTGATCCTCAGCTTTTCCTTCTCCAGACCTCATATTAATTTTCCATCTTGGTGAATCATATGGGTTGAATGACTCTTTCTTTAAACCATTTTTTTTTCCAGGTTTATATATATATATATAT